>NW_021604676.1:3292262-3307228 GCF_004785775.1 Grammomys surdaster
TCTCTCTCTCTCTCTCTCTCTCTCTCTCTCTCTCTCTCTCTCTCTCTTTCTCTTCTCCTCTTCTACTGCTTTGCCTGTGCCTCCCTTTTTTTCCCTCCCTCCCGCTCTCATACCCCAGCTTCCCTCATGGTGACTCCCCTGGCCTCAATCTTGAGGACCAGTGAACTCACCCACCTGAGAGTAGCTTCCCAATAAATCTGCCTTTAATATAATCTAATCTGGTTTAAATTGGCTCATTTAAACAGAGAAATGACCTATCAGTAACCACTGGCCAGAAGAGATGCTGGTCCACCCTTTGACTTCCATACTCATCAATCACCATTCTCTGTCACTCCTGGCAAAGGTCAACCTGGGGCCAAAAAAGGAAATTCTTCAATGTCCTTCTCCACTCCCTCCTTTCTGCCCTGTGACTACCCAAGATAACTGTGGACTATAGGTTCTGATTCTTACAGAGATAAACCCTCCCACATCCTCCCTTATTCCTGAAGGGATTTTTTTTTCTTCAAGTAAAGCCTCACTATTTTAATGGAATCTTCTTGTCTGTCTTTTTTTCCCTCTATGACCTATCACCATGTACACTGTCAAAATGCAAAGATACAGTGAAAATTTTGAGCCAGGACATAGGCTATCAGAAATGAGTCTCAACCATGAAACAGAAGGAGGATAATATCAAAGAACAAACTTTCAGTGCCAATGAAACCAGCTTGCTATACAAAGTTATTAGCAAACAAACATGGGCAATATACTTGGCATTTGGGTTGATGAAGATATTATGACAACATACAAAAACTTACTATTTTTATGATATGAGAAATGATCAGTGTTTGCTAAATGTTACAGTGAATTAGCAGGATGTAACTGCCATTAAAATTGATAGTCAACTATACATACACATATGCATATCTACACTCAAGTGCCTGTACATGTTTCTAAACAATTCTTTGAATATATTAATATATTAGATTTAAAGATTGAATTTTGAACTCTTCATACAGCTTGCTAACCAGGAAATTTGCCAATTTTATTAGTATATAATTTCTAGGATTTCACAAGACTTTTAATATGTTTTAAATGTGCTATTCACATTTTAGCATACTCTTTTCTTCTAATTTAGAGTTTAGATCAAACAAAATTCGGTCTAAATTTTTATGTGTGCTTCTTGGTTTTCCTTTTTTTGGTTAAAATATATTAAAACACTGTTTTGGTTATTTTAAATATTTCTGGTATTTTTGTTAAATTTTAAGCTGAGCTAACTTAAGTTTTATGGTCTTGTGGGACTGCGTAAGGGTATTCTGGTTCATGGCTGGGCAGGTGCCTAGAACCCCAAGACTCTTCGTGAGAACCGGCAGGAGTTCGGTGCACCCCCAGAACCCAGGGTCCTGAAAAGCAGTCTAGTCTCCATAGAATTACATTGTTCAGTCACATAGGCCGGCCATTACAGCCCCTCCCAACAGGTAGAGGGTGTGACTAGAGGCCTCAGGCCCTAGGGATTTACATACTAATGAAGGCCAGAGGGTGGAGCAAATTAAGCATGTCTCCTCAGATCCTCCCCCTTTCTCCCTCTCTATTTAACTCGGGACTGCCCTGAGTTTTACAGGGGTACGTCCAGATCCATCCACCATCCGCCATGACAATAAACCTTTCTGGAACCAAGGACTTCCTCGTTTCATTGGGGCCTGCCGCCACCAAAGCCTCCAGGCTGCTGGAACCATAGATGTTCTTCCTGCATGTAGGACACGCCTCAGCGTGGAAACCCCCAGGGACTCCACAGCTGCCGCCCCCTATAATGTTTTCCCACATGGTCTAATTCAATAAACCATAATTTGGTCATTCATTTCTATGTCTATGTCTATTTCTATGTCTATGGAATGTCTATTCTATATGACGTTTTAACTAAGAATTTTAGATGAAGGTTTCTTTAGTGCTAAGTGATTGAAGATATTTTACACAGACCTTGCACATGTAATTCACTTGGATTTAGAAAACTCTAAAACTGTGGTCATTTTAATAAAGTTGCAAAGGTGCTGAACTACTTCATTTAGAGTGTCAGCTGAAATTCTGACAAGAATTTCATTCTGATTTCAAGGTAGTCCTTGGTTTCTAGAACTTTCAGTCTCTTTCATCCAGAAGCTGTCAGTGTACTGCAGCCCTTATGACATCTTCTAAAAGGTGAGCACAGCCTACTTTTCTGTGAACACTTGCTTTAACTTTTGTTACAATGCAACAAATATCCAGTTAAGACAATTAATGTTCTCACAGCAATTACTATTTTCTTCTCCTCTATTTTGAAAGCTGTTTAGACCTTGTGTGTCATCCTTATTTTGGGCTCCTGTTTCCATTCATCTGTGGTTAAATTTAAAGGATGTTTAAAAATGTGATCCTCAATGGTCATGTGAGTCCCCCATTTCACTCCATCTGCTGAGTTTTGATGATGTGAACAAGTTACAGTCTTTCTAGAGTTCCCTGAGTATTTTGATTTTGTCTGTTTGCTTGTTTTTCTCTAGTGCTCCTATCTTCCTTATTCTACTCCCATGAATCTCACTCTGTAGATCAAGCTGGCCTTGAACTCACAGAGCTCCAGCTGCCTCTACCTCCGGAGTGCAGAATTAAAGGTATGAACCACTACGTCCTTTTTTTATTTGTACTTTCTTAATGTTCCTCCCTCTGATGTACATTATATCCGTTGATGCTCAGTCCTGATTTCCTGATGTCTTGTTCCTGGAGAAATGTCCTTGTGCCTTCATTTTATAGGATACAGATGTGGCAAGCTGTAGAAAGGACTAATGATTTTCTGGTGACAAATTTTCCATATCCTTCTGGGTGCTTCCAGACTTTCTGTCCCACATGCTCACTGTTACTACTCATGTCTGACCATGAAGACTTGTCCAAATGTGAACAAGTGAGAGATAGTGTCTGAGCAACCCCACCTCTCAATCCTGTGCTGACTGATACCTCAGTCCTTCCTCTTTAGCACATGAATCATATCTAAATTTGGAACTACCCCTTCCTCTGTCCCCCACACTACCTTAAGCTTTTCATCAGAAGTGTTCTTGTACATAGTCCCTGAGCTGTGAATTCCTCCTCTAATCTGATTCCACTGGTTGTCGTCTTCCGGTGACTCATTTCTGGTCCCCTGAGAGGATGGCTTTTCTATTTCTAGTTCTGTTCTAGGTTTGTTTAAAAAAAAAAAAAACTCTGTTGCTCCTTACATAGAATAAGTTCTAGAAGTCTATTCCAAAGTAGTATGACTTAAATAATGACTAGGTACTGCTACTTCATAAAAGTAGTAAGAAAAGAATTTGAACATTTCACCATAAATACATCCTTACTCTGACTTGAACATTGCAGAGTGTATATGTTTATTAAAATTTGCAGGGTTTGCTATGGATAGGTGCACTTTTTATGTGTTAAGGTAAGTATACTCTACCCTTATTCAAGCAAACATAAAGACTGTACACTGATGGTGAACAGGATAGTATACATGGGACTTTTACTTCTAACTTGGTGCCACAGAAATAAAACCCAACAGTGGAAAGTTGGTGATGGTCTTCATTCCCAGGGCTTCTATTCCTGCACAAAACATATGATCAAGAAGCAAGTTGGGATGGGGGGGAAGGGTTTATTGAGCTTAAACTTCTATATTACTGTTCATCACCAACAGAACTCAGGACAGAAACTCACACACGGTGGGAACCTGGAGGCAGGAGCTGATGCAGAGAACATGGAGGGTGCTGCTTAGTAGATTGGTTCCCCTGGCTTGTTCAGCTTGCTTTTTTATACAACCCAGGACTACCAGCCCAGGGATGGCACCACCCACAATGGACTGGGCCCTCTCACTTTTGATCACTAACTGAGAAAATGCCTTATAGTTGGATATCATGGGGGCATTTCCTCAAGGAAGGCTCCTTTCCCTGTGATAACTCCCGCTTGTATTGCATTGACACACAAAAAGCTAATAGGTGAGACATAGTCCCAGTCTATTAGACTTGTAATTTAGTTAGCATTATATCTTCTATCACCACAAAGAATATGACACAAGTTGATGGTGTTGACATCCATAACAATTTAAGGAGAATCTATCTATGGTGACTCTTCCCAGGGACAGACAGACTCTCAGTGCCTAACTCTACTGCACTGATTGCAAAAGGATATCTGGTCTACCCTAATTTCAGTGAAAGACTTACGAATAGTAGCTACTGTTTATTTGTGTAGTCTTCCTTCATTCTGAGCCAAAACCAGGAAAATATGAGATTTTGATCATCCACAGTGCTCAGTTTGTAATAACACAATGATAGTAGGTCCTCAGAAAAGCTAAATCGGTAAATATCCAGTGCAGAAATAAATAAAAAGACTGTATGGTCAGAGAAAATAAGCAGATTGCTTAGAGTTTCTGAAATAATGTGTAGACAGGTGCATACTCACACCCACACAATCACACCCACACTCCCACACCCACATAAACATACACCCACATACACATGCACACCCACACAAACACACCCACACACAAACACATACCCACATACAGACACATACCCAAATACACACTCACATACACAAACACACCTCCATATACACCCCCATACACAAACATATCCCCACATACACATCCATACACCTACATAATTGCACACATATACTCACACAAACACATACACACATACACACAGATACCTACATATACACCCACACACTCATACAAACACACTTTCACATACAAGCCCCCCACACTCACACACATATCCATACACCCACACAAGCACACACACACACACACACACAAACACACATGATAAGAAAACTGTCTAATTTCCAGTCCTTCAATGTGCAAATGGTGCCACATACCAACATGAGCTCATTGACAGAATTTTACCACCTGCTAATATTGACTAGATAATAATTAATATGGAGAATTTTCATAGGGAAAATTTTAAATGTTTGTCCAAAAAAACCCCTCAGGGACTTCAAGAAAACACCGAGAAATGACTTTATTTTGTAGAAAAATTAGCAAAGAAAAGTAAGCAATTAAAACTAAACTAAAAAAATCTTGAACTGAAACATATATTAAGAGAAATTGAAAATACAACAAAAAGCATAAAATACCAGAAAAGGTGAAAAAGAAGAAACAATTAATGAGGTTAAAATATGTAGTTAGAGAAGAAAAGAGGAACAAGAAAGAAGAGGAAGAACGAAAGTTTATCTCCATAAATAGTATCAAATAAATAGTGATGTGCTGCGTTGAATGGCATGGCCCCATAGTTGCTGCATACTTGGTCCCCAGTTTGTGGGACTGTTTGGGAAGCTAAGGAGGTGTGTCACTGGAAGCAGGCTTTATGGTTTCAAAATCTTGCACCATTTGCAATTTGCTTCTCTGTTTCTTGTTTGTGGTTCAAGATATAAGTCCCCAGGTCTCAGCCTCCAAATCCTGCCGTCATGTTTGCCTGAAGCCATCCTTCCCCACTGTGATGGTGATAGACACTCACCGGTCTGGAACCATAAATCCAAATAAGTCCTTCCTTCTGCAAGATGCTTTGTTCATGGTAGTTTATGATAGCAATAGAGAAATAATAATGGAGTTGATGTATTAGGATGTTGATGTAAAGGGAGATTTTTAAAATAACCAAAGTGTAGAAGACTTGTTTAAAGAAATTACAATAGAGTATTGCCAAACCTACAAAAGGGATAATATGATATGCTTTCTAGCTATGATAAGTGATTTCTAGAAAGACTTAAAGCAACCAAGTCTACAAGATATTTCCCATGGTATACACAGACATGTCCTAAAAGAAATTTCAAAGCAAATTGATGAGACAGAAGGAAGAGGTTAATGGATAATAGAGAAATCATTGGATAAAATAAACAATAATAGCTATACAAGATCACAGTGTTTTAATATTGTAATCATTGTATATAAACTATCATCTCTTTAGTATGAAAAAAGAAAATAATAAGAACATAAGTAGATAAAGAATCTGAAAAGATGTAAACAGGATTAGCAAGGATTCAAAGCATCAGAAGGAATGGAGTACACGTTCAGAATTTTTATAGAACTTTCCTATCCTCTTTGGTTTATGTTCTTGCCTTCATGAACATACTAGACTGCTGTCATTTCAGAGTAGCTTGTCATAATAAAAAGATGCATTTTGTGAGCCTCCTGCTTACCATAACATAAAATCTGATCACAAGCAAATCTAATTTAATAAACAAAGAATCTAAACACACTGCTAGAGTAGATTATGTAACCACAAAGGACAAGTATAAGGGGATAAGAGAAAATGTAAGCATTTTTCCACATTATATTTTCTCTAATTTAAATATAATGATGTCACTTTTTTCCTTTTCATGTTCTATCTCCTAAACTTTCCATATACCCCTCTAACTCTCTCCCAAATTCACAAAGTCTTCTTTAACTAGTGTGTTTACATATACATATAGGCAAATCAACTTATAAATACAATCTGCTGAGTCCAGCCAGTGTTGTTAGCATGATTATACAGCTTATCATTTGGTGTTGGCTAACCAATCAGAGGGCTCATCTCTGGGGAAGATTAATTCTTCCTTTCTTAACAGTAGCTAATTGCTTATAGCTAATCATTGTGTGGGGCTTGAGGAGATTTCCCCCATTTACATTAAGGTCTCAGCTGCTATTGGAATTGTTCAGGTCTTAATTAGGTCCAATTATTCACTGGACTGTTCTCTTGAGTATTTGTCTTTTGAGTTCTTTGTATGTTGTGGATATTAATCCTCTGTCAGATGTGTATGTAGCTGGCAAAGATTCTCTCCCATTCTGTGGGAGAGTGAGTTCTTCACTCAATTAATTGTTTCCTTGTTTGTACAGGAGCTTTACTTTTATGATGTTCTGCCTGTTAATACTCTGTCTTGAGAAAGTCTTTCCCAAACCTGTATCTCACAAAGGTTATCTTGAAATCCAGAATGTCAATTCCTCCAGCATTTGCTTTTTTGTTTATGATAGTTTTGGATTTGTTTTCTTTTAGCAGTTTAATTGTGTCAGTCTTCACATTTAGGTGTTTGGTCCTTTGGATATATTTATGTGCAAGGTGATAGATTGGCCATGCTCTTCTACATGTGTATAATCCATGTTCCCAGAACTCTTTGTAGCCAATGGTATCATTGTATCCATCATATGTTTTTGGCAACTTGCTCACGTTTCAGATGGCTCTTGTTAGGTGTACTGATATTCAGGGCTGGTATTTTGTTCCACTGCTCTACAGGTCTGAATTTTTGTCAGTATCATACTGTTGTTTGTTTGTTTGTTTTTATCAAGAGTTCAACAGCACATCCTAAAATCTGGAATGGTAATCATTGCAGCATTTGTCTTTTTGTTCAGTATTGTTTTGGCTACCTGGAGTCTTTTGTGGTTCTATATGAATTTTTGGGTAATTTTTTTCTGTTTCTATGAAGAATGCTATGGGTATTTTGATTGGGATTTCACTGGGTCTGTAAATAGATTTTCAAAGAATGGTCTTTTTCAAAATGTTAAGTCTACCAATTCATGAGCATGGGAAGCATTTCTAATTTCTAGTATCTTCCTCAGTCACTTTTCTCATAGATTTAAAGTTTTCATTGTAGAGGTCTTTTACCTCCTTGGCTAGGATGAAAGCAAAATATTTTCTTGTCTTTGATACTATTGTGACTCGGTGTGTGTTTAAGAACTCCTTCTCAGTATTTTTATTGAAAAAGGCCTTTTCATCCTCTTTTCTTATCTTTATGATCATATTAGACTGCTATCATATCAAGGTAGCTCATGGTAATAAAAAGATGTTTTTGTAAGCCTCATGCTTACCATAAAGTAAAATCTGATAATGAACAAACCTAATTTAATAAAGAAGGAATCAAAGTACCCAGCTAGAGTACATTACTTCATCATAAAGGATAAGCGTAAGAGAGAGAATTAAAGAAAAAAACAAACTTCAGCCCTTTTTTCCATACAGAATATTTTAGACATATCTTCTTCTTTCTCCCAAGATGCTCCCCAGAATAAATACAAACATTATTTTTAAAATTAATAACTTAGCAAGTGAATGCAAAGTAAATGTATTGAATAATATTCAATTAAAACATAAACTTCAATTTAAATATCCAATATGGAAAATATGCTTACAGTAAGTTCTTCTGTATAAGTGAATTAATTTTTTAATGAAAGGAAATAAAGTAATTGAATGGATTACAATTTGTATTAGTATATAGTGGTTAAAATGAAATTACTTCACCTATCAGGAAACACTTATATTTTCAGGGAGAGGGTTTGGATAATTTTTATAAAATTAAATCAATAGAAAACCAAAAATATCCATCTTTTCATATACAATGGAGAGGAAATCATTAAAAGTAAAAAGAAGCAAAAAGCATCACTATGAAATCATAAAAACCAATTGTGTGGAAGGGCGTAATTCCAATTATGTATATGCTCAATATCTGAGCAACCAAATAATAATAGACATAGGTGGAGAGGTAGATGCCAAAACAGAAAACTAATAGGTGATTTTAATATTAAAATATCAGAAACAATCAAATTATACAGATAAAAAAACAACAATGAAACAGGGAAATTAGAAAAACTCTAAATAAAATAGTCCTAATAAACAATTACAGGCTGCCCCATTCTAATACCGCAAGATGAATATTTTTAGCTTATAAAGACTCTGTGGAACAGATATGACAAATCACGAGACTAATGTCAACAATCTTCAGAGAAATGAAATAGTGTTTGATGACTTTCATTTTTAACCTATGCAATAAAACTAGTAAACAACAACTGATTTAGAAACTATGAAAGTAGGTGACATTCATTTAACTAAAAAAAAATTCAAATAAAATTAAATGCTCGGGGATGGAGAAATGGCTCAGGGTTTGAGAGAACTGGCTGCTCTTCCAGAACACCTGAGTTAAACTCCCAGCAATCACATGACAGCTCTCAACTGTCTAATTCTAGTCCCAAGGGTGCCCTCTTCTGGGCCTCAAGTTCACTTCCAGAATTTAATGAAAAGACACACATGTAAACACAACACCCATACACACAGAATAATAAAATAATAATCATAAAAACAATGGAGGAAAAAACATGAAGAAGAAAATTAAATTCCTTAAAATGTACCAAAGCCAATACTACAGTTAAGGCATATGAGCTCTATGAGAAAATTTGGAAGAATTAACATTGACCTCAAAAAGTGGAGCGATCTCAAATAATAAACAGGACTAGATTTTAAGAAACTAGAAAATTAACAGCATACAAACTTCAAAATAAATTTACAGAAATAAATGATAAGGATCTAATTATATATCAATTAAATAGATGATAGAGATTACATATGAAAGATCAGTAATACAAGGAACATTAGTTTAAAATGATAAAATAGACAAACTGTGTTGGATGAGATGGCTCAGCAGTTAGGGCACTGATTGCAGTTCCAGATGACTCAAATTCAATTCCCAACATCTATTTATGGTATTTAATTCTAATCACCCATTGATTAACTCCAGGTCCAGGAGACCCAGTGCCCTCCTTGGGCCTCCACAGGCATAAGATACATATGTGCTTCATAGACATACATGCAGGCAAAACACAAATATATATAAAATAAAATTATTTTTAAGAATAGTTTAGGAGAGAATATCTACATTATGCAAAGAATGTGCTCAAAGTCACTAATCATCAGTTAATAAATAAGTAAGTAATAAATAAAAGTCATCATGGTACATAAAATTCTATATTAAAAAGTAGCATTGCCCAGAAGAAAAGGTAAGTACCAAAAAGGATATGGAGAAAGGGAAATTCTTGAATACTATTGTTGGGTTTGTGAAGTAATAAAGCCATATGGTAAACAATATAAAAATTATTCATATAATTAGAATTAATTTTCGTGGTGTATGCTTGCCATTCTAGTTGGTAGAGACAAAGACAGGAGGATCATTTGAGCCCAGGAGTTTAGGAGAAATGCTGATATGTAGCAAAATGCCAAAAGCTCAAAAAACATATATTGAAAGTAGTACTGCCATGTGATTCATCAATCTCTGCTATGGGTATATATCTAAGTAAATAAAATAAATGTGGTGAAGAGATACCTGTGCTCCTCTGTTCATTGAAACACTATTTACAATAGCCAGGTGATAGAAACAAAGCAAGTATCCATCAGCTGCTGAATGGGAGAAAAAGTAGCATGTGTAAACATATGGGTATTATTCTTGGATAACAATAGATAGAATTATGTCATCATTATGTTAAAGGGTGTCTGTCACACATAGAAAAACAAGACGTGCTTGGTCTCATATGTAGACTATAAAAAAATCAATATCATAGGAATTGCTATGATTGATTTAATAATTGCTTTGAGAGCTAGGATGAGGACCATATATTATAAAAAAAAATTAAGAAGAAATAGAAGGAAAGAAGAAAGAGGATAAGGTAAAGGAGAAGAAGAAGAAAGGAAGGAAGGAAGGAAGGAAGGAAGGAAGGAAGGAAGGAAGGGAGGGAGGGACGGAGGGAGGGAGGGAGGGAGGGAGGGAGGGAGGGAGGGAGGGAGGGAGAAAAAGAAAAAGAAATTTTTTTGAAAGTAATTATGAAGAAAAACAAAGATAAATAGATTAAAACAATTTTAATATTATGCAATTTATACATGTTAACATTAACATATACATGATAATATTAATATACATAGTGTTTCCATGTTGGGAAGTATTAAAAATATGTTTAACTTTTTTTGTGGCATTGGGATTTAACTTCAGTAATATCTATGCTAAGTGCTCTATTGCTGAGTGACACACCCATCCCTCCACTTTTTGTTGCTGTTTTGTTTTCCTTCAAGAATAACTTTCTTCAATTGCCCCAATTTTAATAAGGTCAGTGACACTGGGAACTAGAATTTTTATCATGCATTCTTGAGAGGCCAAAATTTAAAATATTCTTGACTACCAATTTCTGATGCCACAGATACATTCTGTCTTCAAGGATATTGATAATTTGAAATATCTCTCTTAATTCTTTCATTTATCAAAATGCTCCACAATTATGTCATTGCTGAGAGAAATGTGTTCGACTCATTGGAATTTCCTTTTAGAAAACCTTTTGTTCCAGAGTAGAGTTAATTAATACACAGTAATAGTTTAGTGATTTGGATAGTAGTGACAATCTAGAAGATATCTTTCAACATTCCCACTAATCATATCATGGACAAGAAGTGGCCAACTATTTCACTTAATGCAGAGGGAGTATTCTGTCACACTGGAGGCAACTACAGAACATATTCTGGGTCACAGAGAATCTTCTGAGAAGTACAGTTGGACCATATGCTTCGTGATCCTCTCAGTATCTCCCGAAATCTAATATTGTGGTATGTAGCTCGGAAGCAATAGTAACAGTTGCAAATCATTAAAGAATATCACAGAGACAGAGTCTGCTTTCTTGTTTCCTTTCCAAAGTTTATCTTTAAAATATAAGGAGTAAAATTACATAATAAATATGACAGCATAAGTATTCTTAGAAATTGGTAAGATCAACTTGAACAGTTAGAGATGCCAACCATTACCTTATTAAGTGAGTTATAGATTTACCCTTTGTGTGATTTTTTTTAATCTAATTTTGAAAATCAGTAAGTGGGAAACTTGGGTGCAATGAATGATTAGATATTTTGCACCACCACTTACCCCAACCAGGAAACTCTTGTTCCTTACTTTTGTTTTAAATGACATTCTTCTCTAAGTTACAAATAATACTTAGCACTATTTTTTGTTGTTAAAATGCATTGCAGTATACTCTAATTGGTTCTCACATTCAGTATGTACAAATAGCTTGACACATTTTACAGGCCTACTTGTAGGAACTAATTCCAAAAGTCCTCCTAAACCAAAAGGCTGGATTATCTCCTAAGCTTGACCCTATGACACTATGCTGATAGAAAATGCTGTTTTCCTTAGGAATAGTGATTTGTTTCTGGTTATGTACTCTCTGACCGTAGCAGAATGAGCGACTATGACATCGTGAACTTTATTCAAGCCTGTTCCAAATCACAGAGTTATATATTTCATTTATAAGCATGATTACTTTTCCAAATGGAAGGTCTATAAGTGCTTTCATATTTTTAAAAAATCTTAATCTATAGTCAAGCCAAGGCTGTATTAGATGTTTGCTGCTATTTTATTCTCAATGAAATAAAGATTTACTATTTAAAAGCCTAATATCTAAATACAATTCAAATAAAATTTACACTTCTGAAAGGTCTCTGAAATTCATATTTAGGCAGTTGTCAACATTGCATGATAGTATTGTCCTGGATAGCATTACCTGTCAAATTGGATAGCTGTGTTAAATTGACACAGCTTAAAATCACCATTTTAATTTATTTTTATTTTTATTTTTATTTTATTTTATGGTTATTTGAATACCTGTCTTTTTCGCCATGATCTGTTGACATGTCTGTGAGAGTTCTTCTTTTCTTAATTGATGTAGAAGGACCCAGCCAAATGTGGGTGGGATTATTTCCTGGGCTGGTGGTCCTCAGCTATATAAGAAAGCCAGCTAAGCAGAAGACTGAGCAAGACAGTGAGTGATCCAGCAAGCAGCGTTCTCCACTGTTCCTGCCTCTAGATTCCTGCCTTGACTTTCTGCCTTGACATCCCTCAATGATGGATTGTGACCAGAAAATGTAAGACAAGTAAATCCATTCCTTCTACATGTTGCTTTGACCGGCGTTTTATCACAGTAACAGAATGCAATTATAAAAACTGTAAATGATGCATTTCTTTCTGAAGATACCCTTTGTTTTATTTTTCTTGAATATTACTTATTCCCCTTAATTTTCATAGCACTGAATTTGGAGAAATGACCCAAAGTTCCAACAGAACTTGGTTTCTTCCAAGGTTTATATTTCCTCTTAACAAAGCAGCCAGACTTGTGCTGCTTTACATTCATAACATCCTCCACGAATTTCTGGTCAGCTGTAACCTGCATGGCTCACTTGGTGTACAAAGATACATCCATGAATTTACCTGGAGATAAAGGAAAAAGCTGAAAGGGCCAGAAATACAAATCTACACCAACCACAAGAAGTTCTGCCTTTGGATGGACTGGACATGCTCCCCACACAGAGACCAGGACTTCTAAGGAAACACATTCACGTTGGAGACATCTTGTGATCAGTGTAAGAAAGATATGTGTGTGTGTGTCCTGCTAGCCCATTGTATGGAACAGAGGTGAGTGTGATGTAGGTGTGGAGTTAGAGGCTCCCAAGAAAATGGACTCCATAGGAAACAAGTCTAAGCCTGAACATGTGGCATTTATTGGTTTACTTGCCATTTGAAATAAACGTAAGAGAGTAAATGTGGTTTTCACGTCCTGTAGCTAACTGCAGCCGGTAGGTTATGCTTTGAATGATAACACTTTACTGCAGTTTTGTACATCGTTTTGTATTGTAATACTTTATTTATTTAAACCTAAGAATAGGAATGCTATCATTTGCATTTTTATATTTATGATAATGTTATTGAATATCAGAGTCACAATCTGTCTCCAATTGGGTATGACACTCTCCTAAATAAACCAATTAAAAGAACCAAACTAAAAGTAGAAAGCAGATTTATTCAGTGGCCACTTTGGGAAGAGGGACAGAGGGACAGCAAATCCCTCAGGTTCTTCTTCAGGGTCCTGAAGTGAGATCAAGTTTAAATAGTGGGCCAAGGTTTGCACATCTTAGAAGTCCTAGTTAAGGTGTGGTCCTACTGGTCTTTGACCCATCTTTATCTGGACTTTAGGCTCATCCCACATGGTGGTCTGAAAAGTTGTTAGAATTGCTTGCAGCCTCTTTCCAGGAGACAAGTTATCCCTCTGACTGGTACTACTTCCTTTTCCCATGACTAGGTTCTTGGGGTAATTCCCATCTCTTTGGGGTATATTGTTTCAACAGTCTGATAGTCTGATTGAGACACACAGTGTCTTTTTAGAATGTCTTCATTTCTTCCAGATCATTACAATAGCATTATTAAATTTAATAATGTATATGTGGAAAACACCTGTCATGTGGTAGGTGATAAATGATATTCTCTTTCACATTGTCTTATAGATTGTGATCAATTCACACATTCATGAAAAATATAGCTGAACGAAGAGGCAGCTGCACCAAATTTATTTCCCAAACTCAGGGAAATAAAAGGTTTATTTATAGAAAATAGTTAATGGATTAAAACTTAAATCAGGACAAGATTTGAATCCTTTTGTCATCTTGACTGCTGGAGAGGTGCCAAGGTTAAGGTGACAATGTGACTTTCAACCCTGCTGACCTAATGAGGTCACTCTCCAGTCACACTGATGCTAAAGTCTGCTTCCTGTCTGACCCGGAACTCCTGACATCCTAGACTTCACAATAAGCTACTGCATTACTGACAACTTCAGGGTCACCTTAGGCCTCTCCTTAAACAATGTTAATAAGATTTAGAGAAATGGAAAGTAAGAAGATCAGAGACCTAAAATGCTAATGAGCCATGAGGAAAGATATTTACTAGAGGACATTCTCATAGAACCTTCATGGGCCCTGAGGCCCTGAATGTGTCATTAGTTTCTCTTATTATAGGACGAAAAGTTAACAAAGTGTGAGTTTTGAGGATCAGCAAAGAACAGGCCTCTTAGGACCCCATTCAGGACCTGAGTATCTCTTACACAAAGGATGGTAATAAGTCTACATTTCTACTGCTCTAATCTCCTTTTGAAAAACAATATATATTTGCTGATTTTATTATATTTTTATGAGCATCATAAAGTAGCTCCATTCATTAGAAATGTAAACGGAAAGAGTCACAATGGAAAGGCAGCAGAAGTCTGAGAAGGAGAAAAAGATTGGGGTAGAGAGATTGCCTAACACATGCAAGGGCCCAAGTTCAAAAATGGAAACAAAGAGGAAGAAACAACAGAAAAAAGGGAAAGAAGGAAGGAAGGAAGGAAGGAAGGAAGGAAGGAAGGA
>NW_021604676.1:3307328-3315056 GCF_004785775.1 Grammomys surdaster
GGGAGGGAGAGAGAGAGAGAGAGAGAGAGAGAGAGAGAGAGAGAGAGAGAGAGAGAGAGAGAGAATATTTACAAAGCATCTGCAAAGATATTTCCTGTGCCACTTCTATTCCTGGGGAAGCCCCAGGAGCCCTGTGTTCAGAATTGATGCACATTCTACCAATCCTGGGGCAGGCCAGAAGTGGAGGCACCACCATGCGAGTTTTGTCTTGCTTAGAACCATAGGAATGAAAGACAATACACATCTTTGGCAGGTCTGTATTCATAATTTTCTGACACATAGCCCCAAACCTTATGCTCAAGCTATAAGAATGAAATCATCCTAAAGTTTCTGCAAAGAGGATTGCTGTTCTGAGTTGTCTTTTCACCAAGGACTTGTCTTAAGCGGTATCATTTTTATTAAGAGTCTGGTTCTGCCCATTTCCATCCACTCTAATCCCTGTGCTGTTACTTGGTGCTTTATCTGGGGTGTCTAAATGCTCTTAAAGAGCCCTCTGGATAACAGTCTCTTCATGTGGAAAATAGGTTTTAGGGATTTAAAGGTTTTTTTTTTCCTCTTCCCTTGTCTGATATGCCCGCCCTCATTTGCTACAGCAGTTAAAGAGAACTATACAGTGATGTCAGCCCTAACAGGAGGTTTGAGCTCAATTTGTGTCTTTTTCATAGCTCCCATGGAAAGAGTGAAGACATAAAGGCCAGGTACTCGCCAAGATTATTGGAACAATACCTGTGTGATGAACGGGACACAAGTTTAACTGAGATGGATATAGGGACATTTACAGAGATGTAAGTAAGAAGCAAGAGAAGGACATGGCCAACCTTAGCATGAAATGGACTGCTGGCTGTCCCTGCCTGAGCTGAGGGAGCCTAAGAATAAAACAATAAGAACCTGGGCTATACCTGTTCCATCATCAAAGGGCCCCAATTTAGCAACTGCAGATGAGAGATCACATCACAACATTGCAAGTTTCAGTGGCTGTGCACAAGCAAAGCATTTACTTGTTTGAGCTTGTCTGTGAAATTCTTGGCAATGAGTTTTATAAATCACAGAGAAAATAATGTCACAAGCAACTGGTATCAGGACTCAGACTAGCAAAGGAATGAGGTCAAAGAAGAAACTGAGGCTTAAAGAGTCACAGAGATTGTGAAGTTTTCATGAATAGGAATAGAGAGAGCAGTAGTTGGCAGTCTGAGCATATCAAATCCTTGTTGCAAGGTGATATTTCCTTTCAACCACACAACTCTACCTCTGCCTTCTCTACTTCTGTCTCCTCTGACTCTGCCTCCTCAGCTTCCTCAGCCTCCTCAGCCTCCTCAGCCTCCTCAGCCTCCTCAGCCTCCTCAGCCTCCTCAGCCTCCTCAGCCTCCTCAGCCTCCTCAGCCTCCTCAGCCTCCTCAGCCTCCTCTGCCCTCTGCCCTCTGCCCTCTGCCCCTTCTTATACTATCTCTATGGGATTTTGTCTGGTAGTCTAGGTCAACCAGAGTCCACTCAGAACAGACAGGGTCATTGACAAAAAAAAGCTGCCGTTTTAAATCCTCCTGTGAGTATATATAGTATTTATGGAGCAGGTTCTTCATTGTTAACTGATAAAAGAGTTCAACACTGTTTCCCCACATCCTCCTAATCCAAAGTAAAAAAAATGTCTACTCAAATCATTTTGATGTCTCTTATTCTTATATGTGTACAACTTTAAGAAAAGAGTCTATAAACAACAAATCTAATTTTAAGAATCCTTTCACATGCAATGGAACTTAGTTTTTTTAATGTGAAGGGATTTGGGCATATTTATGAAAATAACTAATTTGTCTCTTGGAAAATTTGGCTTGGTCAAATAAATACAAAAAGAAAGAAAATGTGTTTGCTAAAAAGCTCACATTGGGCAGTAGAGGGTAAAAAAAAAAGCTTCTCATGAACTCTTTATATAAGAAGCACTTGCTCTGTGTCTCTGTCTCTGTCTCTGTCTCTCTCCCCCTCTCTTTCTCTCTCTGTCATGTCACAATTTGAGAATCACAGATTTATTTAACTTAGAAAATTATCCTGAGCAATATAGTTTCCCTGATTGATTTTTAGGTACTTAATCATAACAACCAAATGCAAGCTCATGGACAGGAAGGAAGTTTTAAAAAATAATGGTAAATGATACTTTAAAGTTGTTCTGTATTCCAAGGAAACAATTATCTCTGTCTTTGGAAACTGAATTGCTTTTTCGAATGGAAAAATGCCCAGTGAGAAAAATGTTTTCAATGTGCTTCCCCAATAGAATAGTGTGCTGCTGTCTTTATATTGTACTAATAAAATATAGTTGGTGTCTCTCCTTGGTTTTTAATTTACTAGAGAAAATGGGTAGCAAATTTATATTTGTTAGAAGACCCGCTCCTGTTAAAACCAAAGCTTTGATAATTGTTATAATAAAATTCATTTTAATTGCTGGTTACATGATACAGAAAAAAGACATTCAAATAAACAACAAAGACACCATCGTCAGATGTTAGTTAGATATTTGCTTCTTTTTAGTAGCCTCACTTACATGTATTTCATGTAATAATGTCAAAATAGTTTGTTTTTACTTTTCTCATATAATTTTCAACAAAATGTAAATTATTAACTATAACTTTCTGTACATGGAGTACAAGATGGGGACTCCTTGTTCTTTCACATTTCAATTTTGTTTTAACAAAGAGGAAGGGAGGAAGTGAGATACAAGGCTGCCTTGAATTTATAAAATAGTTTTGTCCCAGGAACACAAAATTACATTCATTTCTTCTTAGAAGATGCTTGCCAAGCTTCCCGTCCTTATTATGTTCTGTACAAGTAAGATGTGGCTGGCAGAATGAATGCCGCCCCCTCCTTCCTTCTCATCAAGGGTAAACCAGTGAGTGGTGTGAGTAGAGCCTGACTAATGTACTGACACAGTGAATCATAGACACTGAGTGTGGGATTGCATGTGCGGAACCTTGTTAAAATAGTCACTTAGAGAGAATCATCTTTCTATGAAGCCCTACTGTGTACAACTCAGCTGTTGCTTCCTGTGACAATGGTGGTGTTGCCTCCAGGCTGTTTGTTGTGGGGCATACTCCTCTCTCATTTGACACAGCTCTATCTTAGTTTCGTTGTTTCCTCTTTCTCCCTGGTATTTAATACTTATAATCTTATAATGAAAATTTTGTCAGCATTATCAATATTCAAAGGATGAGAAACCAGCTTCTGCTTTCACAGGTTGTTGGGCAGAAGGGACAAGATGAAATTCAGCTAAAGTATTATTGGACTTTTCATTTAAGCCCAACATTATTCCAAGCCTTTTTATTTGTATTACATTGAATGATCAGTGAAAACGTACAAAATAGAAATTATTATTGTGTATATGTAATCTTAGATGGGGCATTAAGAGGTGTCACGTCTGCCCATAGCTCATAAAATGTCCTCCACACACAGTCTTGGCATTGCTCAGTCCCAAGTCATTTCTGTGCAGGCAGAGAATTATGGGTAAGTGGCACAGACTTTAGCATAAGAAGGACTTGTGGGAAAATGACAAGTAGAGGGATTTCAGTGTAAGAGGACATGATCTCCATAGTTCTTGGGAGTGAGGCAGAGGGACAGTGCATGTCCAGAGAGGGACAGTGACCTTGAACTGAAGATACTTTTGGTTAGTTTGATTTTGGCATCTACTCTTTAAGGAAAATATTATAATATATGAATAAAAATAACACAAAGGAAAATAATGGAATCTGATTAAGTTAAAATGTCAATCCAGCTCTGTCACGTATAATAATTAAAGAAAAACATTATTGTCATTCATCAACAAACAAATATGCCAATCTGAACATCTATTTCCTGATATTTTGACATATATCCACTGTCTGGCCTTCCAATACTATCTTAATAACTTTCCAAGAAAAGTATCAGGAAGGTAAAATCCAATGGCCATGCTTGGTGAAAACTTGAGTGTTCTTTTAAAATTGTGTTGATTCAAAAATGTCTGTACCATGTCATGCCACATTTATTCATACACCGTTTTTACCAAAGAGAAGCTAAGAGGGAACTTCGGTGTTTATCACCAGCCCACCTTGACCATTTTCTCTTGAACTATAACCCAGCAGGAAACAATAAAACTACGATAGAGCTATGTGTGATGAGAGAGGAGTGTGTGCCACCACAACGTGTACTACGTAGGCTGGACACTGTACCATCTTTACAAATACAATATTTTACTTCGTCTCTACTCCGTTACAGTATGTTTTCTTCCAATTTTCACAAAAATAGTTAAGTGTTAGAAACAGATATTGTCTATTTGGAGTCAACCCCATTCCTCGCCACAAAATAGGACAGAACACCTTTGTTCCTTTATATTGTTATGGCCATTCATTTGGTCAGCCAACCATACTCAGCTATGGTTTTCAAGTCCTGAAGGCTAAGAACAGTGCCAGTACTCAGATTCATCTAGACTTTCACAATTCCTAGGAGCCATTGCCCTGGCTAGGGCCACTCCATCACAGTGTGTCTGTAGATGTTATCTTCTCCTCATTCTTGGTAACTATGAAATGTACTATAATGAGAGACAGCTCCACGAAGATGAGAGAGCATGACTAGAATAGCTCGAAGCCTTTTGCACAGTGTTTGAAGCGTTAGGGGCATGGCACACAGTGTTCCTCCTCTCCTGAACTAATCAGACTTGTGTTTTCCACCAGTGCAGATGTACTGTTATGAACCTGGCAAGCAGGATGCCCTGTTAAGCACTGGAAATCCAAATCTGTACCAAATTCTGGCCAAAAGTCAATTTCCATTTTTTATATCTGATGTTTCATGTTCAAGGTTAACGTGTTTGATCCCCAGTAGATTGGATCATTGTAACAGTTTCTGCTCAGGACTAATTCTGAATGCATTTATCACAAAGATACTTGGATGGTTTTTGGACTTGAATAGCTAGATATGAATAACTCTTGCTGCTCTGCATAGCACACTAAATTGGATTTTTTTCCAGTGTGATCACTGGTATTTAGAAGCCTAAGCCCTGAGACACTAAGGGACTGGTTATAAAGCTCAGTCATTTCTTCTCAAAGGCTTTATTATGGATGGAGTTTCCTAGTTCTTAGCAAGGAGGGTCTAATTCAGCCTCAAGCTGCTTCCCCACAGGAGGCACAGAACCCTTCTGAATCACAGTATGACTGAAAACTATACTTGGACTTGGTTTTGTATATAAAATGACACACCCCCAAAGGCATTGCAAGCTATTTATCATCAGCAAATGGTGTTACTCAATGATGACTGCGTTAGAACGGTACACTTTTCAATGCAGCCACCCATTGGCGAGCTCATTCTGGAGTGGACTACTTGGAGGTGGTATAAACTATAGAAGGTGGGCCTGGGTGACACCAAGCCACTGGGGAAGTACTCTAGATGACTTGTCACACTTCTGTTGGCTTTGGTGTTCTGACGGCTAAATCACAGTCACTCACACACTGAGAAATCAATCTCCGACCCTTGGCAACAAGAAGATGATGAAGCTCAAATATGGTTTATGAAACAGTGAAACACGCATAAGAACTTGAGCTCTCTCTACTCTGCTCTTTTGGAATGTCTAGCCATTTTCTTGACTATTGTTCACTAGCTCAATTCTACTTCAACATCTACTGGAGGGAAGCCGGCTTTCTGCACTTCTTTCTCACCAAAGCTTTACATATATCCTTAGAACTTAAGGACTAAGTGAACTTAATTGACTTAGAACTTATGTGGCTGACTTACAGCACTTGAGAAACATTGTTATGGGAGAGATGCAAATGCCCAGGGTGTTTCAAACTTAAGGCCATCCTTAACTCAGCCTGAGGTGTCAGAGAGTGGAGACTCTGTCAGCCAGATGACAAGGAACTCTGCTTGGGGAGGCCTGGAGCTCTCTTTGGCTTTATGAACTGAATCACTGGGAGTCCTTTCCAGAATAATCTCAGCCCTTCTAAGCTTATTGTCATGGAAGAGAGGCAGGGAGGGAAGATAAAGAAATATAGAGTGGTATCTCTTAGAAATCTAGGAATTTAGAAGAAAACAGCTGACTTATTTTAACCTGAAATACACATGCACACATGGGGTTGGGGCAATTTCTTCCCTCATTAGCAAAGCAGTAAATTATGTTTCATACAATGAAGGCCCTTAGAATACTCAAGCCAGTATCTTTATTTGAAATCACCAAATTAAATTTCTCTATTTTGGAGCTGTTTTTAAGGGTAATAGACAGTGTGACTTGAATATGAAACTCTACAGAGAAATGTGGTAAAATTTCAAAGGCTTGCTGCTTGACACTTGGATGCTGACACTGGGCCTCTGTTTGTTCTTGAAATATGAAGGGGCATTTCCTACCTTCTAGTGTGATTCTCATTGGCTAATACAGACGTTACTTGGGTAAATTAAATGAGCAAAGCAGAGAAAGGATAATAACCAGAGGGGAAACATGTCAGAGAAGGTTTTCAATGATGAAAAGACTTCACTGTATTGCTAGGTTAAGAGGTTACAGGACAAGAAAGATATAAAAGTTATATGAACATCAAATTGCAAGATTAAATAGACTTTATTAGGACATAGCAAAGTTTGTTCTCATATTATCCATGGTTGGTTTGTTTTCTATGAAACTTGAATAGTTTGCTGCAGACTCTGAACTAAAAACCTAAGATACATTCATTTTTAAAATATTGTTGATTTTCGTTATAGATGATGGCATAGCTTAGATATTTCTTGAACCCACCCAAGGATACATATACAAATAGTTGGTAAAATATACTATTCAAGTCATTTGATCATGCATCAAGACCATATTTTAACAACTATGTCCTGTTTCTTCAGGGTTTTTTTTTTTTTAATAAAATCTGTGAAATAGAAAGTGAAGCATTTCAGTGGTCTTCAGGTCACATTTTCTCTCTTGACCCCTGCAAAATGTTTTGGGACATGTGACTCTTTGTACTTCTGTAGAACAGTGAGCTGCTGACATTCGGAGGGTGTTTTGTTTAGCTGACATCTGTGTGGCACAGGGATTTCTGGCCCTGTTCCAAGTAGAACAGTTGCCAACTCCCATATTATAAACACGTCTACTTCTAACCTAACTTCAAAAGCTTAGACCATATGCTAGAATTGAATGAAAGGTGTAGGGACTGTGTCCAAGTAATAATTATAGATGATTATTCAAAATTAAACTTGCAGTAAATCGCCAGCACAAAAGAAACTCATTCCTGGTTTTGGAAGCCAGAAATTGTGGCAGAAACATTTGATCCAACAAATGATTGAAAATATTACATTGTCGAAATCATGCTTTGAAAGAAACCATTTTATACCTGATATTCATTTCTAGATTTACTATTAGATGAATATCTAATATAATTTTAATTTCTCTTTGTTGACTTTTTTAAACATTTTTTTATTAGATATTTTATTTACATTTCATATGATATCCCCTTACCCCATCCCCCACCCACCCGGGAACCCCCCATCCCCTTACCCCTCCTCCTTCTTCTCCGTGGATGTAACCCCCACCAACCCCCCCCACTCCCACTTCCCCACCCTCAAAATTCCCACCCCCTGGGGCATCCAGCCTTCATGAGGTCAAGGATCTCATCTTCCACCTATGCCCAGCAGGGCCCTCCACTCTTACATATTCAGCTGAAGCCCTGGATCCCTCCATAAGTGCTCCCAGGCTGGTGGTTAGGACCCTGGGAGCTGTGGTTGGTTGGTATTGTTGCTCTCCTCATGGTG
>NW_021604676.1:3330056-3345716 GCF_004785775.1 Grammomys surdaster
CACCATGAGGAGAGCAACAATACCAACCAACCACAGCTCCCAGGGTCTAAACCACCAGCCTGGGAGCACTTAGGGAGGGATCCAGGGCTTCAGCTGAATATGTAAGAGTGGAGGGCCCTGCTGGGCATAGGTGGAAGATGAGATCCTTGACCTCATGAAGGCTGGACGCCCCAGGGGGTGGGAATTTTGAGGGTGGGAAAGTGGGAGTGGGGGATAGGTAGGGGTTATATCCACAGAGAAGAAGGAGGAGGGGTAAGGGGATAGGGGGTTCCCGGGTGGGTGGGGGATGGGGTAAGGGGATAACATAGGAAATGTAAATAAAACATCCAATAAAAAAATTATAAATTTTAGCAAAAAAAATGACTAGAGAATGCTCATGCTTCTTTTTTTTGGTTAGCATATTTAGAATGTTTTAATAACTACATGCACACATACACACACACACACACACACACACACACACACACACATCTTAAATACCAAAGCAATTTGACTTCCGGTTCTAAGTCTATTCAAAATTTTTATACTATAAAAGTGGTTGTATATTTTGTATCTACATCTGCCAAGATAATATAATTATATATTTCAACCTAGTAGGATTAGAGTGAAAAATGAGACTCTTGGCTGGCCTCTGCAAAGCTGGAGCTATATGATGCTGGGTCTACTTTGCTCATGTCCAAATTGGAGACACGGGGTAGCATCATTAATGTCCTAACTGTCATAATGCACAGAAAACCATATTAATGCATGCAGTTTGAGCCTCCATTCCTTCAGACTCTTGTCTCTGTGGATTATTCAGTGTAATCTGGTATGCAGAGAGCTATAAAGAGAGCAATTGTGGGCTGCTTCTTCAGTCAGTCATGGATGGACTGCACTGTATTCAGTCTACACAGGATTATGATGCTCCTCATAAAACATGTTATTTAAGATGCCAATCAAGCTCTCTGGATATTTTACACAACGTCTATGAAATTAAAGTTTGTAATGGTTTCACAGCATTTTATACAACTTTCAAGCCCTTTCCTACATAGTTTTGACGTGAGGGAAATCTTGAAATTTCATATTAATATTTGAATTTAACTTTTGAACACATAAATTAAATAGAGTCACTTACTGGAAAAAATAAATTGTCAATATTTTTCATGTCAAACAATATATACGACACACTGGAGTTTATTGAAAAACCATTGAGACAAACACTCTCTATACCAAATAAGTGTACAGTTTATATAGAAAAAATAAATACAAACATTTCTTAAATGCACTGAATAAAAATTAATAAAATATCACTAGTGAATCTGTCATTCTGATATGCTCAAGTTTTTAACGTTACATATCATGAATTCATGGTATGTGAAGGCTAGGTACTCTTTATTTGAATATGTGGGCCAGCAGGATGATGTAAGAGAAATGAAATGAAACTGAATAGTTAAAGAAAATTTCTAGGCATGCCGACAGAAGTGAAGAAATAAAAATAAGTTAAAAAATAAATTTTCAATCAAACTGAAGCTATGAGTAAGGCAATGTCAGAAACAGAAAGCAACAAATATGTGTTAAATTAGCAGGTATGCAGAATTCCCCAGAGTGGGAGTCAAAAAATAGGAGGAAGCAGTTTGTTTGAAAACAATAAAAAGCAGAGAAAGCAGTAACTGCCAGTTTAGTCAGCCACTCATATAGACAGACAGACAGACAGACAGACAGACACACACACACACACACACACACATTTCAGAATACACTAGAATATACTTACCTGGAATTAAAAAAAATAGTATGAGGGACTTGAGAAGTGTGTACATAAGTTTGAAAAGCTAAGGAAAGTTCATTTGATTAGGATTTGCCCTCAAATTCAGATAAATTGTAAGATAAAGAAAGGTTTGGGGATCAGTTTTTTTTCATAGTTGTCTGTAGTACTTGCTTGGAAGATCAGGGATTGAATTTATTATAAAGAGTAAAATGTTAGAATAAAGTATAACCCCTAAGGTTATGAAATATAATAATCCCTAAGAGTTGAGTTCAGGAAAATGAGAATATAGGATAACTGGAAAAAGTTTCCTTTAAAATGCTGCCATAAAATTGCAGGTTACAGTGAGGTATTCAGTTGAGTGTTTCAAAGGTGAATCTGAAAGGACCAATGAGACATTTGAGAGCTGTTTGGAAAGACTCCTGTGCTTCTCTGTCACTATGGGTGAATTGTTTCACCTATGAGGCACAGGTGCAGATCTGCATTGCCAGCACTGAGCTCCTCTGTATCTGTACAATCAATGTCCAGTGTCTTCTTGTGACATTAACTAGACTTCTACATCCAGTTCGTGAGTCTTCACTCCATCTTCATTCTTCCCCAGACATGGCTTTGTTTGGGTCTTATTTGAGACAGTGATTTGAGCACAGTTTTAGGCAATCCATCCACACATAGCTCTTTCTACTTCTATCTCTTCCAGGTATCCTTTCAGTGGTCCACACAAAGCAAGGAAGTGTCTCTGAATATGCTGGTTCCAAGAGCTAACAGAAATAAACAGGTGCTGTGGACATTGACTCTAAAAATTCTCACAATTCTGTGTCATCCATGTCATTGTGTCATAAGCTAATTTGAATCTTAGTGGCTTCATTTCCGTATTTGTCGAATGATAGCATGGATGTCAATAAAGAATGGCTCATGTCATATTCCAACGTAGGACTTCTTAACTTATCTAAAATAAAATCAAATCCTTGCCTAACCTTAGAGAATACTCTTATACGCTTTTATCTCATGATGACTCACATCCTTCTAGAACTTTGCAACTATTGTATTCAAAGTACTTATTTGACCATTCATTATCTTAGTCCCCAGAGTCTTCCAGTATCTTCTATTATTAACTAACGCTTCATAGTGTACTTTGATTTTGTTAATCATCTCTGCTGTTTGTTAAAGGACATTTTATCTCAGGTACCCTGTACATCTTGTTGTATCTCTATCCCCACGTATGGTGTTCTGAAGATACTTAAAGTATTTAATGAAAAAAGATAAAGTAAGTGTATTTTCTTAAGTAAAAACACTAAAAGTTAGTTAGAAATGCTTATATTGAAGGCAATATATAAGGTTCCATTAAATATGTTATTGTATAGATTGGTTTCATTTTCTTTCTTATGAACTGTTTAAAACATAGTAATTGGAACAAGGAAGGCCACAGATACACACACACTCCACCCCACCACCACACGTACAAACAAACAAAACCAAATAAAAAGAATCCAAACTACTGGTGAAGTGGGAACTGTATGTATAAGTTTAATGCCAATAATAATCAAGCAGGGAAGCCTAGTAGCTTAAGACACCATACTCTACTTCAGGTGGTAAGTCATGCTTGCAAACCTTATAATACCATACTCAACTTCAGGTGGTAAGTCATGTTTGCAAACCTTAAGACACCATACTCAACTTCAGGTGGTAAGTTATGCTTGCAAACCTTAAGATAACATACTTAACTTCAGGTGGTAAGTCATGCTTGCAAGCCTTAGTGCTAGGAGGATGAGGAAGAAGTATTTCCATGATTTCTAGGCAGCTTAGGTTACAAATTGAAATCCTATCTCAAAATAAAACAAATAGGACATGAGAAAAGAAAGAAGAAGAGAATTAAGACACATTCACACACAAAATGACAACAAAACAAAAGAACTCGGGTGAAAGAAATTTCAACTTGCCCTAAAAATAGCAATAGCCAAGGTAACTTCTTGCTAAGAATTTCTTCTAACTCTCCAACCAAAACACATAAATCAAAGGAATGGATAAAAATTCCAGACCCAAGGGCTGTCTGTATTCACAACCCACTTTAGATCTAAGGACAGACACAAGCTGAAAAAAAAAAAAGGATATGTTGAAGATGATGCCTAAGATAAAAGCCATCGTAGTATCAGAGAAAACAGACTTTAAAGTCTGACAATTTATCAAAGACAAGTCATCAGATGATGGTCCAAGGGTCAATTTTAGTTTAGCAAGAAGATAATGTTTGTTGAAATTACAAGAATGCTCATTCATAATTAATGAGTAAAAACCATCATTTATAACAATTATATTTATGAACCAGGTCTTTGAAGTATATTAAGCAAAACAGGACAGAATTTAAAGAGGGACTCAGCTATAATAGCAGCTACTTTCAATAATGGATTTATAAATAGACAAGTGGAAAAACATGAAACAACAGGAATAACGGAAACATTCAGAACATCTAGCAAAGTAGAATGCAAATTCTTCTCAGTGTCTATAAAAACACCTCCAGGACAAACCATCTTTAAACCAGAACCAAGTCTTAACATGGAAAGGAAGACTTGAATTATCAAACTATCCTTTCTGTATCCAAAGGACACAGAGGGCCAGCAGAAAGAACAGAAACAGGCAACCTAGGGAGGTAGAAGGTAGAGGGGACCCTCCAGAATGCAATAGAGACCTGAGAAGTGAGAGACTCTCAACTCAAAAGGAAGGGGACCTTAGAAGACATGATCGACAGTAAGGAGAGGGAACTTATAGAGCCCACCTCCAGCAGGAAGACAGACCATCAAATGAGGGAGGGGGTTACCATCCTACAGTTAAAATCTGACCCATAATTTTTCCTGTTTGAAAGAAATACAGGGATGGAAATGGAGAGAAGCCTGAGGAAAAGCCTGATGGAAATGGAGAGAAGCCTGAGGAAAAGAATGTCCAGTGACAGACCCAAAGTGGGAGGACAGCTCAAGGGGAGGTCCCAAGGCCTGACACTACTACTGAGGCTATGGAGTAAGGGACCTATCATGACTGCACTCCAGAAGACCCAACAAGCATCTGAAAGAGTCAGATGCAGATATCTGCACCCAACCAATAGGCAGAAGCTTCTGACCCCTGTGGTTGAATTAGGGAAAGGCTGAAAGAAGCTGAGGAGGAGGGCAACCCTGTAGGAGGACCAGCAGTCTCAATTAATCTGGATCCCCAAGATCTCTCAAACCCTAGACCACCAAAAAGGCAGCATACACCAGCTGATATGAGGCCCCCAACACATATACAGCAGAGGACTGCTGGGTCCATGTTCAATCAGAGATGATGCACCTAACCCTCAAGAGACTGGAGGCCCCAGGGACTTTAGAAGTCAGGTAGTGTTGGGGATGGAGGTGGAAACAGCCTGTGGAGACAGGGGGTAGGTTAGAGGTATGGAATGTGGAACAGTCAGAGCATGGTGGTGGGGGGAATAAAATCTGGAATGTAAAAAACAAATAAATAAAGAAAAAGAAAGAAAGAAAGAAAGAAAGAAAGAAAGAAAGAAAGAAAGAAAGAAAGAAAGAAAGGAAGGAAGGAAGGAAGGAAGGAAGAAAGAAGGAAGGAAAGAAAGAAAGAGAAAGAAAGCTGATATCACATTTTAAAAACATATCCTTTCTGATAATGGTGGAGGAAACCAACGGCATGAGGAAAATTAGAAAAAATTTCTATCTTAAGTTGAGCTATAAATAAGCAATTCAGAGAAAGACAGATTTAAAAAAATCAAAAGAAAATGAGATTTAGGAAAACACAGATCAACACCTCAGAAATATGGACTGTGTTCCTGACTTAGACCCTGTTAGCCTAGATTGCATGTAACACATTGCCAATCGGCAACTGGACATTTGGAAAAGTCATTCATATGCTGAAAAATGTGTATAATCCACTATCAAACAAGAGAAATAAATAGAAGACAATGGATGGGAAAAACAAGCAGGCAAACAAAACAAAACAAACACACAAACAAAAGAAAGGAGAGCCACTGGAATGTCCTGAGGAATCAGAGACAGGCTGACTATCAAAATGAGCCTGTGACTCACAAGACAACTTCTAGGCCAATGAAACATGCTGCTCAAAACATCCGAAAATGACTTCCTGTCTGGGCCCGAGCATAGAGCAGGTCACAGGCGGCAGCTCCGTACCCAACCCCAGAAAACCGAGAGAAAGAGGGACTCCCAGAAGCTTTCACTCAGGCAGCATCCCAGGTAAGGAAAAAGCAGCACTTGCCCCAAACAGGGAGCAACTGGGACCCACTGGGACCCAGGAATTTGCTCCTGGCCCGGAGCAGGGACTCCATCCGGTCTGGGCCCGAGCACTCGCAGATCCTGGGAGGCAGCTCGACACCCAATCTCACAGAATCCAGAGGAAGCAGAGCTCTCAGGAGCTCTCTGCCAAGCAGTATCTTAGGCTAGGAGGTGGCAATACTTGCCCCCAAACAGGGAGCAACCTGGACCCACTGGGACCCAGGAACTCACTCCTGGCCGGGGAACGGGTTCCTTCCAGTCTGGGCCCAAGCACCCTGCAGATCCCGGGAGTCAGCTCTGCACTCAATCTCACAGAACCCAGAGGAAGTGGGGCTCTCAGTAGCTCTAACTCAAGCAGTATCTTAGGCTAGGAGGTGGCAATACTTGCCCCCAATCAGGGAGCAAACGGGACCCACTGGGACCCAGGAATCCACTCCTGACCCAGAGCCTAGGCCCCTTCAGGTTTCCACCTGAGCACGGAGCAGATCTTGGGCCTCAGCTCTAACCCCAGCAGCAAAACCCATCCCAAACAGTTTTGACACAACCTAGATAATAGGAAAGACAGGCCCCAGTCAGAGACAGCACAGATAGCACAAAGGTGATCCAGATGGCAAAAGGCAAGTGCAAGAACACAAGCACCAGCAACCCAAGGTACTTGCCATCATCAGAACCTAGTTCTCCCACATTAGAAAGTCCTGAACTCCCCATATCACCAGGAAAACAAGAAGCAGATCTAAAGTCACTTCTAATGATGATGCTAGAGGACTATAAGAAGGAAATAAATAACACTATCAAAAAACTTGAGGAGAACACAGGAAAACAGGATGAAGTCCTTAAAGAAACACAAAAATCCTTTAAAGAATTACAAGAAAACACAAACAAACAGATGAAGGAATTGAACAAAACCATCCAGGACATAAAAATGGAAGTAGAAACAATAAAGAAATCACAAAGGGAGATTACTCTGGAGATAGAAAACCTAAGAAAGAAATCAGGAGTCATAGACACAAGCATCACCAACAGAATACGAGAGATAGAAGAAAGAATCTCAGGTGCAGAAGATACCTTAGAAAATATTGACACAACTGTCAAAGAAAATGCAAAATGCAAAAAGTTCTTAACACAGAATATCCAGGAAATCCAGGATGCAATGAGAAGACCAAACCTAAGGATAATAGGTATAGATGAGAGTGAAGATTCCCAACTTAAAGGACCAGTAAATATCTTCAACAAAATTATTGAGGAAAATTTCCCTAACCTAAGGAATGAGATGCCCATAACAATACAAGAAGCCTACAGAACACCAAACAGACTAGATCAAAAAAGAAATACCTTCCATCACATAATAATCAAGACACAAAATGCACAAAACAAAGAAAGAATTTTAAAAGCAGTAAGGGAAAAAGGCCAAGTAACATATAAAGGCAAACCTATCAGAATTACACCTTACTTCTCACCAGATACTACAAAAGCCAGAAGATCCTGGACAAATATCATACAGACCTAAGAGAACATAAATGCCAGCCCAAGCTACTTTACCCAGCAAAACTCTCAATTATCATAGACGGAGAAACTAAGATATTCCATGACAAAACTGAATTTACACAGTATCTTCCCACAAATCCAGCTCTACAAAGGATAATAGCAGGAAAGCTCCAATACAAGGAGGGCAATCATACCCTAGAAAGAGCAAGAAAATAACCCTTTTCCATCAAACCTAAAAGAAGATAACCACACAAATGATGTCTCCATTACTAGCAAAAATGACAGGAAGCAACAACACCCTCTCCTTAATATCTCTTAACATCAATGGACTCAATTCCCCAATAAAAAGGCATAGGCTAACGGACTGGATACGCAAACAGGACCCAGCTTTTTGCTGCTTACAGGAAACCCACCTAGAGTAAAAGGTTGGAAAACAATTTTTCAAGCAAATGGCCCTAAGAATCAAGCGGGAGTAGCCATTCTAATATCGAATAAAATCGACTTTCAACTTAAAGCTATCAAAAAAGATAAGGAAGGGCATGTCATACTTGTCAAAGGAAAAGTCAACCAACATGAACTCTCAACTCTGAATATCTATACACCAAATACAAGAACATCGACTTTCATAAAAGAAACTTTACTAAAGCTCAAAACACACATTGTACCTCACACAATAATAGTGGGAGACTTCAACACCCCACTCTCAGCAATGGATAGATCATGGAAACAGAAACGAAGCAGAGATACAGTGAAACTAACAGAAGTTATGAACCAAATGGACTTAACAAATATCTATAGAACATTTCACCCTAAAGCAAAAGAATATACCTTTTTCTCAGCACCTCATGGTACCTTCTCCAAAGTGGACCATATAATTGGGCACAAGACAGGCCTCAACAGATATAAAAAAATTGAAATAATTCCCTGCATCCTATCAGATCACCATGGTCTAAGGCTGGCCTTCAAAAATGACAAAGACAATGGAAAGCCCACATTTACATGGAAACTAAACAACACCCTACTCCTTGATAATCAGGTAAGGGAAGAAATAAAGAAAGAAATTAAAAACTTTTTAGAATTTAATGGAAATGATGACACATCATATCAAAATCTATGGGATACAATGAAAGCAGTGCTAAGAGGAAAATTCATAGCTCTAAGTGCCTACAAAGAGAAACTGGAGGGAGCATTCACTAGCAGCTTGACAATGCACCTGAAAGACCTAGAACAAAAAGAAGCTAATACACCCAAGAGGAGTAGACAGCAGGAAATAATCAAACTCAGGGCTGAAATGAACCAAGTAGAAACAAAAAGAACTATCCAAAGAATCAATAAAACCGGGAGCTGGTTCTTTGAGAAAATCAACAAGATAGATAAACCCTTAGCTAGACTAATCAGAGGGCAGAGAGACAGTATCCAAATTAATAAAATCAGAACTGAAAAGGGTGACATAACAGCAGAAACAGAGGAAATTAAAGAAATCATCAGATCCTACTACAAAAGCCTATACTCAACAAAATTGGAAAATTTGGATGAAATGGACAATTTTCTAGACAAATACCAGTTACCAATGTTAAATCAGGACCAGATAAACCATTTAAACAGTCCCATTACACCAAAAGAAATAGAAGCAGTCATTAAAAGTCTCCCTACAAAGAAAAGTCCGGGACCAGATGGTTTTAGTGCAGAATTCTATCAGACCTTCAAGGAAGACCTAATTCCAATTCTTTTCAAACTATTCCACAAAATAGAAACAGAAGGTACACTACCCAATTCATTCTACAAAGCCACAATTACGCTCATACCTAAACCACACAAAGACCCAACAAAGAAAGAGAACCTCAGGCCAATCTCCCTTATGAACATCGATGCAAAATTACTCAATAAAATTCTATCGAACCGAATCCAAGAACACATCAAAACAATCATCCATCATGATCAAGTAGGCTTTATCTCAGGAATGCAGGGTTGGTTCAATACTCAGAAATCCATCAATGTAATCCATTATATAAACAAACTCAAAGAAGAAAACCACATGATCATCTCACTAGATGCTGAGAAAGCATTTGACAAAATTCAACACCCCTTCATGATAAAAGTCTTGGAAAGGTCAGGAATTCAAGGTCCATACCTAAACATAGTAAAAGCAATATACAGCAAACCAGTAGCCAGCATTAAACTAAATGGAGAGAAACTTGAAGCAATCCCACTAAAATCAGGGACTAGGCAAGGCTGCCAACTCTCCCCCTACTTATTTAATATAGTATTGGAAGTCCTAGCCAGAGCAATTAGGCAACACAAGGAGGTCAAAGGGATACAAATTGGAAAGGAAGAAGTCAAAATCTCACTATTTGCAGATGATATGATAGTATACTTAAGTGACCCCAAAACTTCCACCAGAGAACTCCTAAACCTGATAAACAACTTTAGCAAAGTGGCTAGATATAAAATTAACTCAAGCAAATAGTAGCCTTCCTCTACTCAAAAGATAAACTGGCTGAGAAAGAAATTATGGAAATGACACCCTTCACAACAGTCACAGATAATATAAAATACCTTGGTGTGAACCTAACCAAGCATGTAAAGGACCTCTATGACAAGAACTAAATGCCCCTGAAGAAAGAAATCGAAGCAGATCTCAGAAGATGGAAAGATCTCCCATGCTCATGGATTGGAAGGATTAATATAGTAAAAATGGCTATTTTGCCAAAAGCCATCTACAGATTTAATGCAATCCCCATCAAAATTCCCACTCAATTTTTCACAGAGATAGAAAGAGCAATCTTAAAATTCATTTGGAATCACAAAAAACCCAGGATTGCGAAAACTACTCTCAGCAATAAAAGAACTTCTGGAGAAATCACCATCCCTGACTTCAAGCTGTACTACAAAGCAATAGTGATAAAAACTGCATGGTATTGGAACAGAGAGACAGGCAGGAGGATCAATGGAATAGAATAGAAGACCCAGAAATGAACCCCCATACCTATGGTCACTTGATCTTTGACAAAGGGGCTAAAACCATCAAGTGGAAAAAAGATAGCATTTTCAACAAATGGTGCTGGTCCAACTGGTGGTCAGCATGTAGAAAAATGCAAATTGATCCATACTTATCTCCTTGTACAAAGCTCAATTCCAAGTGGATTAAGGACCTCCATCTAAAACCAGTCACACTGAAACTAATAGAAGAGAAACTGGGGAAAAGCCTGGAACACATAGGCACAGGAAAAAAGTTCCTGAACAGAACACCAATGGCCTGTGCTCTAAAACCAAGAATTGACAAATGGGACCTCATAAAGCTGCAAAGCTTCTGTAAAGCAAAGGACACAGTCAATAGGACAGAGCAGCAACCAACAGATTGGGAAAAGATCTTCACCAACCCTGCATCCGATAAAGGGCTAATATCCAAGGTATACAAAGAACTGAAGAAATTAGACTCTAGACAATCAAAGAACCCTATTAAAAAATGGAGCATAGAGCTGAACAAAGAATTCTCAACTGAGGAAGCTCGAATGGTTGAGAAGCACCTAAAGAAGTGTTACTAGTCATCAGGGAAATGCAAATGAAAACAACACTGAGATTCCACCTCACACCAGTCAGAATGGCTAAGATAAAAAACATAGGTGACAGCACATGTTGGCAAGGATGTGGTGAAAGAGGAACACTCCTCCACTGTTGGTGGGATTGTAAACTGGTACAACCACTATGGAAAGCAGTCTGGCGGTATCTCAGAAAATTGAACATAGTGTTACCTGAGGACCCAGCTATACCACTCCTGGGCATATACCCAAAAGACGTTTCAACATACAACAGGGACACATGCTCCACCATGTTCATAGCAGCCTTATTTATAATAGCCAGAAGTTGGAAAGAACCCAGATGCCCTTCAACAGAAGAATGGATGCAGAAAATGTGGTACACTTATACAATGGAGTACTACTCAGCTATTAAAAACAATGAGTTCACGAAATTCCTAGGCAAATGGATGGAGCTGGAAAATATCATCTTGAGTGAAGTGACCCAATCTCAAAAGAACATACATGGTATGCACTCACTGATAAGTGGATATTAGCCCAAAAGCTCACAATTTCTAAGAAACTATGTATAGACCACATAAAACGCACATAGAAGAAGGAAGACCAAAGTGTGGATACTTTGGTCCTTTCTAGAAGGAGTATCAAAAGTTTCAACCAGAGCTCCCAAAGTCTAAACCGTCAGCCAGAGAGCACAAAGGGAGAGACTCATGCACCTGTATAGGGAGTTGAGTGTGACCTTGTTAGACTTCAGTGAAAGTGGAGGCCCATGGTCCCCGAAAGTTTGGATCCCCTACTGTGTGGGAATTCAAGAGCAGGGAGATGGGACTGGGAGGATGTTTGGAGCACACCCTCACAAAAATTAGGGGGAGGGGGTATGGGGGGAGAATGGGAGAGGAGATAACATTGAAAGGTAAATTCGTATAATATCCAATAAAAAAACCACACAGATAAAGGGTCTAAAAAAAAAGAGAGAGAGAGGGAGGGAGAGAGTTTACTTATTTTAAATTAATTTCAAAAGTTTCTAGGAGTTGCTAATTGGCTAAGATCCTATTATAAGCTCTCCATAAAAGAATTTAAGTCTCTGTTCAATATTCTCAAGAGAGAGGTAAACCCTAAATTTCCTCAACAATTAATTGACAAAAGAGAGGTAATCTCACAAAAAGTAGAAGAAGCTATTACTAATCGATATATTATATAGTCTGATTAGTTGTCAGCGGTGCTGTAACAGTCCTTTGACAAAAGATTATTAATATAGATTTATATATCCTTAAATAGGGTCTTCATGACTCTCTGAGTGTGGAAGGAGCTACTGTTGGCCCTTCTGCCCTGATTTTACATGAACTCTGAAAAATTGGCTTTAAAAACAAAAGAGGGGAAACGATACCCCCTCAGAAGGAGTCCCCCTGAAATACTCTCCATCATGTCTTGTTCACTTTTATCTCTCTAAAGCTGAAAGCTCATGGCAAATCTGCTGCTGACTGCCTCTGGCACCACCAAGACCAACAAAACTTTGCCACAGATATGGGGAAGGACCCTCTTACCCTTAAAGGGAATGGCCCAGACCCAGTTCCCTTATGGGGCCAAGGATTGATATGCCTGTCTGATACCACAGAAGGCACAGCTAACCAGTTGCCAAAAAGATTAATAAAAAAATAGATACCCCCACAAAGCCAGGCCCAACCATAAATACGATGAATAACAATTTACATCCAGGGAAGAGAAATCTCCCTGAGAATTCCCTTCTTTTTCCTTTCCAGGTAAAAATGAATCACCCGTGATGTCTGCTGTTAGAAGTTCTAATCCAGATGCTAGCCTCCGAACTTATACTACTCAGACCTTTGAAGGACCACTGACAGGAACATCAAACAGCTAGAGATTGACATCACTAATCTGAAGAAATCCCTCATTTCGCAGTCTGAAGAGACCTCCTAAAATCGCAAAGATTCTTATTGGACTTGATATACTCTAGTACAACAGAAAAGACTGTATACTGCTCTTCACTGTGTACAACTCTCAAAGAAGAAGGTTGCCTTTACATAGACAAGACAAGGAGGGTTAAAGAGAGCATGAAATAGGTAGTGAAGCCTAAGAAAAATCAGAGAGAGAAAGACAGATGAATGCTGGTACAAGAATTAATTTGCAGCCTATCCAAGGTTGTCAACCCTATTTCCTTCCATCTTGGGACCATTATTTGGGTTCTTTTTGCTTTTTTCTGTTGGTCCCTGGCTCTCAAATAGGTGGACTAACTCTGTGATACAACAGATAAATAATTTGGTAGCAAAACCTACTCAGATACATTACCATAAGTTAGCTATGGAGGACCATGAGACTCAAGATGAGGTTGTTACTTTATACAGGGTGTTTCCAAAACCCATCTCCACCCAACCTAAAAGGGGGAGGGACTTCTGCCCCTAGACCAAGCAGAGAGGGGCCACCCAGAACCCCCTCTGACAGGCAATCTGAATTCTCGCTTAGGCTGCGAGGCTAAGCACTGCAAGGGAATATCAATAAAAGATAAAAATATCTATCTGGGTTCCCTGAGAGACAAGCCTGACTGCATAGGGGTTGATGTCAAAAGTATCCCCTCTCCAGGAAAAAGACATCGGGATGGGTATGGCCCTCATGCCTCACTGGACACCGACAGGGGGACTGGAGCCATTACAAGGTCCCCTTCAAATACTGGAGGTCAGGCCTCTATCCCCGCCTTCACAAGTTTAGAATTGCCACAGCCCTTCTATACTTAGAGAAGGGAGGAGATGTCAGGGGCAGCCCTGCTTATACACTGTAGGCCTAAAATCAGCCATAGGCCTAAAATCAGCAGTGGGCCTGTCATACATGTATACTAACACCAAGTCTTGGGTCTCAGTGGAAGAACATTGAAACAGATGGCTATAAGCTAATGTCAACGGGTAGCTTTTGTGGAAATTTATAAGCCTGAGTGGTCATGGACCTTGTAAATAGGTAGCCTTGGCAGATAATACCAGCTTAGATGGGGACAAGCGAGTCATAGGCAGAGTCATGGTGACTTGTCCCCTGAACCTTCACCCAGCTGATACCCGGTTCTGAAGATATCTGTATTCCCCCTGAGCACCCACACTCCAGTGTCATTCCCTTCCCCATGTCCTGCCTTTCTGTGTTTATACCCCTGTGTGAATTAATTATGATTTGAGAAAAAATTTAAAAAAAAATCCGAAAACAAATCCAACACACACACACACACACATCCCATAAAGGGTGGAAGGTACAGAAGAAAGAGAGGTATCCAAAGTTGTCCTTTGGCTTATGCATGCAAATGAACTGCACCTAACTTGCTAACACATGTGTGTACATACGAGACAAAAATAAAATATTTATTCACTTTGGGAAGGAAAGTAAAACACTTCAACAGTCAGTTCTAACCCAGTTTCAATAATGTAAACCTGGATTTCTCATGGAGGAAAAAATCTGTGCTCATCGCCTCCTGGAAGAATGGAGATAAGACCAGAAAGTGAACACCAGTGGGGGGAAACAGACCTCTGTCATCATAGTGAAACTGTAAGAGATAATAACGAAAATCCATGAACTGGTAAAAGCAGTCTAATAAGATTATTTAAGAGATGGAAATCAGTAGCATGGGACCCTGCCAAGAGAACTGAGAACCGCATCTGGAGGCCAGGACCAAGGGCAACTAAAGGTAGTAAGGAAGAACTACACTTGGACTGTATGTCTTCAATATCATTTACATTTGAAAAGCATACACAGGTATTTACTTGGGTTGAAAACACTTTCTCTTCCCTTAACAGGACACCACATTCCAGTCATAAACTGTTGAGTATAGCTATTAATTCACATACTAAAGGGGAGTTAAGAAGCTGGGCTACTGGCAGTGGGCCAAAAAATAAAGACCATGGGATTCCAGTAGTAAAAGTATATTGGCTGATGAACTTCAAGTGTGACCATTAATGCTTGATTAAAAATAGCACCTTAGAGACACCAACTTTTGTGAAAATCTTGTAAATTTTACATAGGTCATAATATTAAAAATAAGTGTACAATAATTCATTTTCAGTGGGGTTTAGAGAGTCACAGCTATAACCCCTGCACTGAGCAAGCAAAGACAGGGGACCTCAAGTGGAGGCTCTGTCTATAACAAACAAACAAAAAATTTTCTTCTGAATTTAATACAAGTAAAATACCTTACAAATATCTTCAAAATACTGTTTACTACTTCAGGTGGGGATACTAGATTCAAAATATTATTTATAGTCATTAACTAAAACATGTGTGTTTTATTTCATCAGAATCCCTCAAACACCTGTGTTTTCCTGATAAGCCATCACTATGTGAGCTGCTGCACACATGTCGCTATGGTGACTGCAGAGTCCAGACATCTCTACAAATTCTGTATTGAATATTATGCTCAACATCAAGTCACAGAGTAATTGTGATGTCCTTAGATAAGGAACAAGATGTATACACTAAGTAAAGTCAATCTTAATTAAAATTCAATTTAAACCCCTCTAAAAGTGTGTCTGAACAAATATATACATATATAATGAGACTTTAAAATGACTCATTAAGTTCAAGTACTAGTTGTAATTTCTGCACTTAACAATGTCTCATTTGGAACTCCAAACAGTTACAAAGGAGGGAG
>NW_021604676.1:3345816-3370723 GCF_004785775.1 Grammomys surdaster
GGGAGGGAGGGAGGGAGGGAGGGAGGGAGGTTCCCTGAGCCTACAGCAAATACAAGCAGAAAGCAACAAAGGAAAGTCTCAAGAGTAATCACCAATATTATTGTTTGGGGTATGTAATTACACAGAAATTCCATGTGGTTTGTTCCACAATCATGCTCATTTTCTATAAACCAAGGAAAGTGCAAGTTGAGTCCTTCAAGCTGTTATTTCCTTCTGGAGATTCACACTCATCACAAGGCAAAGGCTTTATAAAGGCCCGTTTACCTCCACAGAGCTGGCTTGTTCACCTCCACTGCTCTCTGAGTCTTCCCCATGGCTTCTATGATAGGCCTACAGTACCTTCGTGGTCTTCCCTTTAGAAGTAGTAGAGTTTTTACTTTGCCTGTTTATACAGATTTACTATGTATCACACCCAGGAATAATGCATTTCTGGAGATCATTGAGCAATTATGTGGCAATGTTCATAATCCACATCAGCTTGACCAGATTGGGTTATGGTTCTGGCTTTCTCAGATATTGAAAAATCCTAAGGAAGATTTTTTTGGTGGGCTCTTCCAAGTGCTGAAATTTTTTTTTTTTGAGTAATTTTTTAACACATTGATTTGTTTCTATAGGTGACAATATTTAATTTTTTTACTTTTTATTCATTTATTTTTGTTGTGTACATGCGTGAGGACGTGTGTGCCACAGTGTATATGTGGATGTCAAAGGATATCTTGTGAGCATTGAACCTCACCTTAAAAGTCAAACTCAAAGCGCGGATTAGCATTGAATGCCTTTACAGGTTAAGTCATCAAGCCCTTCTTTTGGTATTTGAGACAGGATCTTGCTATAATCCTTACTGAACTTGTAACCATTAGGGCTGGTACTTAGCTTGTAACAATCCTTCTGCATGCTAAAGGATGGGGTATATATTACCAATGCTGGCTTAATTGATCATTTCTAAATTATACATAACCTTTGTAAGAGTTAATCTACTTTTGCCATGATAGAGTTGCAAAGCACCTTACACGTTAGCCAACTCCCTTACGGTTTTGATGAAGAACCTGAACTCAAGTTACAGGATTACCCATAGTCACATGAGCAGCCTGGGTGCCACAGAGATGTTACCAAGGTACAAGACTCCAAACCTCCACATTATAGATGCTGAATCATTTTTCAGTTTTTAAAAGGGATTGAAAAAAATGAATAATTATGTGTATATATCTGTGTATGGGCATCTCCATTAAATATTTTAGTGGGTGGATATGCTTAAAATGAACACAATATTTTTTTCTAAACAAAACATTAGTATATAAAGTGTTTAATCAGTAAAAATATGAAAAATGATCATAATTGTATGAGAACACTTCCTGTTGCTTCAAGAATCTTTTACTTGAGTCTTAGGAGCATAATTAACATTGCATTATATACATAGAATCTCAAACCCAATATCTACCAACTTTCTTGTTTCTTATTTCCATCCCAGTATTTTAACTTTAAATTAAGTTTGTTCTATAGCCAAATATTCCCTTTAAAAAATATCATTAACATTGTTCCCTTAGAGTATGAACAAAATACTAATTTATTTTTTCTATTAATAATAATAGAAACTAGCAGATTAGGTTGTTCCCAAGGATTCTAACACAAGATATCATATGAAACACAATATTCTTACCTGTAAGAACCATACATCACTTTCTGGCAGTCAACTAACAAAAATTTCTGTTCCATTTTTCCATGGAATTTTGCTCCTGTTTTTGAAAGATAATCTTGGCCTTTAACTGTCCGTATACGAATGTTCTGCAATTATATGGAAACATAAAGTAAAATTATATCTAGGAGTGGGACATTTTAAAAAGTAAATAAATAATGATGTAAACCACACTATTATTTCCATAAAATTAAACACTCAAGAAAAAGAACCATTTCAAAAAATATACTTTAACACAGCTTCAATAGACATATGTTCTCTGTTTGCACAGAATAGTTTCATAAATAATATAAGATTTCATTGTGAGAAACACTTTCAGATTATAATAGCTTGGTGATCGTTCCACTAGTCAAATGTAAACTGGATGTTTACTACTGTGTTTATAGTGCTTGAACAAAGCCACACATACCAAATTGTGGAGTCACTTGTCAGGGGTTTTAAAGTTGTGTCCATGAAATGGAATCACTCCTGACTGCAGAGCTAGTGCAGAGGAATGCAAAGGCACCCTCTATCCAGAAGCACATTCCAGAACAAACAGGGCTTCCATTCCTCCAATCACTGTTCTCTCTCCATTATTTTGTCTTCTTCATTTTAAATATTTTTGACTAATTTATCTTAACATGACTCAAATTTGACAAGAATGAAAATGGTAAGCAAAAGTACATGAGGAAAAAAAACTGAATTCTTACCCTGAGACGCTGAATTTGACAACCTTGTTTTTCAGTCATTGTTAGAAAATGATTAAAATTGGATTCATCAAGTAAAATGTATACAGATATTCCTCGAGTTGATGCCTCTACTATTTCTTTGAAAATATCCACATCGGTGAATATATCCATCACTATAGCAACCACCTGTTAAAGACAAAAATATGGGTCAGATTTAGAAAATCAATAAAGATCAAAAAACTCTTTGGTAGAAATCAAAGAAAATGGAAAGCAATTAAACCTATTACATAGATATGTATAAATACATGTATCATTTTAAAATACATGATAATAAATACAAGTAAAACTAAAATGTGTGCCTTTCTATACTTAGGCAACCTTCATAATAGTTTAGGTTAATGGGAATCTACATCTCAGTCAAATCTGCAATTAAAGGTAAATCCTAATATGGTCTCCAGAGCTGGTTATCAACCAAAGATAGTAAGGAAGCTTTAAATTTTTTCTTAGAAGGCATCCAGTGTAAAGTATCGGGATTGTAGAAATTGTAAGAATGACGGTGCTGATATTCTGGGTTACACAGTATGATTGATTGAAGAAAGAAAGACACTGTGGGAGATTTATGTAAAGGATTTATGCTTTCTTTATGAAGGCTTTGAAAGGCTGGAACAGAAGCCTATCTAGGAAAAATGGGAGAAAGAATTGAAGGAAATAAGGAGTGGGAAGAACAGAGCAATATGTCTATGCACCTAAAATTAGTATAACAGACAGAATTTGGGAAAATTAACCAAAGTAAGAAAATCAACAACAAGAAACAAAACAGTCAAATGTCAATGTGACTGTGAAAGAAATGTCCTAAAGAACAGCCACTAAATTGAAGGCATGTGGATTGACAGTTGGAGGGAGGCAGATGGCCAAAAGTCCTGAGAGTAAAATCAAGTTTGAAGAAAAGGATTGACTTAGCACTCACAGTGCCAAACATACTGACAACATGCAATGTGATGGGCAGCAAGACAACAGTCCCCACTCTTGTACATCTTGCATTAACTCAAAGAAAGACATTATTTGAGGGGCATGGAGCACCAGTTATAAGGGATCAGGGTTTCCTGACAGAGTTGTGTGATAGGCTCAGTACAGGGATTCTGGCAACAGTGTCAACATTAAAGTGAAGCTGTCCATGTGGACATCTTGAGGAAGAGTCAGTCATGGAAAAATAAAATTATTTTTATTTACCCCTATACAACATTTAGGCAGAATATTGAACCATTCTTAAATTATATGAGATCGTGAGGACATTTCCTGGATGGCCTGTAAAACATATTGTAATCAGGCTGTGGTGGGTAGACTGTCACTGAAGCATCTCCCATTGCTTTCTTGTATGGATTGCTATGAGGGCCAGAAGAGGACAGAAGCAAGAGAAGACCATTTCATCTGTCTTGGGAGCATTCCTCATTTTCTCAAGTATGTGATGGCTTCAAATCACATCTATACGTATAAATTTATTTACTGTATTTTAATAAATATTTGAAGACTATCAATAATAAAGAGTGTTTTTAAAAATTCATGTTTTATAAAACAAATTCTAAAATATGTTCCTGACACAGTCTGGCAGCACTTTTTTAGCTAGGAAGAAAGTTTAAATAAAGAAACACTACTGTCCAAAATGATATTTTTAACTAGTATACATGAAGCCATTTTAATTTATTAGAGATTCTCATGTAACAAGTTACTTTAGACTTTGAAAATGATCAAAAGCCCATACCATAGGGTTTTATAATTAAAGTCACTCAGCCAATGAATGATACAATCACAGCAAAGATAGAACAAATGCTAGTCTTTCTTGTGTGACAGACAACAGACTAAGTCAAGACATAGTACATTAGATTATACGTCTTCAACATGCTTATCTGGGCGCAAGCAAGTCTGGCAGCTTCCTGGGCATCTGCTTTCTCTACCCTCACTCAGTGTTTGGAAGTTATATGAGATCTACAAAGCTTCAACTGTGCTGTGGAAAGCAGGCAGAATGAGTTGTTCTGTATAGGATTAGTCTTGGCATGGAACACTGATCAGAAATAATGTGTGTCAACTTGACCTGAAAGTACTGTGTGCTCACTTATTCACTGAGCTGTAGAAAATGACCACAATGACTACATTTAACCAAAAAAAAAGAAGTATAGAACGTTATATTTAGATTTGAAATTAAATATAATATAAAATATAAAAAGAGAATATCTGGTCAATTTAGTCCACTAGGAAAAAGTGTCTGATAGTATTATATATATATGGAAAAATCTATTCTACAGACTCATGTGATGGAGTATTGTAAAGCCCACTTTATGAATGACAACACAATATTCATCTTTATAAGTGCAGGAAGACATGAACACTGTGCCTTAGATACTGTTCTATTGCTGTGAAGAGACACAGTGGCCAAGGCAGCTCTTATGAAAAAAGCGTTTACTTTGGAGTATGCTTAAATGTTTTGAAGGTTAGTTCCTGATTATCATGGTAGAAGTCAGACAGGCATGGCACTGGAGCAGTGAGTCTTCTACATCCTGATCCACAGGCAGCAGATACAAAGAAAGCCAAGCCAGACCTTGCAAGCCTCAAACCTACACCCAGTAACACACCTCCTGAAACAAGGCCACACTTCCCAATCCTTCCCAATTAGTTTCCTTAACTGGAGAAGAAGCATTCATACATATCAGTCTCTGGGGGTCATTTTCATTCAAATCACCACACATGCATAGTGGAAACCAGCAAAGTAAAATTTGAAAAAATGAAAACTTGGAAGTATGTTGGAAAGAAAAGTGTTCACTATGATGTGGAAAGTAAATCCTTGAATTTCTTCAGAAAAAAAAATGCTTCTTCCTGCCAGGATTTTCTGCTGAGTCTTGTATCTCCTGAGTAACCTGCTAGCAGCATGCTTGCACAGGACCTAGCTACATAGTAACACACAGCTGCACCTGTGCTAATGTTCTGTATTCATTTGGTTGCCACCACTGTCCAAATGCTTCATTTAAAGGGATTATGACTTCCCTGGTAATCACCTAAAGAGAGACTAGAGGATATTTTTTTTTCTGACATAAGAAATAAAATAATTTATAAAGATAAAAAGATTAATGTGATTTTTTTCTAAAAGGTATTTAGAATACAATCAAACATAACTGAAAATTTTAAGAACCGAGTAATAGAAATCAAGGGAAACGATCACTTAAGGGATATATATTTCTAAGTCTGTAAAAAGCTGTCAAAAGCAATGAGGTAATGGGTTTTGAAAAGCAAAATGAGGCTGATATGGTGAACAAATGTCTCTGGCCCTTATTCCTGCACAGCTTAAGTAAGAACTAATAGATTGTAGCTATACATCAACTACTTAGATTTGCTATAAATTAAATGATCTTGGAGAAGTCACTGAAATGACTATAATAAGTCAATTAGACTAGAGAAGACCTTACGTTTATTAAATTCTAAAATTACACATTGCAGCAACTCTTTTCCACTCCTGTTAATGATGACCAAATTAATGCGTGAGATATGACAGAATGTGAGTGTCATTCTCACAGACTGAGGCATAAAAATTAAATCGTCTGAGAGATTTCAGGAGCTTACTACTCAAATTTGATTTCTGTATCTCAGACCAAGCTTCATGTCTGTGGTCCAAATGATCTAGAGTATGCAAAGAAACATATCTCATTTCTTTTTAATTGGGTAACAAGATACATTGTACATAGTTTACAAAAGTCAGAACTGTCACTAATTAGCAAAAGTGAGAAAAATCTAGATATAGCATATATAATAAAAGTCAACAGAATTGAAGGGCAAGCAAGCAGTATAGCAATAGCTGTAGCTTACAACCAGAACTCTGTGTGGCAACTCAGGGGAGAAACTAAGCATTTCCCACATTCTTTGCACAATATCGGATTTAAAGTGCTTGGTCTAAGCGTGAGGGGTTTTGGTTATACCTTTATTTTACTTAAGCAATATAGCCTTAGTGGGGACTAGAAAAGGAATTATGAGGAAGAGAAAAGGGAGTCGAAATGAAACTGCAAAGGACCCATAGTCCTTTCTTTAAGAAATTTAAAAACTTCAATCATTTCATATGTTCTAATTTCTCCATACTTCTCCCAAATGGACCTTTTCTGGAAACTTGGACTGGAAACTGTGTTTTGCATATGCTATCAAACCAGCTGTGTCAGGGGCCTTAGAGAAAGCAGGGAAGTAGGGGGAATCCTGACCTGAAGACCCTCCAACTATTTTATAGTAGGACAATGCAGATGTGTGATGACATAGTCTGCCTTACATAACCTCGTAGGGAACTCAGCGGAGAGGTAAAGCTTAGAGGGGCAGAAACGGAGAGGAGGGAGATCCAAAACAGACTCTGCTCTGCCAAAAGTCAATCAATTAAAATGCCTCCGACTGTGTGCAAGGCAGTTCTAGGAGGGATGCGCTATAAATAGAGCTCTCTTACCAGTCACAAAATTCAAGTACAGTTGGACAGAAACCTTAAACAGAAGACCACAAAACGTAATACTTCCAGAAAAGAGCAGGCCAGAATTAAGTCAGAAACACAGAATGAGCAAAAGAGTTTGGACAACACCCTGAACTACAAATCAATTTTAAATAGTAAGTTTTTAAAATGCTGAATGTGGCCTGGTCCTCCTGTTTCAATGTGTGAAAATGAAGCTCTCTAAATATAGACAGAGGACATTATATCACTAAGACAAGAAAAACACACACACATCAAAAATTAAAACAAAAGATCCACAAAACATTTGTACAACAAAAGTAATCAAATGGAAAAATAATATAAAATATGGGAGAACATACTTTTCAACTACATATCTGAAGAGGAACTGACATCTAGAACAGGTAGGGGACTCCAAAATTTAATAGCAGAAAGACTCATAGCCTGATCTTGCCAAGGACCAGTCTTGGTTTGGAGAGGGGTTCTGAGGAAGGGGTGTCTGCGAGTGGGGAAGACAAACTGGGTTGAAGTCCAACCTGCTTTCTCTTTGTTCTGCTCTCTTTCTCTCTCATCTGCTTTCTCTGGAGATCTCCAGACAGCTCTCTCTCTCTCTCTCTCTATGTTCTGCTAGAGACAATTCTCCAAGCAGTTCTCCCTTGCTATTCTAAAAACTTCTCTGGATAGCACATCTCCTGAAGCTCATAAGCCCAGTCTTATTTTACATATCAATTCAGTCATTTACTCCAGGTTTCCTTCTGATTATCCTATGAATCAGCATTCCATGAACCCAGCCCCTTAACTCTTAGGGAACAGCAAGCACACATTTTCTTTTAACATTGCAAAAGAATTCAGAGCTCTGCCTGGCTCTGTTAAGCACAGATGCTAAGCTAGCTGTGTGGGACCCCATCCTGGAATTACCATTTTACTATAGCTGGGACTAACTTTGCTCTGTCCAAGGCAGACACTGAACTCAGGAATTTGTCTGCCTTTGTAAGCATAAAGGAAAAAGATCTTAGCTGGTAGGATCTCCTGAGATCACCATCCCCTAAATCTCTTTATCTCCTTCCTTAGTATCTTTCTGAGAAGTTGCCTCACAGTGTAGCTTCGTTTGTTCCTTTAGATTTATGAAGCCCCTCATAAATCAGATTGCATCCTTATATTTTGCATAGTTGAGAAATTATATGCTTGAACTCATGTTTTAGAGTTCTCTTCCACAGCCTTAAGGGCTGTTCTGAAGTTCCCAGCATTTTCTGTTTTGCTGAGATATAGCCACACCCTCAACTCCTGAACTTGTGCTGTTTCTAATTATCACTGAATGATGAACATTAATAGAGAGTTCATTCCTTTAAGGGAGAATGTAAAATTTGTACATTAGTATACAAACAAGCCTTATGCTCATGGCAGCCATCAACACTCATGGAGGCCCTGTCCCAGGGGCAGGAACCATGTCATTCTGCCCTCACCAAGGCCATGCTGGATCTGGAATGATCTAAAAGTAGGCAGTAGAATAGAACATCATTTACATGAAATTAATACAAATATTTAATAGGTAAAAATAAAATAGCAAAAGCTAATGGGTATAAAAACTACTCAACATGGGCTGGAGAGATGGCTCAACAGTGAAAAGCACTGACTGCTCCTCCAGAGGTTCTGAGTTCAATTTCCGCAACCACATGGTGGCTCACAACTGTCTATAATGTGATCTGATGCTCTCTTCTGTCTGCCGTTCTCCTTTGTCATGCAGGCATACATACAAATAGGGTACTCATATACGTAAATAAATCTTTAAAAAAACTGCTCAACATCACTTTTGATCAAAGAAACATATATTAAAACCACAATAAGGTATTTCTTCACACCAGTAGAAATTGCTACTACCAAATATCAATCATAATGAGTTCTAGTAAGAATATGTAGTAAAGACACTCTTCCCTACTGCGTACTCTTGGTGAGAAGGTAAGTCAGTATACTTATTATGAAAAACACTGTAGCATTTCTTATTAGATTAAAAATGACTAAATTATAGAATTATCAAGGATTCCCAGAATGGGGAGCCAGAACCCTTAGTAGAACATATGGAAACAAAATGTGCTGGGAGTCCTCACCCAAGTTGGGAAGTCTATCTGCAATGGGACCCACAAGTGGCAAAAGCTGAGGAAGGAGGGGGCAAACCAGATCTAAGCAAAGAGAATGCACCTATGTACATAGGACCTACAATATTAGGCAGGGACCGTGGAAATGAGACTGGAGTTGACTTAGAGTATGGTATCCAGGTGTGGAGAGCCACACTACACGATGACAAAATCGGGAATCAACAGGCATGCAGAAACCTGGGAAGTGACTCAGTTACTGCAGATATTTGCTGACTCAAGGGGTGATCAATGATGGTCCCCAAAGACCTAATACAAGTTGTACAGAGGAAATTAACGTTTCAATCCTACCATAGCTTAGACCTCTCCTGAACATTGCAAACTCCAATACAAAAACTAAAACGAATAACTTGAATTAAGATAAAAGTGAGAAAGATAGAGCAAGAAAGAAGAAAAGAGAGGAAAAAGACTCATCTAACCTAAGTCCAAACCCAAAAGTCCTGGTGCAGGAACGAAGGCAACACAACAAGCAAGACAACTACCTTCCCAAACTGCACCAAACACGTAGTAAGGACTCAACCGAAAGTGACTTAACACTCAAAGACTACAGACGAACAAAACAAACATACTTAATCAACACAAAGACAGTATAACGTATCCCAGGAAAATCAAAACAAATGGATGACTAAAATAAGGACGTCAATTCTGTTAGGCTGGGATCCATGCTCCTGCTCACTACGGTCCTGCCCACACTGTAAAGCCTCCTGCCACCCAACACAGATGGCACCAAAACTGAATTGCCGTGGCACCAGCTCCCTCGAGACCAACCACCATGTACTCAAACCAGGACCTTATACAAAAAAAAAAAGCCAGCTCTTGCCTGACAGGGTCACCTTCTTTCTTGCCTAGGACTGTAAGAACTGGCTTTCTTGGGGCCCTCGTGGGACTTCTCTGGACTGTGCCTTGGGATCAGTGACCCTTGACTTAGAACTGCCCCAATAAACCCGAGTTTGCTTGCTTCCCATTCGGTCCGATCTGGTCACTTTGAGTCTCATATTTAAGATGAGAAAGTAGATTACAATAAAGAAAACTGCTGAAGCAAGACCAGGCTGAAATAACACAGGAAATGAAAACCTATGTGAAAAGTCTCACCAACAGAACACACCACGTGAAGAACAAAATATCAGGGCTTGAAGAGAGACAGAGATACTGGGTCATTCAGTCAATAAGAAAATTTAAAAATATATGAGTGGAAAGTAGGAGAAATTTGGATCTATATGGAAGTACCAAATCTTTGAATTGTAGGAACATAAGAAAAAGAGGAGGAGGAGAAAGAGGAAGAAGAAGAGGAAGAAAAGGAGGAAGAAAAAGAAGGAGGAAAAAAGTAAAAGGAAGGAGGAGGAGGAGGAGGAGGAGGAGGAGGAGGAGGAGGAGGAGAACCAACCACCACTACCACCAACAACAACAGCTTAAGGCCAAAGGTCCAGGAAAGTATTTTCAATAAAATTAAGGAAGAATATTTTCCAAAGACGTGGCCATCCAGATTTAAATATTAATGGACATTTATCACAGAGGATTCTATCTCATCAACAGATGGGACCCAGTGAGTCACAACAACAACCAGATCCAAAAAAGGTGAAAGCAGAGCTTGTGAGATGGCTCAGTGGGTTAAGGTGCTTGTCACCAAACCTGATGGCCTAAGTCCAATACCAAGAACCCACATCATCTAACAACCTTCCTACCAGGAATATACACAAGGAAACTAAATAAGCTTCTCAGGCATTTGTATTGCCATGTTTACTGCAACACTATTCATAACAGCTGGGGGGGGGGAATTAAGTGTTCAATAACTGATCCATTTAGAAAGAAGAGGTGATACTATGTAAAGTGGAATACTACTTAGTCCCTAAAAAGATGACATTCTAATACTTGTAGAACATGGATGGACTAGAGATCTCTATATTAAGTAGTGTTAGTCAGAGACAAAAATACAAAAATCAAAAATACTGCAGGGTTTCACTCATATGCAGTGTGATGGTTTAAATGAAAAAATGACCATCATCTACTCAGACACTTGGTCCCCAGTTGGTGGCATTGTCTCAGGAGGCTGTGGGTAGGCACAGCTTTGCTGGAGGAAATATGTCACTGGGGATGAACATTAAAAATCCAGAGTCTTGAGCCACTTATCGCTGGCTCTCTGTGTCCTATGAATGGACAGAAATGGGAGGTCTCAGCTTACCGCTGCAGCTGCCTGCCTCCATGTCTCCAATAACATAACAGACTTTACTTCAGAAACAGTAAGCTAAGGCAAACCCTTCCTTCTATATATTGTTTTTGGTCATGATCTTTTATCACAGCAACAAAAAGCAGTTAATATATGCAGAATCTAGAGCAGTTAGCATCACAGAAATGTGAGTAGTGGGAGTTGCTATTCCCTCAGGAATGCAGAGGGAGGAGGAGATGGAGAAGTTGGGACCAGTGTATATTAGCTGTGTTTAGACAGGACTGAGGATTGCTAAAATGCTATTTCATGGTGCTGTCTACATTCTCACCAGGAAGGAATTCTTAATATCTTCATCATGATGAAGTAATCAATGTTAAGTTTAATTTGATATTATCTTGTATGCATCACACAGTACTCTATTAAGATGTACAAGTCTGTGTCTAACAGTTCAAATGGATAATTTCAAGAATTAAGAAGTAAGGATTATTGCTGAATAACTGAAATGCTAATACCATCTTCTCAGAAGTGCTATGCTAAAGAATGAGGGCCGTGTTTAGTTAAATTCTAGGAGCACATAAAACATAAGGAGAAAGCTGAGTTTGTTTGCACACTCAAAAGCAATCACCGATGCCACTATTAAATCATGACACTCTTGTGACCCTATAAAGCCAGTACCCATTACTGTATTTTAATATTTCCAAGTGTACAGAGAGGGCAAGGCAACTGACGGTCTGTAGCGACATCCTGCTGGAGAGCTCACAAACCCCAGTGCCAAGCTCACATATGTTTTGTAAACTTTGCTTTAAATTTCATTTTTAAATTTGTCAAACCTACAGAAAAACTGAAAGAACATATTTGTAATCTATTACCAGTATTCTTTAATATTATATTTTACTTAATTTTGCAGATAATTAGCATGACTTGGAATCAAAACTTGGAACCCTCATAAAAACAGGAGGAAGGGAGATGGGATGGAGGTGTCTGGTGGGGAGATGGGGAAAGGGGATAACATCTGAAATGTAAATAATTAAAATATACAAAAAATAGATCAACATGGCTATTAACTATATTTTTCAATGAGGCTTGAAAAAAGGCATAGAGTAGCTATGTCAGTTAATGTGCTAAAACAGATCATTTTTAAAGCCTAGAAGCCATTTATTCCAATTAATAAACATTTTTTTTACTTAATTGCTTGTTGCTTAGTTGCACCAGTGATATATTAAAAATAAACTTATTATGGAGAAAATAAACACATTGCAATGAATATTATTTTAAATCTTTAATCTAAACAAAAAAGTATTTAAATTATGACCAATGAGGGAAGAATATAACAGACATTTAAAATTTCATTAATCATGTATATAAACATGACACTACAGTGAGAAATTATTAGAAATAAGATATGTGAATAGGTTATTATTTAAAAGCAAAAAGCTTAAAAATCATTTTAGAGTTGTTTGAAAACTTTGTGTAAAATTTTTATGCTAGATTATATAATAATTCATTTGCAAAACCAGGCTGCATTTCTTCAGCTATACCTAGCTTTTGAGGTAAGTATACTTGGTAAATATCAAATGCTGTTAATTTTGTTGGGATGCAGGGTATAGACATCATCTCTTCTCAAGGAGAATAGTTATGTAAGGCACCAATTCATAGAACTATAAAGCACCATGTCACTTATTATAATAAAACCATAATCAAATGACCACAATTTGCATGTAGTTAGTTCTCTCTGTAGTTTTCCCTACTCCTTGAATATCTCCTGTACTATGTTCACAGCATCAGGTTTCCTAAAACACATGTGGCTGGGCCTTGAAAGTGCAACCCTGGTAGTAAGGGACGGTTTTGTTTTCAAAGCTAGGAAATATGGGGAACAGTTTTCAGGAGACCACCAAACTGAACTAGACACGTTTTTCCATGCTACACAGAAGAGTAACTGAATACTCCCACCCACCATTTCCAGTTTCTTAAGTATTTTGAATACGGAATGCTAGTAACTCTATAGGCAAGCAGTACACAGGCACAGGACACAACAAACACTTTGAGCTGAAGGCTGCATTTTGTACTCAGTTGCAGCTTCAACTCTCGGGTCTTCAAGATTATAATTAAAATCTCACTGTCTAGTTCTGAAATTTATTTCACATTGAGAAAATTATAAAATAGAACTATATTCTTTCAACTGGTTCATAAAAACTGTTTATGGTTGAAGGGCAGTATTTGTTTGTTACATATTCTACATTTAGTAACCACCCCAACAAAACAGTGAATAGCATGCATTCCAAATATTTTCATTATATTTGATCAAACTGTTTTATTAAAAACAATTAGAGAAACTGTATGCCTATATACGTTGCTTTTCATTGGTATTCTACATTTATGTCATTTGAAAGCTAATGATCCATATGAACAATTAAGAGCCACAGTTAAGCCATGACATGGTAGAGGCAGATTATTAAAGAGGAGAGCAAATGAAAAGGACAGATTGGAGAAGGAAATCTATTTAAAAATTATCTTGCAGCGGTAATCAAATTTGGTTGCTTCAGCAATTTAAAATGCAATTTGAGAACTTAGTTAACATCTGAGTGAAAATCCAAATAGTGAATAACTTCAATTTTCATACATATGCACTAATACCACTTTAGAAGTTAGACCTATTCTTCCTAGGAAAATTCAACTTGGAATCTCAATTTGGTCAAGCAGAGTATTTTTGAGGCAATTATAATATGCCTGAAATTTAGGTTATTTGAGACTTGGTTGGCAAATAAATCAGAAGGTGTAACAACAATATATAAATATTCTTTAAAGCATTGAGAAGTCAGGGAAGAGGAAAATTATTCAAATGACTAAAATGTGAAGCAGTGCGAGGAGAAACCTACCCTTTAGCTTGGATTACTGAGCTGCTTAAACACAAAGGCAAGCCCGGGAACTCTGGAGAATTAAATACCTGATGGGCTGGATCATTTTCAATAATTTAGTTTTAAACTAAATTACAATTAATGAGCATGTAAAAAAAAGATTCCACCTCCATTCATAAAGTGATTACAAAGTTCAGAGAGAACCTCACTGCTGTTACAGACCTAATACTATGTAAGATTTCTTTTTGTTTATTTTTTACCATTGAATGCAAACCACACATGTAAAAGACAGGGTATTTCTCTTAACTTCAGAAAGCCAAGTAAGTGCTAGTAACATTCTTAAGACATGAAAAACATAAAAGATACTTCTAAACTCACCACACACCACGCACCATTCCCCCAACCTTCCTCTCCTGAGCACGTGGATTGAAAAGGGAAACATATCCCTAATTTCTGAAAGAATGTTTTTTCAATTTTATCTTGGTATGCATTCATTTTTATATGAGTAAATTCATTTTATATAATGCTGTATGTTATGTGTTTATCATTTTAAAGCATTTTCTTCTCATTAAAACTGTTGTAATGATCACATATAGAAAAGACTTTTCCTCCAAGGCAGTGTGAAGAATGTGGTCTCCAAATAAAGTCAAAACCTGTGGCAAATATGCAGAACAGAGCATTGAACCTAATTGGTACAGGAGAGTCTGCTGTTCCAGGTTCTGGAAGAAATCCAAATTTTTCTAAGAGCTTTCATAGTTGAGACATTTATTAAAAAAAAAAAACTATCTACAGACATGCATGCATTATTAACAAAGCCCTGAGAGAGAACTCTGATGCTTGACCAGGAAGAGGGCAAAGAAAAACAAATAAATCTAAAGCTAAATAAATCTAAATAATACATAATTCTCACTCCCTTTCTGGCTGGTGCCTCCCACTGTACAAATTCCTCCACAGTAGGAAGACAAGTCCCAAGGAAAGTGATGTTTGGGCTTCAAAATCACAAAGGGAGGGACAGGTAGGTAGGACATAGATCCCATCACGAGGCTGGGGAGAGAATGGAGAGAAAGATACATTGTTGTTAACAAGTAACTGTGAGCAAGTGACAGACAACAGTGATAGTTAGAAACCTGCTGGTAAAAACGTGACAGTCAATGGGAGAGGGAGGCCTGGGAAGAGCATGTGTGCCCAGACAGTGTCCAGATTACTAGAGTGAGAAAACAAACAACTGTGAAGCTGTCAGTGACAGAAATTTGCAGATTAAGTGTTGGGAGAAACAAGTTTGGCTTTGAGTCTGTTAAGGCTCAACTATCTATGATCCAGGTAGGTAGGCATCCTTATAGCTACTTGGGGTTAGGGAAAAAGCTGTTAGCCTTGGTCTTTTAAAATTATTTTTAATATTAGCATGTGTTACATAAAATAGTAGGTTTCATCATGATCTTCTCACACATGTGTATGATGCATATTGATAACATTTACTCCTCCTCGCCCTCTCCTGCCCAGCCTCAGTCTCCCACTGCTATCCTCTCATGGCACACAGGCCTTCTTCCACTTACAAAGTGTGTGTGTGTGTGTGTGTGTGTGTCTGTGTCTGTGTGTGTGTGTGTGTGTGTCTGTGTGTGTGTGTGTCTGTGTGTGTGTGTGTCTGTGTGTGTCTGTGTGTGTCTGTGTGTGTGTCTGTGTGTGTCTGTGTGTGTGTGTGTCTGTGTGTGTGTGTTTGCGCACCTACATGCATGTGCCAGATCCCCTGGCACTGGAGTTATTATACACCATCTGATGTGGTTCTGAAAACTAAACTCACCTTTCCAGAATAGCAAATAGTCTGAACCAAGTTTCTCTGACCTCATTCTACTACTTTCACTGGGAAGAGGACACACAGTATTTGTCTACCAGAATCTGAGGTCTCCAATTTTTCACCTATCTATTGACTATTTAAAAGTAATATACAAAATAATGTAGATTTTTCAATGCCTTTTGGAATTATTACAATCTAAATGCTTTCTTCTAGGTTTAATCCTGGTGCAGTCTGAATATGAACTCTTCCCTACAAACTCCTATGTTTGGACAACTATTCCCCAGTTAGTGGCAGTGTCTAGAAAGGGAGTGGACCTTTTTTAGGAAGTTGAACCTTGCTGGAGGAGATAAGTCACTGAAGGAGGAAGTGACATTGTGTGGTTTGGGATCCACTCCCTGTTTGCTGTGCTCACAAATTTTGGATACAGTGTGAGCATCTGTCTATATTCCAGCCCCAATGCCTTCCCCACCAGAATGTACTGTATCTTTTAAATTGTGAACCAAAATAAACTGTTCATCTCTTATATAGTTTCTCACTGGGTATTGGCAAAGGCAGTGAGCAAACAAACTAAGACAGAATATTGGGCCAGATATGGAGCAGTTGTAATAAACCTGGCCATGTGGCTCATAAACGCTTTGAACTGGTTTATGGAAAACGTGTGCAAAAGTTTGGAACTTTGGGCTAGGACAGCTCTTGAGCTCTGACAGCAGAGCATAATAGGCCATTCTAGAATGATTTTCAAAGGCAAATTGCTGAGAAAACTACACAGTGGAGGGTCATCTCATGATGTTTCAGACAATTTGAATCTAAGTTAATCAACTAATGGCTCCACTGGAACAAAGTTCCAGGCAGGACAGCATTCAGGTTGTGCATGATTATGACTCGTTACTTTTCTTCACATCTAACAAATAGGAGAGTGTCAGAAAGGTTTTAAAAAAAAGTTTCATTTTCATTTTGAGGAGGAATAGAGCAGGGCAAGGTTAAAGTTGTAGACACACAGCTGCTGAAAACAAGGTTGAGGTTTACAGAGACTGTCCCATTTAAAAAGAAATCTGTTTTGTGCTGGGATAATAGGGGACAATGCGAAAAGTTATCTGATGGCAAAATCTAACATAGCAAAGACTCTAGTTTGTGAAAATAAAAACGTATCTGAAAGGAGAACCTAAACAGAGAATACGGCTTCAGAGGTTCCTTGATCAAAAATGAACATTTAGGGAACTGATTTTAATGATTCAGGCAACCAACACATTGAGTCACTACAGCTATGGCCCAGAGTACACAGACTCTATTCAAAACTTTCAAGAAAATTTCATAGCATCACCCCTGTGGTACTATTTTTTTTCAGTCATAAAAGATGATTGTGGAGGGTAGGAGATAGACATCAAACTGTGGATCTAGAAAGCCTCTCAGGCCAGGCAAAGTATAAATATATTGGAATCTCTACTAAACTTTGGCCTTAAGAAGATATTTCACGAAGCCGTGATCATGAAGCCTGGAACTCAGTTGAGTCTTCATGATTTTGGAGGCATCAGGATTACAGGGTATCTACCAAGGAAAGCTCCAAGTATGGAGTGGAGCTCAAGAGGGGAGCTGTATATGGTGCTAGAGGTGGTAGCTGGGAACAGCCCAACCCGTGTGGAGCTCAGGGATCCCAGTTTTACTTCCAGTTGCTGGAGATTGTAGGAATTCAGTGTTTGTCCAGCTGGAGTTTGGTCTTGCTCATTCTGCTCATACCCTCTGATTCTCCATTTGGAATGGGAATTATTTTTTCTTTTCCTAAAGCATTGTCTATTGAAACTATGTAGGTTGTTTTTGTTTTCGAGATTGTTTTACATTTATTTTATGTATATGAATATTTGTTTGAATGTATGTCTATGAACCATGTTCCTGAGTGCCTCCTAAGGCCAGAAGTGGGTATCAGTTCACCTAGGACTGGAGGTATGGATGGTTGTAGACTGTAATGTGGCTGCAAGCAAGGAAACCGAGGTCTTATGGAAGAGCAGTCAGTCACTGAGCTCTTAGTCACTGAGCCTTCTCTCCACCTCCTGTACATTGGCGCTCTCTCTCTCTCTCTCTCTCTCTCTCTCTCTCTCTCCCTCCCTCCCTCCCTCCTTCCCTCCTTCCCTCCCTCTTTCTTTCCTCCCTTTTATCTTCCTTCCTCCTTCCTTTTTGCCTTTCTTTCTTTTTTTTCTGTCTCTTTTTATTTTATATAAGAGCTCATGGTTAATAGATTTCCTTGAGTCTCAAAGGATATTTTACTATTTTACATTTTAGACTTCTGGACTATGTTGGTACTAACAAAGATTATGAAGATTTTAAATATTCAGATAGATACATTTTCATTCTGAGAAGGCCATAAGCTTGTTGGGGGCCAGAGGCAGAATGTTCTGATTTAAATATGAAATGTCTCTCCAAGGCTCATGTATTTAAACATCTGTATACCAGCTGATGGAGTTTGTGAATGTTGGAGAATAGTTAGAAAGTAGAGCCTTGGTACAGGAAGTAGGGCCTTACATTTTACCTTTGAGTACCAACTAAGGGAAACAGTCGTAGACTAGAATATATGTGGGGGGGGGGGGGGGAAGGAGAGTGTCTCTTGAACAATCCTGATCAACAACTCAAAAGATGCTCCAGGCCTTGAGGTTTTACATCTTGCTTCACTTCTGTCTACCCACTGTTTCCTCACATCAGAAACCTTGTGATCTCTGCTGCTCCCACTGCCATTCTCCCCTCATGGTTCTATTTTATTGAACTGTATGGCAAAATAAACCTTTCCTATCTTAAAGTACTTTGCTTATATTTTCATTTTTTTCAATTGTATGTGTATATAATGTATATGCTTGGGTGTATGTGAATTTGTGCATATGTCCAAGTAAAAGTGTATGTATGTATATATATACATACATATATATGTGTGTGTGTGTGTGTATGTGCATGTGTGTATGTGTATATGTGTGCATATGTGCATGCATGTGGTAGTGCACGCACATGCACATAGGAAAGCCAGAGATCAATGTTGGGTATCTCCCTTCAATAATTTGGTTTTGAGACCAGGTCTTTTACTGAACTCAAAACTCACCATTTTCGCTAGGATAGCTGGACAGTGAACCCCAGAGATTAACTTGATACTATATGCTGAGTGTTGGGTTATAGGTATGTGTAGGTATACCTGTTGTTTGTTTCTCTCCCACATATTTACTGGAGATCCAAACTCAGTAACCTCACGTTTGTGTGGCTCTACCAACTAAGTCATCTCCCCAGCTTCCCAAATAGAGCTTTAAATAAGTAATGTTAATTATGCATGTCATAGGTTCATTTGTGTTTGTTATAAGCTTTATGTCATATTTTGTGTCATTTATTTGATAAAAATCAGATAGTGATTTATTCAAGCTAAATATGTTAAGAGTCTTACTACTGATTTTTTCTCCTAATCAAGCCTTTTAAAAAGCTTTAGCATTAGAAATTGAGAATTTTTCAAGTTAAAAATACATTCTCTGAAATTTTATAAATGCTACAGTGTTTGCCTAGAACCCTGCATGGAATAGAAGAAAATCACAGACTGAACAAATATATAAACTAAATCAGCTTTGGTGAAACACAAGCTATCAAACTGAGATTCTGATTTTATGTCTTAAAAATCTTTATAAGACATTGCCTTTGAAAATACCAACAGTATCTCGGGTCTCCTAATATCAGAGGCTCTAAAATGCAAGGTCTGGCAAACTTCCATTTTCAAAAACATTTACACTACAATTTATAACAGTGACAAAATTACAGTTATGAGGGAGCAATGAAATCACTTATGGTCGGGGTCAGAAAACATGAGGAAGTGTATTAAAGGGTCATAGAATTAGGAAGGTTGAGAGCAGCTAGTTTAGAAGTTTGAGAGGAAAGAGAAAATGAGAACGAAGAAAACAAAGAAAGGCAGAGACATAGTGTTGGGCTGAGAGAATTGCTCCTAACATTCTCCAGAATGTTGACATTTCCAAGTCTTCGTATTTCTATTTACCAACTATTAATGATGCTTTATGGTTATTTTGCCATTTTCCAGTGGTAACATTTTTTTTGAGTATCAAATGTTTATCTGGGTGAGTTTCAATACTGTGCAGCACAAGCTTTGTCACAATTTAAAGTTAAACTTGGGATGATCACAATTATCCATCTACACAGAGCAGGGAAAGAAGAAGAACACTGCAGGGACATGACCCTGGCAGCCAGGTCAGCCCATGATCTCCTCTTTAGGATACAGCTTGTCCATCATTCTTCATACCCTGTTCATTCTGGCCTCTGGGAGGATCATCCACATAGACTCATCTATGGCTCTGCCAGGAACATGTGCTAATACGTGGTGTGCTTCTGGGGTACAAACTTGTTTTTTGGTTTTTGTTGTTGTTGTTGTTTGACACAGGGTTTCTCTGTATAGCCCTGCCTATCCTGGAACTCACTCTGTAGACCAGGCTGGCCTCAAACTCAGAAATCTGCCTGCCTCTGTCTCCCAAGTGCTGGGATTAAAGGCATATGCCACTACTGCCCGGCTTGGGTACAAACTTGTAATGTTAGGATACAGAAGAGACTTCTAATGAACTGTATGTGTGTGTGTGTGTGTGTGTGTGTGTGTGTGTGTGTGTGTGTGTGTAGGGGGTGTTTCTATGTTACTTCATTCGTCTCCTCCATCATAGAACAAATGTTGCTCTGCTTTACCATAATTCCAGGTGATTCTCTGCAGGAGATTTCCATCTTGTATCTCTACTCACTGTATTTTTGTTGTTGTTGTTGTTTTCTATTTCTAAATTGGTTCTTTTATTTATTTACATGTCAAATGTTATTCCCCTTCCAAGTCTCCCCTCCACAAACCCTTTATCCCCTCCCCCTCCCCCTGTCCCTATGAGGGTGCTCCCTCACCCACCTGCTCCAGTTTCAGTGCCCTAGCTTTCCCCTACTCTGGGTCATCGAGACTCTACAGGCTCAAGGGGCTCCCCTAACATTGCTAATCCACTGAGACGTTGTTCTTTATAAAATGTAATTCATTCATTAAGAGCCTTTGACTGGTGCTTAAGACAATGATAGCAGTAGCTTAGTTTAATTTAAAAGACAAGATAACTCTAAATAATGCCACTCTTTTCAAGTCACAATTTTGAAAAGCTGGTTTATATTTCTCGTAGAGAACATCTCTTGTGTACTGTATGGAAGCATCATCTGTCAACAAAAAGCAAATGGTCTATTTGCTGAGGCAGGAAACAGGAGGAAGGAGTTCCAATAGGGAGAGAGGAACTCTGGGATAGACTTGGGCTCAGGAACAGATTCACCCCAACACTGAGGAGATAGATGCCTGAAAATGAGGAGAGGTAACCACCCATGTAGTACTCACAGTACAGAATAAGCAGATTAAGTTAAGAGCTAGTCAGGGAAGAAGCCTGAGCTTATAGGAATACATATGCATAAATGTTTAAGTCATTATTTCAGAAACTGAGGCTAAAGTGGAAAGACATGGGGTTAAAATTACTAGCATATACTTTTATTTTTATTTTGCTTTCTTGGGCTAAGCTTTAGAGGAAATTTTCAGTTAGGGGGACAGGAGAAAATGGTTACACAGCACCTAGTAATAGGAGACTTTCTCCATATTACTAGCTAAGATTGACATCTCTGTGAAAACACTGCACTATCAGAATTCAAACCAAGAAATTTCAATGAGATGGTAACCATAAAAGAAAGTCTATCCAGAAATGCTCACAAATATACATTAGATAAAAGAGACTCTATATTGTCTAGCTGTTTCCATGAGTGTCTATTCTTGTTTGTTGTCATTTAGTTAAAATATAATATATATTATTCATATATTACCATATATTGTATCAATATAATATAATCAACAATATATATTATTTATATATTCATGAGCAATATGCATAAGCAATATGCATATTGATCACAAATATATATTATCATATATATATAATCATACTCTAGGATCATTAACTGAAGAAATACTTGGTAGCTTCTTGTCTTATTTTGCTATATACTATACTAAATTGTATATTTAATTAAGAATTTCTTTTCTTATTTTGATAACAAAATCAGATAAAATATACATCAAAACACCAATTCAATTGATGACTCTATATATTTTATCCATATGGGATCACTAGTATAGATTTAGTAGTTTTATATTTTCTTAGTATTATAAGTATTTAGTCTATTTCTAAGCAAACTTAACATTTTATATGCTATGATTTTCTTTTGTAAAACCTACTTATCTAGGATTTTGACTCTCTATAGAAATAGACTAAAATGACAAGTTGAAACAAAACATTTTCACTTGAATGTAATTTGTGAAACCTGTAAGTATGTATTTATTATGTATACAGACACACAACACAGTGAGTCACAATGAGGATATAAATTATAAAACATATTGTGTGTGTGCATTCCACAAGATATTTATACATACATACAGAAGAATGAGTATATTAGGATGTTTGAAAATAGGAATATATATATGCATAAGTTACCTTTTAACGAATTTTAATTATGAGATAAAAGTGAAAATGTCATGGCTAATCTAAACAGAATGAGTAGGAGACATTTGTTTTTCTACATAGAAAGATATGTTTATCTGTGCGAGTAAAATCAGAAGCGGTCAGGTGCAGCAATACATACCTTTACTGCCAGCACTCAAGGGGCAAATGAAGGTGTATCTCTGTGAGTCAGAGGCCACTCTAATTTACATGGTTAGTGCAAGGACAGGGTGGAAGTATATAATAAGATACGATCTCACAATATGGATAGATAAAAATAAATAATAGCTAATATAAGCTTCATAATACAGCAAGAACAATTTATGATGAAAGGATGTGTTATTATATCAAAATTTGTTATTGTTTTAGTTTTCTTGTAATTTGTGAAATCTATCCAGATTGTTTACATTCTTGTAAGTTTTGCCCTTGACTTATTATGTAGCTTATCTAAAGCTCTAACTACACAGAAGCAACACATTTTTAAGATCTACGGTACAGCACAGTGATTACACTTAATAATATCTTGTATTACCATTAGTCATTATTATTTAATTAGATTTTAAAATCATTTAGCCACTATTTAAATTCTTTTAAATAATTTATCAATAATTCTTAATTATTATAATGCATATGTATCTAAATTATTATAAAAATTTTAAATTCTCAGTGCAAAAAGGTATAAGGATGTGAAGTACATTATTATGTGGTATTAGGTATATTATACTATTATGTGAGGATATATTATTTAACTTTGTTTAGTTATTATACAATATATATATTAAGGTATTATTACAGAGGAAGCCAGCAAAGATACTTGCTTACAAGTCTGACTACCTAATTCATTCCCCAGGACATATCTGGTAGAAGAAAGCTGACTTCTGCAAGTTTTCTGTTGAGCTCCACATACACACCTTAGGATACACACAAACACACACACACACGTGCACACACACACATGCATGGATACAGAAGAAATAAGTAAGTATAATAAAATATTCACATGCTTTATAAAGCACACATTGTACACCTTAAATATACATAAATAATATTTATCAGTTTGAAAACATTCCAGGTTTCTATTTATAGCTGTACAGCACAATCAGAAACTGACTTCATGTTCCAAGGAAAGTGGCTTCATTAGAGTGCTCTGGCACCAGCCGATAGGAAAGCTATTGAGAAGCATCACAAGAGTAAAGAGTAGTTCTAATCAGCTCAACAGGTTTCCTTTCCCTGTAGCAAGTAAACATTCCCTGGTTACCCAGCATCCTTTTCTTCAGCTCTCTCCCTTGAAAGAGAGCAGAATGGACTTTACTCTTGAGAAAACATTGTATCATTATCAAGCGGCTGCAGCCACTCCTCCCATCTGCCTGGTTGCTCCTGCTTTTGCATCTTGGAATCCTTTGGATTTTTTTTTCTTTGCACTCTTCACTGCTTTGCATGTCTATAAATTTGTTCCTATGTGTTATCCAATTCTAGCTTGTTGACTTTGGTTTTCACAAGAGCTGTGCACTCATAGGCAGACTCCGCTTCTTACAACTTCTTGACTTTGTAGATCTAGGGATAATAACACTACAGACCTCCTAGTGTAACGTCTTAACACTCAGGATCACACTGACTGATGCACAGAATGAAGACTGGTAACCAGCCTAGGCATAGGCAGGGCCACACTGAAGGATGCACTGAGCTTGCCAGACAGTGTGAGAGGTGTCAGATCAGGGCTAGAGACAAGGGAACGATGTGAAGAGGGGTGTTTATTTTAAACATTATCCTTGAGGGTAGCAATGATCAACATTAGATTAACACAGCAGTCTCCTGAATGAAAGGACATACCCGTGGATTTAGTCTGCATTATCCCTCGGGAGTTCCTGAAAATGATGTTTCTTATATCCTGGTTTTGAACAGGCTTTATTCTAAGATAGACTTTCTGATAACTGGCTGCACATCAATTCACGTCCTTGCTCAGTGCCTCCTAACCACTAGTTACTTGTCAGGATGGAACACTTTGTAGAATGTTTTAGGAGAAACACCCTTTCATTTGAATTTTTTTTTAAGTGACCTACTGTTTAATCATGCATATGAACAAAATGTAAACAAAGAGTTTAAACTACCTGCGGTTGGACAAAAGAGAGTTAAAGTATATAGAAACTGTCTCAACTTGCTAGACTGAAAAAAAGAAAAAAACAATCTGGCAGAGTTCCCAGTACAATAAAAGGCCCTCCCCTAGTTACCACAGATAAGGGCTGAGCATTTATGGTGAAAATGCTGTGGGCTTATCCAGAGTGATTTTAGAACATGTGGACATTTCTGGTGTATGAACAATTGGCGCAATGATTCTAATACTTGCATGGAGAAGAAAACATGTGAATATACAGATACTATCAGAGAAAATCTTATTGAAAAAGATTGTGTTAAATGAAATAGTACACTACAAGAATGAGAAAGGCAAAAGAAAGCAATGTAGAAAAAGTAGAGTAAGTAAGACTACTTGTTTTTTGTGAGTTTTCTTGCTGATCTATCCTTTCTTTTTTCTTCTTTCCTCCTTCTCTCCCTCTAACTCTCCCTCTCCCTCTCCCTCTCCCTCTCCCCCTCCCTCTCCCTCTCCCTC
>NW_021604676.1:3371123-3417128 GCF_004785775.1 Grammomys surdaster
TCTCTTTCTCCAGAATCCTATTCTACAGCAAGGCTGTATTTGGACAACTCAGCAGTTCTTCTGCATCAGGCTCCAGGCTGCAAGGGTCACAACTCTCCTCAATCAAAATACTTTTTGATTAGGATGATTTCACATTGGTTAGGATAACGTATATTATATTAGTAGAAATAATAAAATAAAGACTAGCCCTCCCATAAAGAACTGATGAAGAACAATACATGTAGCTATTTTTAAAAATGAATAGTAGTGTGAAACCTCAACAGCAAATGACTGAATAGCAAGCTGTCATGTTTCCCAATTACCCTTTTAGAAATTGGTATGAAACATACAGAGTCGCATGAAATCTCAGAAGTAAGGCTCAGGGAATACGGAGAAAAGAACTAGACTGTAAGATCAGGACTGTGGCACCTGGAACAAGATAGGCTCATCTAGAAATGACGGGGAGCTACACTCACAAAACAGCAACATTATGGTCACCTGAACAAGACCTGCTCGATGACAACATCAGTCAATGTGCCAACGTGGATGGGGAAATTTTATGAGGCCCCAGACCTGGATGAAGAGATCAATGCTGCTGAGGAAAAGAGGGTAAGTTTTCTCCAGGGAAATCCCTGGTGGGTTCTCTAATCCCATGTGGTCTGTGCTAAAGATTCTATCTATCATCTGTCTGTCTGTCTGTCTGTCTGTCTGTCTGTCTGTCTGTCTGTCTAAAGTATAGCTGTGTGTGGTATAGATACAGACAATAGTAAAAGAAGAAACTATGAGTTTGACAAGGAGTAGGAAGACACAGGAGGAGTTGGAGTCATGGTTAGAAATTATGCAAATAGAATTTATATAAGAAATTCTCAAAACATTACATTTAAATTAGCAAAGAAAGGGACCTATCATCCAAAAAGACAAGGAGAAGCTGAGCAGAACTGTTAGAATTACTCTAATGAAAACAGATTTGAAGACTGAAATGGCACCTGGACAATCTGTAGTGATGTCTTCAGATGAGAAACATCTCACGAGTAAATCTCACAACATTGATCCTGATGCCAAAATCAGAAACAAAATACTGAGGTACAGGTAATATATTTAAGCCCTCAAATCCAACTCCTTTTCTAGGGGTTAAATTAAAAGCTACTTCTGAAAGGGATTCAGGTACATAAAAAGTCAAACTGAGTACAAATCAAAAGGAGGTTTTATCTGTAAATAGATTCAAGGATGGGAAAAGAATCGACAGGGTAAAGCAAGGTTTAAAAGAAAAGAAATATAATCCTTAAGTTATCTACTAGCCATAAAACAATATCCCTGTCATTACACATCAATCTTTCAAAGTACAAACTAACTGCAATACTTCTCTATATATCTGGTTAATAAAAGACAGCTGTGTGCTTAATATGTGACTGTCTTCCAGGACATGCCAAGGAAGGGCTTAGAATCTTTGTGGCATGCTTCCAGTTAGCAACTGTTTTTGTTTGCCTTTCTGTTCCAGATTTCCAGGAATGAGTAAAGAAAGCAAGACTGTTTTCAAGAAGAACCGCCATATTCGTTTCCACACCATGTCCGATTCCCACTGTCCTGAGTCACCACAGACGCTTAAGAATGCTTCACTCTGTCAACATTTGAGTGATTATACATACTTTTTATATATTAGAAAATTTTTTATCATGATGGGAGATTAAGACTGAATGCTACTTGCCATATTGTAACAGATACCAAGCTTTTGAAAAAGAAGGTAAATGTTAGAGACAGACAGTCTTGTAAACATGAATACTGCTGTTAAGTCAGATATATTTGCTTACTGATGTCATACATGAACATATATGTTTACAAGATTCCCTCTGGTATTGATGTTCTCGTGTAGCTACACATGTGGAGAATGAATTCAGAGAAGGGTAACAGAATTCAAGGGTGGTAGGCTGAAAGTAGGACCAATGAAAGTATATTTTGAAATATTTCCTATCTTTAGCCTTGAATAGTTTCTTTCCAAACTATTCAAGAACCCTAGTTGAGCTGGGTAGATAGATGCCCTGTTCTTGTCCACATGTGAAGAATAGCTAAGGTTGCCATTAAGTCAATAAAGTTTTCCAATTTCAAAGAACTGTCAGGCTCTATTGAAAAAAATGTAAATTTTGACCTATGATTGCCTTTTAATGTCCAAATACACAACTACAGTTTCATTCAATATTGAGCATACCATGACAGGAAGTATGGATTAGCTGCATACGTTCTTGTTATGGTTCTTAAAGTTTAGTAATCACACACTCCAGCCTTTCTTTCTGGCAGCACAGGTAAAGGAGAAGAAAATGGCTACCACATCCATCAGTGCAGGCATCACTCACCTTCCTGTTTAAGGAAATACTCAAAGTATCTCATAGTTGGCTGTGAACTATGGAGTCTGTTAAGAGTCTATTATGTTTCCCTAAGGCAAGCAATAGCAATTGGATATTCATGCATATGTGTGTTTGTGTGTGTGTGTGTGTGTATGTACATGTGCATGCATATGCTGTGCTTGTGCATATGTTCGTGTTGCATGTGTGTATGTGTGTAAAATTTTGTATGTATTTCCACATGTTTTCGCTGACATACTTGAAGATGTAGCAGGGATTTTTAATTCATTGGTCACCAACAATTAACAGCAATGATGGAATATTCAGCACTGAAATTATGTGAAAAGTATTCCATTTTGAACATAAAAGTAATTTTATACTTGATAAATATAAAATAAAAGATAAACTATGACCGTCGTTCAATAATATTCTCTCTCTCTCTCTCTCTCTCTCTCTCTCTCTCTCTCTCTCTCTCTCATCTTTATGAGGAGCACACTCCCATCAAGCAAAGCTCACAAACAACTGGTCTTCCTGCTGAGACCAAAGAGATGAAGCAGTTTGATAGGAATCCCCAGAGACTCCGCTGTGCTGGCATGGGGTCAGATGAAGCGGGGAAGGTCTCCTTCCCTCATCATTCCCTTCCACTGAAAGGTATCCGCCTAAAGGTAGACTGCCTCTTTGCCCTTGTTTTCATGCATCCTTTTAAAGAATTATTTATTCATTTTCATTGTGTGTATATGTGCATGCCGGCATGAATTTAGGTTTATGACATGCATGCCTGCATGAATTTAGGTTTATGACATGCATGCCTGCATGAATTTATGTTTATGACATGCATGCAGGTACCCAGAGAGGCAGAGATATTAGATCCTTCAGAGCTGGATTTACAGGTGGTTGTGAGAAACTTGCTGTGGAGGATGGGACTCAAACCTTGGCACTGTGGAAAACAAACAAGTGCTGTCAATCATTAAGCCATCTCGATTGCTCATATGTGTGCCCTTTTTATAACAATAACTGAAGGAAAGTCCCATCAGTAAGTGTAAATATACTATAACAGTAATTGACATTCATGTCTTCATTTGTATTGTAAGATGACACGCCTCTGTGTGTTAAATGTCTTAGAAGATTGGTTGCCTCGTTAGAAGTTCTACATCCATGGAAACCTGGAATATTATTACAGGTCCACAGCTAGTGAGCAACAAATATTCTGTTGTGACATATTTAGCCCACTGAACACCCATTTGTTGTCTGTCTCTTGTGTGTTTGACATAACATCCTCACTATTATTGGCTAAAATCCTTTTTGGACAGTACAGACAGATCCCCAGCATCCATCATCCAAAGGCTAAAATTATCATCAACTAATACCTGAGGTCTATATCAGAGCTTTTCTGCACTGCTATAATCTTGCCTATCTGATCTCTTTAATGTACTTTTAAATACTTTGGTTTATGACTTTCCTTGTTTTCTTACTATACAAAGATGACAAAACTGTAACCCCACTGAAATACTGCATTTGGGGTAACCTGAATCGGCTTTCATGGGCACTGACTTGTCATATTTGGCTTCAGAGTTAATGATCTTTATTCCCTTTGCAATTAGAACTATGCCTATGAAACTATAAATGTAGTTACTCTGTACATACTTAATTTGAATGTTTGGCACCAGGCAGTTCATTGGCTCTTTCCACATGAATTGTACACAGAAAGAAAATGGCTAACAACAAGCCATGGCTGGCATTTACTTCTGATGTTAGATTGTATGGACATGTGAGAGTCTGTCTTTCTATCCTTGTCCAACCGTGCTGCTTGCTGGAGAGCATCTGAACAAATCACCCCACTGAACTCTTGTCTCAAATGATCCTGGCTCTCAGTTACCTGGTCCCTTAAACACTTCCTTACTGACGTTCAGTGGCTAGAGACCCTTCGTTCGAAGTCTGAGCTCCACAGTGAATTCTCTTGAGAGCTTTCTAAGAAGCCCCTTGAAGTCTTGTTCATGGTGAGGACATGCATTAGCAATTTTTAAAACCTTAATCATGATCCTGCTGCACAGCTACAATGGAACTCACAGTGGTTTCCAAATTTCATGAAACTCCTGTTTAAATATTGGCCAGCTAGTAAAATCACAGCATTCAGGAGGGAGAAGCACAAGAAGTTTAAGACCATTGTTGGCTACATAGTAAGTTCAAGGCCAGCCTAGGCTACATGTTTCTAACAAGTTCCTGGGTGGTGTCTGCTCTGCTGGTTAGGAACAATACTTTCAATTATAATCATTAGACTATCAAGAATTTGTGATACGTAACTCTAATGCCAGCCTTGGTGATCCACCACAGGGTTTTAGATTTTGAAGGTACATGATAGTCTAAGAATGCACTTCTCAGGGGTCCTATGTGCTGCTGGTGATATCCAGACAGGGACACACATTTGATGACAGGTGACAAGTCCTTGTACTTTGTGCTTGGATGTCAGGAAGCTCAAAACATGAAACCCACCTCAAGCACTTCCTGGCATCAAGTGCTAATCAAAATCATCTGAGAAATTCTGGGCTGAAGAAGAAATCAAACAAGCCCGGAGCTACAGTTTTCATAGATAAAGGATAGCATCTGTATTCGTTCCTCCCCCTAGTGTGGCCACACTAAATAATTCACCCTTCTCTGATTTTTGCTATGCTTGTCTTTTTAATTAGTATACTGAGGACAGTGAGCTGAGCGTACTTCTTAGGGGTACTAGGGTACAGGATCTGACCCTAACAACTTCAGTGATAAGAGCAGTAAATGAAGAACCAATTAGATATATGTGAGTGATAGAATTAATTACCCCTGAGGAAATTTTGCAAGAGGTTATGGGAAGATAAAGGGGAGAGAAAGACATTAAACAAATGACTTCATGGTTAGTAATTTGAATGTGTGGTTAGATAGTGACCCTCATTACCCTACTGAGAAAACAAATTTAACCTCTAGTTAGGAAGTAGAGGTTTGCAGCTCAGTTGAAGATGTATTAAGTTTAGGGTCTCTGGGACATTCCAGTGTGAATATATATATTCTCTCTCTCTCTCTCTCTCTCTCTCTCTCTCTCTCTCTCTCTCTCTCTCTCTCCCGAGAGAGAGAGAGAGAGGGATAGATTAGCTAAACTATCTAAAGAAAAGGGAAGAATATATTATCAGGCATTACAAGAAACACTAACCTGAGCAGAGGAGGAAATAGACGTGTGTTCTTTATGGATAACCAAACAAAAGCAACTATCATAATCTTTGAAATTCCTGATAATGCAGGTTAAAATTATGTAATGATAGTTCAGATACTGTCTTTTTTTTTATTTGTGTCTTCTCTTTGATCTCAATGAATTTTTAATTAATTATTTTTTGCTTTTATTACTAACAGTTGCTGGTTACAAAGTAGTTCTGGAGCTGTGCCTATCTGTTTCATGCTTGTCTGATCCTTATCCACACTTAGTAGTTTGATATGTGGGATGTTTCTGAGTTGCTTATATTTGTTTTTCGATGGTATAGTATCCTATTATTCTGGGGAAAAAAATACTGAGAGTAGCTAAGCAATCCCATACTAAAAATCTGACAAATCAAAAGTTAAACACTTTACCTGAAAGTTAAATCAGGTGTTTATGTTTCTTTGTCTTCCCCCTGACACCAGCAGGAGTTTCCAGACTTTTTCTCAAACTCTGAGAAACTCTTTTGTGTTTTCTGTCCCTACTCTCTGTTTCTAGAGAAGAAAACACACACACACACACACACACACACACACACACACACACACATATATATATATATACATATACATATATATATATATATATATATGGATGGTAGACATCTTAATCTTATTTTAATTTCTACCTTGCTTGTAACATTTAAAATACCCAGGACATCAACCACAGAAACAAAGATGTTCACTATCAGCACAGAGATTATAAGTACTTGTAATGAATCCAAGGTTGTATCCCATCAGTAAATTCACTATTAAGATAGTATGTGTGGGCGGCCATCGGTGGATCGCAGCCGCCAAAATGAAATTCAATCCCTTCGTGACTTCTGACCGAAGCAAGAACCGCAAACGGCATTTCAATGCACCTTCTCACATTCGGAGGAAGATCATGTCTTCCCCTCTTTCCAAAGAACTGAGACAGAAGTATAATGTTCGGTCTATGCCCATTCGAAAGGATGATGAAGTTCAGGTTGTCCGAGGACACTACAAAGGCCAGCAGATTGGCAAAGTGGTCCAAGTGTACAGGAAGAAATACGTCATCTACATTGAGCGAGTCCAGCGGGAGAAGGCTAACGGCACAACCGTGCATGTGGGCATCCACCCCAGCAAGGTAGTTATCACCAGGCTAAAGCTGGACAAGGACCGCAAGAAGATCCTGGAGAGGAAAGCCAAGTCCCGGCAAGTAGGAAAGGAGAAGGGCAAATACAAAGAAGAAACAATTGAGAAGATGCAGGAGTAGAGACATCTCATGCACGGCTTTCATTAAAGACTGCTTGAGTAAAAAAAAAGATAGTATGTGTGTGGGTATATGTATCATATTGTATGTCTGTTTTTCACCCATTAGGTTAAGCCATTGGCCATTGTAATACTAGTAGAATAAAAAATTAGTCAAAAAGTGTCCCAACTCTGCTGAAAATCAGCAATTTATCTAAATGGTCTCAGATAAAAAATCTTAGAGGGTGTGGCAGTGGTCACAACACCAACACAAAGGATCCCAATGAGGAACACTACAGTGGATTCCAGATAAATATAGTCAAGATTGTGATCCCAATGAGGAACACTACAGTGGATTCCAGATAAATATAGTCAAGATTGTGATCCCAATGAGGAACACTACAGTGGATTCCAGATAAATATAGTCAGGATTGTGTCAAATGTGTTTCACACTCTTGAATTCCTACTATCTCATTTTGACCTCTAAAACCTGGAAATGCTATGATGGTCAGTTATGTTTAATCAGCAAACTGATTTGTATTAAACAAGTTCCAAGGACTTTGACTGACATGTGTAATCTTAAAGCTAATGAGTTTTCCTGACAGCAATAAAAATGTGACTTCAAGTATCAAAATATTTTTCCATTTTCCTTCTGTCAGTTTTAATGGAAAATGCATGTACATGTGTACTGTTCTACTCCTAGAAGCTACTACACAAAGTCATGTAAATGAACTTCAAAAAATGACAATTGTAAGATGATCAACATGAACAATATAATCTCCAGCCTTCCTCTGTGAAACACACACACACACACACACACACACCAGAAGTGCTTAATATGACCATTGGATGATTATTTTCAGAATGAGTAGCTGTTCAAACTTCCCAAAGGCACAAGTGTACTTGAGCACAGACTACTTCTACAGATTACAGTAGAATACAAACTGACACAGCCAGCCAAGGAAATGAAGAAGCATGCATAAACAAAAATGTATGAATCTCAGGAAAGAAGGAGGAGAATAATGAGACTTTTCTAAGAGAGGAGAGAACTTCAGATATCCTGGGAGTATCACTCGGCAGTCCCCAGTTCATAACTGCTCCAGCTTAATCAACCTCATGTCCCCATATGCTGAAGAGTAATAATTTATTCAACATGTTCCTTCTCATTAAAGAAGCTTCAGATGTTGTCTTCATCAGGGTTTACATTGCTGTGATAAAACACCATGACAAAAAAGCAACTTGGGGAGGAAAGGGTTTATTTGCTTACACTTCCATATCACTGTTCATCACCAAAGGAAGTCAGGTTAGGAATTCAAACAGGGCAGGTACCTGGAGGCAGGAGCTGACGCAGAGACCATGAAGAAGTGCTGCTTACTGGATTCCTCTTCATGGCTTGCTCAACCTGTAACCTGCTGTCTTATAGAATCCAGGACTACCAGCCCACTGTGGCACCACCCACAATGAGCTGGGCCTTCCCTCATCAATCCCTGTTTAAGAAAATGTTCTACAAGCTTGCTTATTGTCTGATCTCAAGGAGGCATAAGGTTTGAGGTTGATTCAATTGAGGTTCTGTCCTCTTAGATGAATTTAGCATGTTTTAAGTTGACATAAAACTGTCCAGCACAGATGACATTTGTGTTTCCTCACTTCCCTTCTCTGTCACAATCTACACAATGAAGCACATTTTTAAAGGCAGCAGCCATAGCTGAATTAAACCTACGGGATCAGAGAGTTACTTTCCATTCTTGGGCAACACTCCTGTCCCACAACATTTTGACAGTGAATTCAAATATCTGTTGAGGCTCACAGCACCATCTCTAATATATAATGGAGGTAGGGGGTGGACACACAATCAGGTAAGCTTGCCCAGTTTTGTTCATGTGTATGAGCAAGAAGTTCTTTCTAAAAGGTACAATAACAAGTTTGCCACTGCTCATTTCTAATACCTTTTGGCCAAACAAATCATTCTTTTACTCTAATCCTTATTTCTAGGGACTTGCTACTCTTTCCTGAGCCATTTATTAAATAAAAACACCTAAGGAACAGGCTTCATATTCTACTCCATCAAAATAAACCACAAAAGTATTAAGCTAACCCCCAGATGGCTGAGGACAAACTCCTGTAGAGTTCTATTTCTTAGGTTCTTAATTAAAATCATTTCAAGTGAATCCTCTCAAAAGATGACAGCTGAACAGACTAGATTACAGTTTTACATCTAGCATGGCATACGTGTGCATATCCTTCTTGGCAGACACCAGACACATATGTTAAGATTATACAAAGTTGATTTTCTTCCCCTAATTTACCTGTGGGGATGTCACTTTACATAAATCAACAGACGATCACGGTTCAAAAACATCAGGGCTACATTTACAAACTCGTGACACTTTTATTCCTATGTCAGATATTGAACAGTTGGGAAAGCCATATAAGTCAGTTCAGACCATGCAACATCCAACATTTACATGACTTAAATTGATACTTGACTGAAGTAACATTCATACTGTTGAATACATCTCGTGAAGGAATCTCCACTATTTAAAACTGAAGTCTTTAGAGATGAATGTAAGTGACAAAGTAAGACAGAACATATTGTACTGTGTGGAATACCAAAGGAGGAATGTGCTTTCTGTGACTTTAGCTTAATTGAGAATCTGGCTCTACATAGCACATACATCAAAGGACTAATAATACTATAACATATTCATATATGGCCTCTATATATGAGAATGAGCTGTATGGCATTTAGGTGTGATGTGATGGTAAATCTTTATAGCACTGAGTACTTTATAACATAAAGTATAACAAACTGCTAACTAAAATTTTGCTCATCTTTTAAAATTCTATTATTTGCAAAGTTTATTAGGTCCCTTACAGTTGTAAAGTTATTGTATTAATATATCATGTTATGAAGTATGCTAAAATTACTACAGTATGAATAGACTATGATTGTAATAAAAATAAATCATTAAAATCAAGAATTCTTAGGAATTATATCATTTCCCCAGGAAAGACAAGACTTCTTGAAAAATGTACCTTATTTACTATCTCTTATTGCTAGACAAATTATCCTTAAATTTAAAACATTAACATCTTTATCTTTTTTGCACCAGTAGATAAAGACTCTACGGGCATAGCTGGTAGGCCCTCACTCAGAGTCTCTTCTGGCTCCAGGCTGTAGGCATCTGAAGTTGGTTGGAAGGAAAACTTGTTTCCAAGATGATTCTCATGGCAGCTGATAGATGACCTCAGTACCTCGTTCCATGGAAAACTATGTGAGCTGCTAAGTGACACCATGAGGTAGCTGCTGGATCCTTTCAGGGTACAATGCAAAAGTAAACTGGATCAAAATGCCTTATACTCCAAGTTTCTCTCATTTGTGCCCTGCTCTACTCACTGGAAAGAAGTCTCCAAACCTGGCCCACAAAAATGGGGAAGAGCAGGGCCCCATTTTTTAACATGGCTGAAGACATCTCACTGATGTGTGCTCTCCTTGGGTCCCAGTTTCTGTAATGTTACATCGTAAAGACACTCAACTTCTTGACACCACTCTAAAACCTTAAACTCTATAGACATATGCACTAATGTGACACTAAGCCCAGGGAAACCTGTGGCTTTTAGCTCTGGGGATTATGACTCTTTAAAACTATGTATGTAACTAAATCCTAAAACTTTTCTCACTAAATCAAAATTAGTTTATTTTACAAAAGTGTAGGAAGACAGTAGACAAAGCAATATTTAATTCTGGAAATGAGCTGTAGAGTTTTTAAAATCAGGATGTTAGCAGCTGATATAAATACTTAAAAGTATGACTGGAAAGAGGAATGTGTGCTTGGCTCTTTTTTTTTAATATTTTTATTGGATGTTTTATTTACATTTCATATGTTGTCTCCTTACCCCATCCCCCACCCACCCGGGAACTCCCTATCCCCTTACCCCTCCTCCTTCTTCTCTGTGGATGTAACCCCTACCTACCCCCCCACTCCCACTTCCACACCCTCAAAATTCCCACCCCCTGGGGCGTCCAGCCTTCATGAGGTCAAGGATCTCATCTTCCACCTATGCCCAGCAGGGCCCTCCACTCTTACATATTCAGCTGAAGCCCTGGATCCCTCCCTAAGTGCTCCTAGGCTGGTGGTTTAGACCCTGGGAGCTGTGGTTGGTTGGTATTGTTGCTCTCCTCATGGTGTCGCAAACCCTTTCAGTGTGCTTGGCTCTTAATGGACAGGTTTTTAATTTTATTGTGATAAGTGAATAGAAAAAAATTAATCCATATATAGTCCAAAAGGTTAACATGGCAGTTTCCATACATATTTCCCAGAAGTAAAATATCTTGTAAAAATAACTATAATGAATATGATGTTATAAGATTCTTGTATTTTGTTTCACTTATGGATATAAATTTTGATTTTCACACTTTTTAAAAATTATGGGATTATGGATGTTTTATAATCATGTTTAACATAAACAAATTAAATGTAAAATTTATACTTATGTCAGGAAACTTCACTACTAAATTTTACATGGTTGTTTAATTTTATAGTGTTACTTGAAAATATATATACTTTAGCCTTTAGATGCAGTAGTGTGGGGCTGAAGAGACGGCTCGGTGGTTATGTGAACTTACTGCCTTTACTGCTCCTGGATTGATTTGGTTGGTTCCCAGCAAACATATACCAGCTGAAAACCACCTGTGGCTCCATGGCCATGGGACCCAGCACCCTCTTCTGACCTCCACAGTCTTCTGCACAAAAGTGATGCATAGACACCCATACATACACATACATGTTCAATGAGTGAATCAATGCATATAAATCTTTAGATTCAGAAGTGCACAAATTCTGTGAAGTTTCTCAGAGTTAAATATTTGCAGTATGTTTCAAGGACTTGGTGGGCTCTCTAAGATTCTAAAAGTGAGGAACAGAAATTCAAATGTCTCCTTTAAACAGTTGCATTTTTAACTGCAGGGGCACATCAAAGACAGTTTTGACTCACAGAGTTTCATTAAGACATCCTTGGAAATAATATTTCATGATGTGCCCTACATTAAGAAAATGTTAGAAAAGTATTTGCAGCTGTACCCGCTTTGATTCCAGAACTTAGAAGGCAGAGGCAGGTGAATTCCTGTGAGTCTGAGGCCAACTTGGTTTACATAGTAAGCTCCAGACCAGCAAGGGCTAGATAGCAAGACCTTAACTTAAAGGAAAAGACAGACAGGCAGGCAGGCAGGCAGGCAGGCAGGCAGACAGACAGACAGACAGACAGACAGACAAAGACAGAAGGAAAGGAAAAGTGCAGAATGGCTCCCACCTACACAAATGTTAAAATATTCAACGTAAGTGTACAATGAATGTAAATTTCATGACTTCCCAGATGAGCAATATTTATATTTTAGTACTAGCATAAATTTAAGCAGTTGTCTGATGAATTTTTTCTAGTGATATTTTACTTTTGTATTTTAAACTCATGAGTAACACCTAAGGCACAAATGTTCTTCTTAAGTTCACATGTGGTTCAGACTGCAATGGCCAGCCATCTTATAGTAAACTGATCTGTACAGAAAAACAACTTTTAAAATAAATAAAATTGGCAGCCAGGACTTGTGGGTGGGACCAAGATGCAGACAAGGGCAGATTCTGCCCATTTCACCTCCCATTTGCTAGTTCACAGGCCAAAATTCTGAGGCCTAACAGTTTGTCAAGAGCCACCCCTCAATCTCAGAGGATAAACAAAATCTCAGTTCAGAATTAACAATGTAAAGAAAGCTAAGGGCTGGAGAGATGGCTCAGTGGTTAAGAGTACTGACTGTACTTCCAGAGGTCCTGAGTTCAAATCCCAGCAACCACATGGTGGTTCACAACCATCTGTAATGAGATCTGATGCCCTCTTCTGGTGTGTCTGAAGACAGCTACAGTGTATTCATATATAATAAATAAATAAATCTTAAAAAAAAAAAAAAAAAAAGAAAGCTAAAGAGTCCTGACCACAGAGAAGAAGGAATCCACTTGAAGTCAGTGCCTAGGGTATTAGGGTGTGCACCAGATCCCATGCAGGTGGAGAGCAAGTGGGAAATCTAAGAGGTCTGCTGAGAAGGCAAAAACCCCAAAAGAGCTTTGGATAATCAGTAGGAAGCTAAAAGACAGAGTCACCGTTTTCCAAAGGAAAAGGAGACCCTGGCAAACATTTAGACTGTTTTTGTTTTATTGTTTTAGAGATAGGGTTTCCCTCTGTATAACTGGCTTTCCTGGAACTGGCTCTGTAGACCAGGCTAGTGTTGAACTCATAGAGATCTAGCTGCCTCCCAAATGATGAAATTAAAGATGTGTACCACCACCACCCAGCTAAACATTTAGACTTTTAATGAGTGTCCGGAAGGATTGCATTCACATGGTATAAGTGAAAAAGGATATAGACCAGTATCTGATGACATCTTCAAACCCTATTATCTACAATACGATGACCTGTATTAACTGTCAAGCCCTCTCTGAATCCCTAAATCCCTCGTTTTCCTTACTACACGCCCAAAGGCATTACAAATTTCCAGACATGTGAGAAAACTGAGCCAAATCATGAACAACTAAGCAAAAACTAAACAAAACAACAAAAACAAGCGCAAAAACAAAAACAAAATAAAACAATAAAACAAACAATCCTGGAGAGCTTAAATACACACAGGTGAAAACTTCCATATAAACAGGAAGCAACCAGTGGGACAATTAGTAAGCTGTAAGCTAAAGTCTGCTGGTAAATCCCACAATCAGGTGATGCTAAGGCACTGTTCTGAAAAGGTCATAGCCAGTAAAATCCAAAGGACAGGACTGGAGAGAGGGTTTAGTTCTTGCAAAGGGATCTGTGTTCCTAGCACCCACATGCTTGCCCATAGGAATTCAGGTGATGCGCATATACACATGCCAGCAAAACACTCATATACATGGAATAAAATAAATCTAAAAATTTATTATAAACAAAAATGATCCAGAAGTCTGAGTTTACTAGTGGGGCTCAGTGATCAAGGGTTCCTTTTCTGTTTCTTTTTTGTTATTTATTTATTTATTTATTTATTTATTTATTTATTATTGGATATTTTATTTATTTACATTTCAAATGTTATCCCCTTTCCTGGTTTCCCCTCCAGAACCCTCCTATCCCATTCCTCCTCCCCCTGCTTCTATGAGTGTGCTCCCCCGCCCACCCACCCACTCCTGCCTGCCTCCCCTGTCATTCCCCTACACTGGAGCATTGAGCCTTCATAGGACCAAGGGCCTCTCCTCCCATTGATGCCCAACAAAGCCATCCTCTGTTACATATTTGGTTGGAGCCATGGGTCCCTCCATGTGTACTCTTTGGTTGGTGGTTTAGTCCCAGGGAGCTCTGGGGGATCTGGTTGGTAGATATTGTTGTTCTTCCTATGGGGTTGCAAAGCCCTTCAGCTCATTCAGTCCTTTCCCTAACTCTTTCATCAGGGACCCCATGCTCAGTCCAATAGCTGGCTGCGAGTATTCACCTCTATATTTGTCAGGCTCTGGCAGAGCCTTTCAGAAAACAGCTATATCAGGCTCCTGTCAGCACCTTTTCTGATTCTTAAGGCTTATGCATGCCGTGCCTCAATAGAGGCAAAGCACAGTGATGCAGAAGAATTGGGAGCCTGGCTACCATGAGCACTACGGTTACTGATCAGCTGGCTAACTTGGACTTTTGGACTCTCTCTAGCTCCTTGGCTGTTTGTAAAAACAGAAGCATCACGTTAGCTTTCGCTATCAGCTGTGCTAGCGTTTCTGAGATATGGCTCCTGTGAGGCGGGCGTCTTCCATTATGGATTTTTCTGTAGCGAGTATCGGGTTGATATTTAGCCAAATGGCAATGCCTTTGCCTTTCACATTTATTTGCTTGTTTAAGATATTCCCCCGCACTCCAAACCCAAGAGGCAAAAATCAAAATGATTATTAGCAGGAAATAAGTAAGGCTTACAGAAGTTCTTTCTGCCTTACGAAAGGAGATAAGGAAGGTGCATTCTGCTTTTCAACATCAAAGGGCCAGCCATTATTTAGCAGCAAACATTTATGCACAGTTAGGAGACTTTCCTCATTCTTAAAGGATTCCTGCCGTGAGACTCGCATCTCAGAAATGTCCTTGAGCTGGGGATGCTGATGAGTGAGAGACCAGTGGAGGGAGGGACAGTGAGGATGAAGTAGCTCCTTCTCACTAATGCTGTTCTCAAGTGCCACTGCTGGGCTATAATACAAAGCCAGTGGCCTTCTAAGCAGCCTTATTGCCAGCAATTTTAAAATTTCCATACAACAGGGAACTTCTTATCGCTTGCACTCAGGATGGTCCATACTATTACGTCATCACACCGCTGTGCAGACGTTGTTATTATATTTTATTATGGAACATCAGAAGTAAAATATGGCAGAGGCAAAGGTTTTATATTATTCACAATATGTACATGTATCTAGTACTTAGTGAATTAGCACTGTTTTTAGATCTACAAAAAGCATTAAGATACAAACATATACACAAGCACATACTTGAAGGCCCCCAATACTTTACATTTGCTTATTTAACTAATAAGGAAGAAATTTTCTCATGCTAACAGTGTTTGTTATATCAACCCAGAAACTGGATTTCTTATCACATTTGCTATTAACTTCAGTGTTTTCCATAAGAGATATAAGTATTCTGAAAATAATTTTAAAATGAATCTTCAATATATACATGTATAGAATAATAAGCTTGCCTATATATTTTTTCATAACATTTTATCACATAAATTATGTATTATAATTTTCTTTCTTACCTATTTTTGAATGGATTTCCTTTTTTTAATGTTTGAGTCTTTTTTTAATGTTTAAAAGTCTACTGTGCAGCACTGGACTGCCTGGTACACACTATGTACACTAAGTGGTATCTGAGTTCCTGACACAATTTTTGCTTTAGCCTCCTAAGTCCTAGGATTAAAGATGTGTGCTATCATGCATAGCTATATCATAGTTTCTCTACTTTGAATTTTCAGAAAAATGTCATCTCCAGGACTGATTTATAGTAAAAGCTCAAGTGTTTCTAGATCATTTGGAGTGACTACTTAAAAGACTACAGTAACTGATATGGAAGGTATATGCCAAGTGATAAATCTGAGAATCAATCCTGTGATACAAATGCCACGTGGCACATTCCTCATCCCAGGGAGGCTTCCTTGGACACTTATTACACTCATCTTCTCATTGAGAAGACTGGCAGGCAAAGTAAAGCAAAAGCCTGTAAGTGTCGAGAAACTCAGCAAAGTAATTTTTTGTTGCTGTTGTTGTTGGTTTTGGGTAATAGTGTCTAGTTGTGTAGCCTTTGCTGGTCTGGAACTCACATTGGAGATAGGGCTAATATTCGGTCTCTACTTACCATTTACAGGTATGCTCTACCACACCCAGCTTGAAAGTTAACCTTTGAAAAAAAGCCTCAGTGTCTGCAAAGGTCTATAGCTTATCAAATCTATAGTGTTTTAAGTGGGGAATGCCTAGAACCAAGATATGTTATGTCTTCTTTGTTCATGTTCTTTCATTCCCTGGTGGAATGCCATCTGCTCCTTCCTCTTTGTCCCATCTATCTATCATCTATCTATCTATCTATCTATCTATCTATCTATCTATCTATCATCATCACAAAATCACATAACTCTGTAAGGCTCCTAAAGTCTATAAAAAGTAGTACTAGTGATGGCATATGCCTTTAATTCCAGCCCTTAGGTATCAGAAGCAGGGAGATCTCCAAGTTCAAGGCCAGCCTGATCTACAGAGTGAGTTCCAAAGACAGCCAGAGCTACACAGAGAAATCTTGTCTTGAAAACACCAAATGTAAATAAATAAGTGAAACGTAGTTGTTAACTGGGCCTGTGAAAACTCAGCATTTTTATGATACTATTTTATAATGACAATTACTGCTTACCATTTCGAGGAACTGCCATAGATAAGCCATCAGAAAAAATATCACATAAATCAATAAGTAACTAAGAGTCTGCCTTTATTTTAAGACTATGGCAGAAAATAAAATGAGCAAATATAAATAATCACAAAACAAGAGACATTATCTTTCAGAGCTGCAAGACTATATAGAACTAAATATTGTACCTTAGTCAATAATAGTCCCTTGAAATCTAGTATAATGGCTGTATATCTCAGTGTAATCTCCACATGAATTGCTTCTCTAGCTTATTTGGTAAAACGGGACATTCTAGTAACCTAACAGCAATAACCCACTGAAGCAAAATGATCTTTAAAACCTCTTCTGTGGTCAGATAACTCATATGCATATGAGTTCCAAGCAGCTCGGTGTCAAAATCCACTAGTATTCATAACGCAGTGCATTAACATTAGCAAGGAAAAAGGTTCCGTGATATTTAGTTACCTATACAGATAACTGTACAAGATCCTTGTAAAACTAATTATTTCTAAGTTAGTTTTATTTTAGTGTTAGTTGAACTCAGAGTCTCAAGTACACTTGGCAAGTACTTTACCTTTGACCTGCATTCCAACTGTCAGTTTTCAGCAAGAATATGTTGAAAATTAAGTTTACGAATGATATTTAGAATTTGTCTAATAAAATTCCAAAATTAAATTACTGGTGCTTTTGATATGGAGTATAATATAAGATTGTGAATTTTGGTATGTAGCTCTGTCACAGATGCACCACAAAAGTAGAGCTATAGAAATATTTCACACAAGAACCATGGATCCATCATGAATATGGCTTTCAAAGAGTTATTTTAAAAGCAGTTATTTTCCATCTAGAACCTCAGATACGTTTGTGAAGATCACGAAGATTTCTTGCTTTATCTCTTCTGAGTTCAGGTTCATTTCAGATTCAGAGAAATCTTTTTTTTTTCTCCAAACCCTCATAGTTTTCCAAGAAGGAAAATATCTGTACACATATGATGAGCATAAAAAAAATGATCTCCACACTTAATTATTCTTATGTTGAATCAATATGTTGACAATTCAAACCTCTTAATATTACCATTTGTGAGCTATTGTGCTGCTTTATGGCCAAGATGGTAAACATAATCTTCAAACACACCAGTAATAGTCCTATCTCAAATGATCCCAGCTGATGTTTCAAGCAAAATGTTGTCTTACCAAACACTGAGGTTGGCTAACAGTTATTCTCATTTTGAAAGGGCAAATGCCAAATCGCTGACGCAAAAGTCTAAGCTGATAACTTCTGGCAAAATATTGGTTTGGAACAATGCAATGAAAGTCCAGAGAAGAGGACTATTTGGTATTACATGGGATTCTAAATGCATAGAAAGCATCATGTCAGGAGGTAATATGCACAAGCATCCCCTGGAGTATGGTTATCTCCATGTCACAAAAAAAAAGAAACAAAACAAACAAATGACACAATCAGAAAACAAAACAAAAACTAAGAAGAAATATTTGCAATATCAAGTAAAAGTAAAAGCAAATTGACCTGGGATTTAAGGCAACCCTGTAGGAGGAGCTAAGATGGTAGGAGTAAGGAGAGGAAGAGGAAACGGAAGAGGAGGAGCTAAGGAGAGCAGAGATATAGGCGCAATGGAGAGCCATACAGGTATGGAGTATAGTCGTGGGTAACAACTTATATTTAGGTTAGCTAATTGGGAAACAACTCTAATTGTCTGGGCATATTGTTTTAAGCATTACTAAATATATAAAGCCTTTGATTAATATTTAAACATTAGAGTTTCATTTTCTACCAGGTCCACGTGGATGGTGGGATGGTCTGGGCAATGTCCAGCCTTGTGGAGACAGCATGGAAGATTGGCAGAACCATCTCCCACACTGACGTCTCAAGTGGGTGGCAGGGCTGGTGTTTCTGGCTGGCCATTTCTAGCTACAGCACGCATGGCCTCTGGTAGAGAAACATGGCAGATGAGCTAGGCAGAGCTGCCACATTGGCTTGACTGATGGCTGTTTCTTAAATATTTACAGCAACACAATCTAAGATTCTAAGCCTGTACTCCATCCCATGGTACATTTTTTTTTCAAAAATATATTATTTAAATTAGAGCCATTAAAAAGCTGATGGCAAGCTTTGTCCATCTGTCTGTGCAGTCCATCTATGAATCATAAAATTACCACATGGAAAGTCTCAAAGTTCTCCAAGTGGAACCTCCCTTAAGTAATGAAAGTAGCATTCTATCAGAGTTAGTGGTTGGGAAGGAAGAAGTGGAGGAATGATTAGTAACAGTATGGGCCACCTTATCTTGCAGTAAAGGACCAGGAGATCAGCATGAAAAGAGTATCCCATGTAGACCAATCAATAGTCAAATGGTTGAAGTCAATATGAAAATTCACTGGTTTTTGAATGTTAGAAAGTGAACCCCCAAACTGTGGTAGCTGTCAAGGGTTCTGCATACCACAAAGCCATATTATATATGCCCAGCACAGTCAGCACTATTTTAACAATGTCTCATCTTTCTCTTCCCCTCCCCATTCTCACCTCCTGTCCTCCCTCCTTCTCTTCCTTCTTTAATCTCCCTCACTCTCTGTCTCTCTACATATGTTCCTCTCTTTCCTTCTCAGTTTCTTCGCATCTCTTTCTTCCTCCCCTTCCTCTTTTTCTTTCATACATATTCTCAAACATAAACATACACTACCATAGATTATATTTCATTCAAGGAAAAGATACTCAATTGCATGCCACTGAACAGTGATGTCATTAAATCTGATGAAGCGAAATAATCTTCCAGGAAGAGACTAATTCTGAGTCAAGTACAGTGGAAGAATTCACACTGAGAGTTGGAACAGAGATGAGATAGCGAGGAAATTCTTTACAAAGGCTGAGATCATTTGGAGAGAGAGGAGTCTAGTATAATGACAGTGCTGACAAATACATAAGTATATCTTAGCTAGACAGACATGTTTGCAGGGTGATGCACCAGGGAGTGACTGTGTGACACAATGATGCCCAGTCATTCACATCAGACAGTAACAGAACCAGGAGAATGATACATTGTAATAAGCGTGAGCTGGTGAGAACTGTCAGAGGTTTAGAAAGGGATACTAGATTTAAAAGTGCACTAAAGGGATTTTGGTTCATATCCTTTACAAAATAACTGAAGATACTGAGTTATCACTAATTTTATACAACTAGCTGATCCCCAGGAACAGTACCTATCATCTGCTCACCTTCCCCTTGGCATTCATGGGGCCCACTGATGGGCAATATTCTTCTGAATTACTAACAACCAACAAGATTAAACAAACACTCCCAGGAACAGTGACTACTCAGGGTGGAGCTGGGACCTGACTGTCAGGGATGTGCTGCCACAGAAATGACTCCACCTTAATTCAAACTATGTACTTCTGCTCAGGAGGCTTCCTGATTCCATATTCTGAGAAGTAAGATTTCCATCTCACAAATAAGCTGTACTGTGAGAGCATAAGGACACAGAAGAAACTCGAGATACAAACAGAATTCTGAACACATTTAAATCCAATACGATTAGACATAACAGCTCCCTGAATATGTACCAAAGAATAACTAAGAAATAGACAACTTTTTAAAAGTAATCAGTAGGAGTGCCTCATAAGAGGAGTTCACAGTAATTAGCATATATGCATATATAATCTTGGGAACACCTCTTGAGATGTTAATAATTGCCTGGGAAAAGTCATGCTAGACTTTATCAGAACATATGAAGTCAGTCCAAATGCCAACAGCTCAGAACAACATTGAAAGGCATTTAGGAAATTGAAATACATTACTTTCGAGAATATATATGATAGTAGCTACAGTTGGCTTTCCCAAACTGAAATTTCAGAAGAGAACAAGATAACCAAATACATAAAATAAGGTGGAGGGTTCATAAAACACCTTCTAAGAAGTAATTGGAAAAAATGATATGCATAAAAATGTTAATGCCTAGATAATTAAATGCTATAAAATAATATTCTAGGTAGAAAAGCAATTTGATTCATAGATTGTATAACTAGCTAGAATGAGAATTGAGACTCTTTCTGAGATTAATAATTCACAGGTAGATGGTGTATGCTCTGGATATATGAGACCCTGGTTTAATCCCAAGCACAAAACAACTGTAAAAAAATAAATAAATAAATTTAAAAATAAAAAAATTAAAAAATAAAAGGTATGTGTAACACACACACACACACACACACACACACACACACACACACACATACTTTATTTTGAGTAAAGCCAGACAAGACACAGTGGAAGTGTCATCCCTTTGTCCAAGAATAGGAAGGTGATCTTGACGTCCAATAAAGACTTCAGCTGTCTGGACACTGCAGCAGGCAGGATTTGCGCTGTTCTGAATGTAAGAGCTTTGCATAGTAAAGCTCTTACTTTCCTAACTGCCTTAGCTTAGTTGCTAGCAGAGTACTAAACACGGATTTAGCTTATTTTGGGACCACATTCTGGCTCTCTTGTCCTAGCCTTATTTATTTAGTATTGTATTTCCATAAAATTTTACAAGGTTGGTTACCAGAAGACTCTCCTAAGAAGTTCTGAAGCAAGAAATCTATCTTATTCAAGAATATTATGATAAACAGTCATCCCAATGCAGTGTTATAAAAATATACTGAGTTACTAATAAAAAAAATTAATCCTCTGAAAACAATCCAAAACATAAAGTTAATCACTGATTAGCCAGGTTCTGTGGATATAAAAAATAAGAAAAGGACCTGATTTTCTGTTGTACAGATGGCAGGCATGAAGGCTACAAATCTTATTTTAAAATCCAGGTGCCAGCTTCTATAGTGTTTACTTTTTCATTGTACAGTTGGCCTTTTGAGACAGTATCACACTTGAGAGCCCAGGCTTATCTCAACCTAGCAATACCCCTGCCTCAGTATCTGGAATTTGGGAGTTACATGTGTGTGATGCTATAACTGACTGACATTTGCTCTTATCCTGAAACTTTTAGCAGGACCTTGGCCAGTTATAGGGTTAAACATGAATTTAAAAAAAAAAAAAAACCTGAGATAGTACAAAACTTCCCTGGAGTCATGTTTGAAGGGACATTTAAAATCCTTGAGATACAGTATCCTTTATGATTGTAGCCAACTAGACCTTGATAGTCATTGCATCTGAAGAAAGATAAGAATATTCGATCTCCCAAAACATCAAACATTGTCTTCTGTGACTTATATTCAACTGCAGCATATGCAGTCTATAAGATCAAATAATTCTCCTTAACTCAGCATGTACATAATATGATAAAATGGTTTTTAATGTTATGTCATTTTGAGTGTATGGACAAGAAGCAGAATATAACCTTGTTTTATAACAGACTTCTAGTTCTTCTGGAAGTCCTAATTCAAGTGGAATTTTCAGATAAAGATATTATTTCAGAGGCTCATTAAACATACATTAGGAAGAGTAATATTTTAAAAGGTCATAAACTAATTTTCTATGATGGAGGACTAGCAAAAAAAAAATGCTACTACTGCCTTATGTTTATGGGTCCTCATAGCTTGGGGTAGGCCAATTGATGTGTATATAACTACTCTGATACAGTCATCAGTTTCCCTTTAACAATGTGACTTAAGGCATATTATGTTCCTTGGTAGAAATTAGCAAAAATTGGTAAATGGCACTTGTTATTCTGCTTTTTGGATTCTCACTTGATTATAAAATGTAACTATATCATTTTTTCCCAGCACAAAAGAAAGGGTTCTTTTTAAAATATACCAGTTCAGAAAATTTGACTGGCAGTTTAATTCACTTACTAAAAGCTTGGCCCACTCCTGTGCCCTCATTTGATAGCTGATGTTTTAGTTAGTAATGTTAGTAAATAAAACAGGTAAGCACTTTGTCAACATAAAGTTGCTAATGGAGTCAACACTCCTAAAAGTGAGGTTATCTGAATTCACAGGGGAGGGGGGTTGCCTTCCTTTCACAAAGTCTTCATCCAGCACTAGCATAAGAAAATGGTGTCTCCCTTGTGCAACTTCTAAGCTTTGGCTATCTGTCTGGGAAACTATAATGTCACTAAGTACTCTGAGGTCCTTATAGTTTTACACTTTATAAATCTGTAAATTTCAAGTGTTTTGGTGTCATGTTGACATGGAGAATAAATGAGGACACGTTTGTGTTTCTGTCCTAAATTTCTCTATTATATAGGATGGACCTAATAAATAAAAATCATATTTTTGTCCATTTTTTTTAAAAAAATGAGGTAGTGTTTTACTAACTCTTTCTGGCCCAGAATTCACTATATAGACAAGGATGGCCCCAAAGATGGCCTCAAGATCTTGCTGACTCTGTCTTCTGAGTACAGAGATTACAGACATGTACCACCATTCCCAGACTGGCCAGATATTTTAAACTTGAGAAATGTTGTCATAGTCTTAAAAACATCTTCCATGGTGATCATCTTATTGAAAACAAACAAAAAACAAAACAAAACAAAAAACAGATAAAAGATACAAGAATCTCTGAATAATTTTCATTGATCAAAAGAATATTTCTGCAGTTTTATCTGAACTCTAAGATAAGTTTTGTAAGATGTATAAGGCAATATAAGTACTTGATAAAAAGTACAAGGCCCCAAAATGTTCTTCAGAACTTTGCTAGAAAAACTAGTCATACTGTTGATTTTATATTATTGATATATAATTCAGAAATAAAGCTAAGTAGAACTCTAGTTTACATAATAATAGCATGAATCATTCTGCGAGCAAGGATTTGTTTTTAGTTCTATAGCAAACAAAGATATATATATCAAAAATCATCTTATTCCAGTCCATGAACCTTCATCTCCAAGAGTAAAATGTTTCTTGGGACCATTATGAAAGTAGGAAATTTCTTATACTACATCCTTCAGTGGAAACCTATTCTTGCTGTCTCAGGTACACATAGGATATGGTAGGGGCTAAAGAGACAGCTGAATAGTTAGGAACACTTACTGCTCTTCCAGGGGAGCCAAGTTCAGGTCCTAGTCTCCACGCTGAGACGCTCACAACAGCCTAAACTCTAACTCCAGATCTGACACCTTCTTTGATCTCCAGGAGCACTTGTATATATGTGTACATGTGTGTGCATTCACAAACACACACACACACGCACAAATCTTAAAAGAGTTCAAAAGTCTGAACTCCATAGATAGATAGATAGATAGATAGATAGATAGATAGATAGATAGATGTAATCTCTGAAAATAACAGGCATGATTCACACCCTAAAATTTTTAACTTAGGAACTGTGTCCATTATATACCACACTGCACTTGCCCACATTTCATATTTTTCATTTCAATAATAATATACTATTACCTTTCTTGCTTCTTTGATCATCTTCCGAATAGTTTCCTTTATTGTAAGTAGATGCGCTCTTGGTGGATGAAAGAGGAGGTCTATATGGGTACTCCCTGAAAGTCCGGGCATCACATATGGCCAGCCTAAATCAAGATTTGGAGCCTCTACATCAGACTGCATGGGCCAGTAAGTCCCTGAAGACGAGCCATCATCACAGGAATTATCAGAACCATGTTCTGTATTTTGTGGAATCTTCTGGACGTTTTTCAAAACATAATTGATTTCTTCCTCAGCCAGAAAGTCTGAAACTCGCTCCTTGATGAGGAACTCTTGGTAGGCTTCTAAGCCATGTTCAATTAGAGTATCAACTGCTATTCGATACCACTCCTTGTAGTGTGGCTCGACATAGTTGTCTGATCTGCACTCATCATTTAGTGATGAAAGCATTGACGAGGTCTCCATGTTTGCTGGTGTTGAACGTTGGACGAGGGGCACTTTCAAATGTTCATCTGTGCAGAAGCAAGAGGTACCTGAGTGTGAGATAAGAAAATGAATGTCAGTTAGAACTAAGTCTGTGTGCAGATATCTATGATATATGCCATGTAGCACTTTGACAGCATTTGTGTTAACTACCGTTTAAGCGGCTATGGAGAAAAGCTGACATGTCATATCCAAAATGCCATTAATATGGCCACAATTCAATATCCATCACTGTCAGTTAAATATATGTCCCTTACAAGCTCAAGGCATTCAGAATTGGAGGCCCTTCATGTGACAAAATGAACTTGTCTTCTTCTCTGGTGATACAGGACATCTACACAACTTAACCTGAGAACGGAGTGTGCTTGATGAGGCACAAATTCCTACATGCCACTTCTGATTTGACATTAATATAATACTGCAGTAGGACTAGGGCCTGGCTACTCATAAATACAAATACCTAATATGTTGGATGAAATGTAAACAGCCCAAAATGCATCTTCTGAGAATTTACTGTTCAGTGGAAGTAGATAGAAAGATAATCATTACCCTAAACAAAGTCATAAGCCATGTATTACAAAGGGCCAAATGAGTAAGTATTCATGCTCATTAATTAATCATGTCATATTCACTGGTTTAAGAATAAAACCAAGTAGAGGTCCATACATAATAAATGAGCTTTGGGGAGCCCTGAGTAGGAGGCCTGCTTCCACTGAAGCTAGGACTATGAGGAAGAATCTGATGTTGCAGCAGAAGATACTTTCATTCCAGACAAGGCTAAAAACTCAGGCAAAAGAATACACCAGAAATGAAGAGGGTACTCAGGATTCAGGGAGGAAAACTCTGGCATGTGGGGAAACAGGTTTCTTTTGGGTGGAAGAGACTGAGCTGAGCAGATAAGATTGAGCCTGGTATGGAGATCAGGAGACTTCTGCAATTCAGCCAAGGCAATGGTAAAAAGAGTCCTGCTGTAGCTGGAGGCTCCGTGCCTGAATCCTGGTTCCCGGTTCCCTGCTTCACTGAAAGAGACACAGGGCTTCATCTCAGCCAGAGTGGCAGCTTCTGGGCTATTTGAAGTCCTGATACCCATCCTGGAGCTCACAACACAGCTGCATCCTGGGTTACAAGAACTACAAAGCTGATTTGACCAGAGCAGCTTTGTCAGCAGTTCTGACCTACTTTAACATTCTACACTTAACTGATCTTTTTCAGTCTTCCTCTCACTCCAATTGAAATTCAATCTGTGAGGGACAAGCCTGGAAACCAATACCATTCCTCACAACACTTGTGCAAGATTCATTCTGCCAAACACACAGAGAAATTGTGAGGGGACAGACAATAGAGTCTGCTAATGAGCAGAGATCAGAAGATCAATCATCTACTGAGGCTTTCACTGTGAGGGGAGAGAGAGAGATTGAGAGAGAGATGGGGGGGGGCAGGGAGAGGGAGAGGGAATTACAGAGCCAGACAGAGACAAAGAGCCAAAGAGAGACAAAGAGACAGAGAGAGACAGAGAGATGCTTCACTTCGTCATTTTACTAGAGCTGATCCTGTCCCCAAACCTGGGTTCAGAATTGTTTGGAGAAACTGTCTTGGAAGTGTATAGGTTAATCACATCAAGTATTAAACAACAACAACAACAAAGCGTATTACCGTGCTTATGGAGGTCTATATTTCTAGAGCTCAAGAGGAGATGGCAGGAAAATCATTAATCTAAAGTCAAATGAGGCATCACAGTTAGACCTTGTCTCAAAGAAGGAACTGCTGGAGACACAGCTCAGAAGTATGTGCAAGGCCCTGGGTAGAATTGTCAGCCTTCAGCTTCAGGTCAGAGGTGAGGAAGAAAATCAAGACATTCTTTTTTTCTGCTACCTGGAGACCCTTTAGATTAAGTAATGGCTTAACTCAAGGATAGCACTCAGGAACTACCCCTGGGTTTCTGATACAGCATCTTAGCCCTATAGAAGAGAATTTCCTGCCTCAGAAGCTAGTAAGATGGATCACTGTGCAGATATTCCTTTTATTTGGGTATAACTAGAAACCATCTCAGCCCAACTATCGGCATAAGGGCTATACATGAAGATATAAAGAGTGTTTCTTTTACAGCTTAATTAAAACTGGCTTGACCTACTGCCACGGTCCAGGAACACATAGGAAATTTTAACACATTTCTCAATTATGGTAGGTATCTGCTTTTATTTTCCTGATCATAGTTCATTATTTAACAGAGACTTGCACCAGAGAACAACATACAGAAGAGTCTTTAAATGTAGCCACTTGCAAGAAGGGATGCTACTGGCATCTAGTGGGAAGAGAGATCAAGGCTCCCTCTCTGCATCCTGTAATTGGCACCACAACTACAGGGTACAGAATACAATGCTGTGAAGTTGGAAAGTGATATGTGACTCTCTTCCTAGATGCTCCGTGGTTTGGATATGGTTTCCCTCCAAGCTTCAAGTGATCAAGTGGTCCCCAATATGACTAATGAAAGGTGGGAAGACCTTTAAGAGATGGGCCTGTTCACAGTGAATAGGTCACAGGAACACTATCAAGAGTAGACTTTGTCACACCAGGTCTGTGGTGGTGCATGTCTTTTATCCCAGCACTCTGGAGGTAGAGGCAGTGGAATCTCTTGAGTTTGAGGTCAGCTTGGTCTACAGAGTGAATTCCAGGAGGGCCAGAGTTAAGGAGAGGCCCTGTCTCAAAAACAAATACAAACAAACCAAACAAAACAAAGAGCAGGCTTTCTCTAGAGAATGTGTTGATGATAATGGAGGTAGGGAGGGAGATAAAGTTAGATCCCAGGCAGGTCAACCCACTTCTCACCACTGCTCCTTCCACACTCTCCCTCCACCTTTCACTGGTTCCTTCAGAGCTGACAAGGCTTGAGGCCCTAATGGGCAACCAAGCTCTCGGTCCTTCAGAAATATGAGGGAAACACATGTCTTTGTGAATTACTCTAGTTCAGATATTCTGTGAGAGCAATGAAAAGATGAACAAGACACCTTACTAACTCCTAATTTTTTTTTAATATTCAATAATGTTCTTTTCGGCAAATAACACTAACCAAAGAAATAAATCTATAAGTATTTATGCTTCTAGCAACTTAATGCCAATGGTACTTTGGATATTTTTGAAAACATTATAAGACTGGACATATTTTAAGAATAATACTGAACAATATTTTCACATTATAATTAGAGAAAATTTATATTAATAGACAAAACACAGTCCTGGTATTATATAACTCTATGAAAAATTTTTGTTTGATGAAAACTCATATGAGACAGTCTTCCTGTCAGATCAAAACCAGCAATATTATCTTACTCAATAAAGTATATTTTAAAACATAAAATTAAAAATAATCCTAGAACCCTTCTACCTTTAAATTTTGATTTTAAAAGACTGTGTTTCTCTTCAAATTTGATTCCTAGAAATTTAGAATGATAAAACAGTCAAAGTGCTACAACTGAATTACAAACTTATTGTAATACATTGTCAGGTATAAGTTAATATCTACTCCTGATATCCAATGTCATTATGATTTTAAAGTGTCTTCATCATTACACTTAGGATGAAGTGGCTGGTCAGCACAGGGACCCACTACAAGCCAGACTCACTCTGCCACAGGCGCTGGGTGCACACATCCCAGTGAGTAGAATTCTGAATCTCTTTGAGTTCATGGGAAGGTCTAACCAGAACAACTCAGATTCACTTTATTAACCTCAAAGTAAATTCCAGCTGCTCAATATCTAGTTATTTTTTAATTTCTTTAACTTTTTAAATTAGAAGATGAGGGTAGTAATATCACTTTCACATCAATTTAATTTCAGGCTGTATTTATATTTGGTGTTATTCAATATGTTTGCCATGTCTGATCTAACATAGTAATTTCAGATAATTGGGGGTGAGCAGGGAACTTTCCAGTAAATATTTATAACATTAAAATATACACATTATTTAGAAGCACATACTGAGGAATTTCCACAAAATACTTCATAAGAATAGCAACAAGGCAGTTGTGTGGAGAGCTTACGTCAGATGAGCAATTGCACATGATTTGTCTACAAGACGTTTAGAATGAAAATAAAGGAAACCAACCTTTTACCAGTTCCCAAACTATCCCTGAATTTAAACTGGCCAACCTTAGCACTCCCCCAGCTACACTGAATGGAATGTGACCGTTCTGATACCATCTTACCAGATGATACACTGTATGATGTGCTATGCTGATGTGCCCCTTTCTTGGTCTCTCCTTAGTAAGTGAAGCAAACATCTGGATGAATAAATACAAACATAGTGATGTAACATTTGCAACTGAAAAGAAAAAAGTGCTAACCTGCCTAAAATAATAAACATTCACAGCTGTGAATTGGGGTAGGGACTAAACAAGAAAATATACATGGGACAGTGGGTAAAGTGGCTTAGATCCGACTTCTGCTGAGACCTGAGTTTGGTGTTGTAAGGGCTCAAAGACTCAAAGTGCTCACCAGGAAAATAGATAAACTTAACAGTTTTGTCTTCAAAGAATTTCCATAAAGATTAAATGAGATACAACTCCCCACCTTTTTACCTGCCATGAAATACTGCTCTAAGTTGTCAGGCAATAATGTAAGAAATACATTTCATTAATAAGAAAGCAAAATGTCAGGGATGGGGAGATAGTTCAGTTGGAGTTCAGTCTTGAAACCGATGCTAAAAATTGTTGGGCAAGATAGCCTGTGTTTATGGTCTCAGCATCTGGGAGACAAAGACTAGCAGGTCACTAGGACTCCCTGGAAGCCATTCTAGCTCCTCTGGAGAGTTTCAGATGAGAGATCTTGATTAATAATGATAATCGTAATGGACCTTCTATGAAAATATTCACTGTACAAAATGAAAACATCCATATGTGTTTGTATGTGTACATGTGTTTCTTTTTCTAGTTCCCCATACCTGCCAGGTGCCACTGATTCAGTGACTAGGTGATTCAGGCTGGGTGAGAACTCAGGTCTGTTGCTGAGTGGCCAGTTAAGAGTTCTCCCGGAGCCCAGCTTTCTGGCAGAAGCTGAATCCTCCCATTGTCTGGGTGTATTGTGCAGTGAAGCTGTTCCATGGGTATGTTATACCTTCTCCAGCTGTTCCCTTCTCCACTGTCCTAAGTGTGCAGGATGTAGCATGCCTGAAATCTAGACCAACAGCCTTAAACCACATGACCTCAGATAAGATTCCAGGGCATCTGCTTCTAGACCTGAAGCATTTTGCCCAGAGGGCATTACTTCCTCCAGCTTTGTACAAATGTGCAGACTATTTACAGCCAGAGAATCCAAGTGACCCTTTCGTGAATTACCGCTGCCCCGAGTTTTATAATATTGGATTTTTTATAAGACGCCTTCTATATATTTCTATGCAATTTAGAGAATGAAATATTAATTCCTCTTCTAATAAAACATTTGTCTTCAAGCAAAATTAAAGTATAAAGGCAGGTTTATTGGGGGCTTATTTGTAGTTTAAATATGCACCTAACTAGTTGTCCCTCATCTGAAACCCAACACATAACATGAGCCACTCTGGCATCCTCATAAGGCGAAGGCTATCAAGGACAAGGAAAGTGGATCAGAGGAAAGGAGGTCTGTAGTAATACACAGAATGGGTTTTAGGTCTGCATGGAACACATTCTCTAAGTAGATGATAGCCTTAGCGTCTACATTTTTAAGTCTGTGGTTTATCTTGAATTAATGTTGATGTAAGGGTGCATTTGTTTTTCATGTGCATATCCATTTGTCTCAAGACTGTTTATTGAAAAGACATGTTTCCCATTATACTTGCCAAAGCATGGAATGCTTATCTGTCAATAGAAAATCCCATGCTACATAAAAGATCATCTATTTCTGAGTTTGCTTGTTTGTTTTGTTTCCCTTTTATGGATCTCTTCATTATTCTAGAAGTCAGTTTCCGAGTTTTGGATACTGTAGCTTAAAGTCAGATAATATAAGCTCCTACTCTTCTCTTTCCCTCCTTCCAGACTGCTTAGTATGTTCTGGGCCTTTTAGATTTTTATAAGAAATTTAAAATCAACTTAAAATTTTTGACACTGGATTATCACAGAGACGCAATTTAGGAACAGACAAAGGGAAGAAATACACAAGGCAGTAAACAGGGAAACAGGAGAAAGAGGAACTCATAGACCCTGGGGCCCTGTCTGTCCTTAGCAAGTCAATACCTCCCAACCAGGAAGAAGTTTCACTTCCGGTGTGGTTGTGTATCACAGATGTTAACTAAATATCACAGCTTCCAAATGAAAAAAACAAAGCAGAGAAACCAGAAGCTACATATACTCCTTTTAATAACACTCAGAAGTGCTTACCATGGCACTAATCCTTGAGAATAAGTGGCTGAAGAGTATGAAAAAAAGCAAAATTACAATTGAGGAAAAGTTTTAAAAAAAAAAAACAATGAATGATTTCCAAAATGAAGGTAGATTTTCATTTTGATTTGGTTTGCTGTTTGAGGACAGGTCTCATGTGAAAGGGCTTAGGTAGGATAGAGGGCCTTGAGGCAGAGGGTGATCCCTAGGACAAGGTTATTTAATGCCAGAGAGAATGGGGTAGGATGTGAAGGGAGAAAGAGAATTTCTTGGATCACCTGGAAAAGCAAGGGCACATACCTTAAGGCATTTGAGAAGGGGGTGGGGAGTGTCACACTGTGCAGAAGTGTGTAAGGAATAGCCTATATGAGGGAATGTATGGAGGAAGGACTCCTTAGGTGTACTCACCAGACAATCCAAAAATGAGCCTTAGCCCTTTGATAACTGACGCCTGTAAGTTCCCGGGTGCCTATTATGCTCCAAGAATCAGGAGTTTTAAAATTTAGACAGACTGTTCTCCCTCTAGGAGCAGAGATCCCAGAATCAACAATGAGGACCAGCTGCTGGAGATAGTGAGATAAAGGTATCTGGCCTGTGGGATTTAGCATTTCTTTCCAAAAGTACCTTTGTTCTGGGAGCCTGCCTCAGACAAATAGACATTCCTAGCAAGGTGCCTGCTGATATCTGTAAAGCAGAGATGTGCTATTTAGCCTTAGCTAAACCCTAAGATCAAGTATCTACCTCACCCACACATCCCTGTCACCCCCCAGTGATCTAGGAACTGCTAGTGAGCAGGGCCTACCTCCTACATTCTAAGATCACAGGCTTGTAGCAGTACACCCAGCTCACAGTGGTAGTTTTCTGTAAATGGAACTTCTACTGAAGATTTTAATTTGTGAAACCTCTTTCTGAATATATTTCTTTATATATACTATTTCGCAATGGAGAAAAAAATAAATTTTAAAAGAAGTGCCTCAGAAGTTATTTTTAACTTTAGCCACCTTGTTAATCCATGTACTTATCAGATGGCAATATGTGACTCAGGACTCTACATATAAAACTGTTTAATAATCCTTATACAGCAGAGCAAACAGTACAGAGTATCAGAAGGAAAAGCTATTGGGATATATGAACCCAAAAAAAATAAAAGGAAAAAAGGAAGAGAGGGCAGGAGACAAGGAAGGAAGGAAGAAGGAAAAAAGGGAGGGAGAGATCAAGGGAAAGAGGGAGGGAGGGAGGAAGGGAGGAAGGGAGAGAAGAAGGAAGGAAGGGAGAAGGAATAGAACAGAATAGGATACACTTCACTGAACTTAACAAGAAACTCCCTGACAGAGTTGTCACAGCACTCCCGGCCCAGGTCACAGGTCAGCAATAGACCAACTGTTCTCTTCACTGTGCTTTATGAGGCTAACAATTGTGTTAGTAAAATTCTTAATGCTCACTACTAACTGTTAAATACTGGGTAATGATATAATAATAATGACAATAATAATGATGGCAATAGTAATAACAACAACAGTATACTACCTTAGTAACTCTGGTATGACACATTAGAAAATACTGGAGCCTAATTAAAATCAAATTATTGATGCAGAACTTGCTAAGATTCAAGCATATGGCTATTTCTATTATGTGGAGGTGTTGTGGTAATACAAAACATCAGGCTTCCAAAAGAGCAGTAAGAACACACTAAGCACTTGGGGTCTCAAAGAGCAAGTATTAGCTTCAGCGAAACCTTCTGGGAACAATAAAGATCACTTATCTTTTGGAGATTCTCCTGAAACCCTGTGTTTTCATTTCTTATTTACATTAGTCATTCTGCAAACAGCTTTTGTACATTTAAGTTAATCATAATGAATGGCCTAACCTATGTTTTCAATATAAGTAATGATGCCAGTGAGATGTGAGATGACTTGTTTTTCTTGTTTCTAGAATGGGTTTTGCTTCTATATAAACCCATCTTACCAGGAAGACTGAGAATTAAAATTAATTACAGTTCTGCTGTTTGGTGTATCATTAAGATGAAACTGGAGGAAACTATAATGGAGTTCAGATTCTACTTTAGCTATAGGACGCAAAGAAATTAAGAAGGAACAGAGCTGGAAACCTCCTACGGGCTAGCGTTCATGGTGCTAAAGATGGCATGCCTTGTGTTTGCGGGGGAGGGCAGGATTTTGCCTAGCTGTAGAATACAAGTGCTATCCATTAGACAAAGTATGTCTGTTGGTGCAATAGTGACAAGAACACTTTAGACATAACCAACTGCTTTGTTGTTAAGCTGCCTTCTAAATATTTATATTTACACTGGCAGACCAGAAAACCTCTGTCTGAAGCAGTCCTTTTTGCAGAAGATGGTCAGTGAAAAAATTCAAGCCTGGTCAGTGTGCAAAGAAGAGGAGGCTGAGGGATGTTCATTGTTAACCTATCTCTAACACCATGCACCCCTCCAACCCCCACCCTGCACCACCCACATACGAGGCACAATGACCGCCAACCATCAAAGGCAGAATGACTTTAAGACCCCTAGGATGGAGTAGAGGGATGTGAAAAGCCACTATGCAGATTGATATAGCTTGTCAACCATGAACACATAGCAACTACAGGTATTGACACTGGATCCGTGCTTCCACTCTTTTACTGCTGAGAGACAAGTGGTCCACTAAATCTCATTTCTTCCTGAAGAACATATGACAATCGACTATTGCAGGAGGAAGGAATAACATTATCTGTAATGGTGCAGGCACTGGGATACTAGGTATAAAGGGGTTTGTTCTGAGTGAAAGGATGGTATTAGAAGGTCATGGGTAGCAAACATAATCGAAATACACTGAAACTCTCAAAAAGAAAGAAAGAAAAAAGACTTTTGCAACTTGATAAAATAGCAAAGTGAAGTTATCAATTAATCAATCCTCCAGTTATGAACCCAGATATCTCTCTCCCTCTCTCTCTCTCTCTCTCTCTCTCTCTCTCTCTCTCTCTCTCTCTCAAACACACACACACACACACACACACACACAGAAATACAAACAGGCAGAAGTGAGAACAGGGTAATGAAGAAGGACATCTTTTCCTTGAAGATACTGTAGGTATGGGGAAATGACTTTAACAAGTGATAACTGAGAGTGCCAAAGGTCTCCAAAAGCCAATGACTCATATCCTGATCTGGGAAAGGTTAAGAATCCCCTCACAGCTCATCCTCAGAGGGACCTATTTCCTAGTAGTCAATGTTTGGATGAAGGAGCTCAGCTTACCTCTAGCTTTCTCTCATCTCATTGTCCATCCCAGAGCAACCTCACCCAATGTCACATCCAGGGACGGCTGGTGAATCATTTGCTGCTGTCCATTCTGCTGAGCGTCCCCACTCACACGCCCATTGGCTGGCGGACACTTTCTTGGACATCCAACAAAGATACCTCCCTTCTTCTTCCCTCTAGCTCAGCTAATCACTGCTGTTTACTGGTTGTTCCATGAGCCAGGAATGTTTGCTGTTCACACTGCTTTCTTAGTGACCACTACTAATCTCCTGAGAGGCGTATCGGAGACCACTGGTTTTAAAGGGGACCCATCCTCATCCCATGCTTACTTTTATCGGCTCAATTCATTTAGCACATAGTACTCACTGTGTGAAATAGTCATCACATGCATTTGCTGGACAGGACAGGAGCTCTCTAAGAGCCTCTGAGGGGTGTGTGCTAACTTACTGGTGAGCTGGCAAAGCTGTCTCAGATAAGGACTGTTCTCTTATGTAACAACTTTCAATTCTATTCACTACACAATTATACAGGAGAAATGAGGAGTGTACCGTGCGTCTCCCATTTTGTTTTGCTTTGGCTTTCTTCTTCACTTTACAACACCCTCAACAAGTCCCCAAATGCCAGAGCCTTAGTCAAACTTACAACACATTTAGACAAAACACCACAGGCAAGAGGTGGCCTTTGCTGTTAAAATGTTTGACATATGTCACGAGCACTGTTGTGTCCCACCCTTTGAATCTCCTTAAGGAAACAAAAAGTCATTCTGGGGACATGTTGGCATTTATAGACAAATGATATAGGGAGGCATAGCAAATATATTCTCTACCAAGAACCTTAAAATAGTGTTAAGTAATTTTAACCAAAGCTGTGCACCTCATCTATGAAGAAATGAAAGTCTGCAAACAACATGTCAAAATGTGCAGTCAGACAAAACAGCTTCAGGCTCTTTTTAATGTCTTTAATTTCATTATGTTATGTGTATGAGTGTCTTACATGCATGTACATTTGTGCAGCATGTGCATCTGTTACATGCAGAGCCCAGAAGAGGGTGCTCAATCTCTTGGAACTGTAGTTATAGACAATTGTGAGCAGCCATGTGGATGCTAGAACCTGAACCCTGGTCCTATGGAAAAGCAGCCAGAGCTTTTAGCTGCTGACTTATTTCTCTCGCCCACGATCAGACTCTTTAAAAAAGCATGAAACAGGTATAATTTTGTAAATTATGTCAGTGAAGACAAATTTGTGCAACTATAAAGCTAAGAAAAGTGTAAATGTTAATAACATATCTCCCACAGAAAGACTTTAACATGAGAGAGCAATCATCCATGTAACAGGAGTATCACCCAGAGTCTACTCCTCCCTCACTGACCTCGGGGGTTCTCTTAATCAGGCTTGCTGAGGCAGCTGTGCTATAATTGAAATAAAATGGTTACATTTATTTAGTTTCTATCCAGAGAAACTTTCAATGAAAATCTGATAAGTAGCCTCCTCTACTTCAGACGCGTTATCTCAATAACCTTATTGGCTTCTTTCTTGCATTTATAGTCTACTTGTGAATATAAGTATTAGTTAACAGAGTGTAATCTTTAAGTATGCAAACTGTTGTGGGTTCCAGAGGGCAGAGCTACGCTTGGAGAGCGTGATGTAATGCTGAAACAAAGCCGGCGTTCATAGACTCTCATCAGGATGTAGAAAACGCACCTGTCTCACTTTCATCTGATCTTAGGGCTCAGGTCCAACTGACAGTGATGAAGGGGACAGCATGGCCACCCAATTCTTTAGTTCTGGCTCCTTGCTCTCTGTTTTGTACAACTTGACTAGGTGCCTATAGTTTTGTGCAGATATTTAAAGTCTTACTTTTTTGCTTACTTGTTTGTGCCTCAAAGTTCTGGTTTCAGAGCAGGAGCATGTGTGTATGGCGCTGACACACGCTGAATTAGGATGCTCAAAGTCATACATTTTCTTGTTTTGTACCACTTGACCTTGGAAAGGTTTCATTCATTTCTTCTCTTACATTTCAAACTGCAGCTCTTTGACACAAAATTTAACATACTCAATGAGAGACTCTACACCACACAGTATGTAATGTCAAACTATTGGAAGATCCAATATTAAGAGCAGAACTGAGTCCTGGCTTTCAATTTAAGTCAAGGTGACTGGTTCCTCAGATTGTAAGAACTGGACCTCTGCTGTAAGAACAGAGCTTTCCTCCAGCACCCTTCTCATAACACTCCCAGTGGATGGATTAAAGTTTCTTCCTTCCTTTTGTCTGACAGAAATTGCACATAGGTATTAAAACTTTGAATCTTCTTCATTATTGTTTTACTACTGTGCTTTTTTAAAAAATGAGACTGAACAATACATATAAATGAACTGCCCTTACATCTTTGTCTACACTTTGTCAAATTTTTAATATATATATATATACATATATATATATATGTATATATATATATTATTTTTTCTTTATTCTTGAGAATTTCATAAATGTATCTAATGAAAGATGATATGATCTACTACCCCCATTTCCCACCTCCAATTTCACCTCCAAATCTCCAACATGTCCCCCCTTGAACTCTCCTTTCCCTTTTTCTTTTGATAATCCACTAAGTCTGATTAATGCCATCTACAAGTGCCTGCCTGGGTGCAGGGCCACACATTAGACCATGGGAAATCTACGAGCAGCAACACACTCCCAGAAAGAATGATTCTTCCTCCCTAGCAGCTATCAACAGCTAATAGTTCCTAAGTAAGTGGCCTGGAGTTTCCTACATAAACACTGGCATGCAAAAACACTTTGTCTTTTATATAATTCTCGACCATCATCCATCCAACAGCAAGTATTTCAACTCACTGCACACTGTACTATGGGCCGGGCATGTTGCTTCTGTGCTATCATTTGCTTTCATTGTCTTACTTCCATAATCACCTGAATATTATCATGCAAGGTCAATTTCTACATTTTGGGGAAACTGAAAAACCAAAGTCCATATTTTAGTGATGTTCACCTCATCAGTTAAATACAGTTTAAGGAGAGAGAACTGACAGGCCATAGAAAAAGGAAAACATCCTAATTCTATACCAAAGGCCATCTGTCATGGAGCGTACCTTCAGTTGTAAGGAAAAGCAATCATTTTAAAGATGAAACATTCTGGAAATACACTGTTTAATATTTACTTAACATTCAAAGTGAGGCTGTCAAATTTTCTTATAATGTACTATAGGTTCTGTGGACTAAAGTTTCCATTGTAAACTTTGCTTGGCTTTTGACTTCTGTACAGTGTTACAGATTTCTGGAAACATATAGTTTATTAAAGTAAAACTTTCTGATAGAGATGACAGGCAGCCATAACAAAGAAAATGTATAGATAAATAAATAGGTTTCCAGATGAAGGAAAGAGGGAAAAACAAATAACAGATAGGGTAGACAAAACAAAATGAAGAAATAGAAAAAATATAGAAAAGGAGAGAGAACATGAAGGAACAGAAGGAACTAGCAAGACAAGAGGCAGTTTTCCAACTGGTTTTTGTTGGTGGTGGTAATGGTGGTTTTTTGTTTGGTTTTATTTATTTATTTATTTATTCATTCATTCATTCATTCATTCATTTTATTTTATTTTTTTAGGCAGTTAAGAGCAAAAAATGGGAAGGGAAGGGAGCAACTGAAAATAAACCACACGGAACATAGCCACTTAGCTATGCCACACATTTCTCTAGGCAACAAATCAAAAATTATATTTACTTGAGGAAAACACAGTTCTTTCAAAACATCAAGGAACAGCTGCTAAATGAGGCAGATTAGACCATTCGGGGTGACTATGCTGAGCATTGTGCTGTTAAAAAAGTCATCATTACTTGTGTGAGCGTATCATTGACAGCCCATATAAAAACCCCACGTGGAACTATTCCATCCCAACCACTGGGGAGGAGGAGGCCACTCTTCTGTGCTCTGAGCATTCCCGTTCCTTCCCACATGAGTGATTTTTACACCATCACAGATGCAACCTGATGTTAATTAGAGCGAAAACTTTTTGAAATGAAAATATGCCAAGAAGAGAAGAAATCATGAGGTCCCAGAGATATTCTGAGGGAAAGTGTTCAGAGCCAAGTAGGACAAAGTAGTGATCACATGGTACAAATGTTTCACAACAGTGGGAAAACCTGCAAGCCAATCAAATTAAGTACTTCATCCAAAATCTTAACTAATTCAGATCTGCAAATGTTCGGTTTAACAAATGACTAATGAATCCACACACTATCCACAAGGACCAGAAGCATTCTTCTGTGTATATTTAACATTGTTCTCAGGTCTGTCAACTGGGAGCTTCCTGATACCCAAGAATGATGTCTTGTTTCCAGTCCTCAGGGGGGACAGACCATTTGGGATACAATGGTGGATATCTTAATGAATAAACAGTGTGAAGAACACAAATATTATTCATTTGATATCATCATCACTGTAAAGGGTTTGTATAAACCTTTGAAAATAGGCTCCTGCCAGAACAGGAGACTATACTTGACACAATGCCAGTATTCAAAAGAAGCTAATTATTAATTTCAACTTCACTTTCACCAGGGATGAGCAGTCTAAAAATTATAGGGTATATAGCTCAAATGATAAATATCGTGTGCCCTGGGGAAATCTTACCCCTCTTCTAAGGGCAACAAGGCAATAATACAAAATAAAAATCACACAGTAATTAGATGTCCCCAGAGGAAAACTTTCTTCAAATCATCCATGATCATAGAATTAAAGAATTCCCCAATATAGACATGTCCAGTGAATATCTCTTCTGTTAGTGTCTTTCCACCTGGTAATATGAAGATTGTTCAGTGATTAGGGCAAAGTATCCAACACAAACCAAGCCTGAGGACCCAGGTTGGGATTCTCAGCAGCAAAGTAAAAGCCAGGTGTAATGGTGTTCCTGAAAGCCCCATGCTGGGGCATTAGATCCTTGGAACTTACTGGCCAGACAGTCTAGCACAATTTGTGAACTTCAGGTTAAGTGAGAAACCTTGTCTGAAAAAAATAAATTGGAAATCAAGAGGCAAGATACCTAAGATTTAACTTCTGTCCTCCACTTAAACATACAACACTCAAGGTGGAATGTAGCACACACACTGAACACCCACACACACCATACACACACACCATACACACACATCTCTCTCTCACACACACACATACACACCACACACTCACATACACTACATACCACACACACACACACACACACACACTACTAACACCACACTAACACACACAGATCATTTCACCACATTCACATTCCACAGAATCACAGCCACTGAAAAACTCTTTCCTTCCCCAAACCCCATTTTGTCTCCCTCTATAGGTTAGCCATCCTGATTCCTGTATGCAACCCTTCTCAATGTGTCCCTCTTCCTCGGCACACATTCCTACCTCTGGGGCCTCCCTCTGTTTCCCCAGCTCCTGTCTCAGGTGACCACAGCAATCAGCCTGACCACACTGGCAGTACTCTCTTTCCTACAAACTGTGCCCCACTTGTGGGGGGTGGGACACCTCATGCAGAAACCATCTTCTCATAAAGAAGGGCATTCCCTCTGAAGCTCTAATACACTCTCTCTCAAAAAATAAAAGGAAGGAAGGAAGGAAGGAAGGAAGGAAGGAAGGAAGAAAGGAAAGGAAAAGAAAAAAAACAAGTTGGCTTTGACTTTAATGTGACTTTAGTGATACTTGTTCAAAACTTTAGTTCCTGGGATATTTAAGCCCTGTTTTCTGTTTAGAATTGTTTGATAAGAGGAAGATATATTCTGATCTGCAAATGATATACTCACCAACAAAGCTCACTTACACGAACAAAAGTACATTGCACATCTAATAGTGACATTATATTTAAGAGATATTATTTGTAGACACTAATAAATACAAGCTACAAAAGGGGCAAACAAGCACACTCACCTGACTAGCTAGACAAGGAAAACTTGTCACTTTGCAATTAGTCAAATTAAACTAAGTGGGCCCTTTATGAAGGGTGTCCTATAACCAGGGTTGTGATCATTGCAGACCTCTGCTTTAATGTGACCACAGGTTTACCACAGGATGCTGGAGGTCAATGTTGAACAAGGTCACATGTTATAAACTTGTTATGACTTAGTCTAATTGAATGAGGTGTATGTAAGGGAGGGCTGCAGACTGAGAGAGTGAACTCAAGAAAATACTAATAAGGGCCTTGAGATGTCTTTGCCAGCAAAAGCCTTGTGGTACAAGTCTGACTACCTAGGTTAATTCAGGATCCCACAGTGGGAGGGGAATTACCTCCCCAGAGCTGCTGTCCTCTTTCCTCCATACACCCCCCCACACACACACACACACACGATAGTATAAATATTATCTTTTAAAAAATATTCTCAATGAACAAGCATGGCTATATACTGTAATGCATATGACAACTGCAGGAAGAGACCAACAGATAATTAGTTAATAACTAGTTATAATTAATTATATTTTAAGATAATTACAATTAACAATTAATCATTATTCATATGTGTGTATGTTATTTATTTCGCCCCAAGAATTTTGTCAGTTGCAAAGTAAACTCAAAAGCATACTCGCAGAGACATCACTGAGTCAGCACCAGGGGTGTGGCTTGTCTCTGCAGCTATGCAATCCCTTTCACCAACTAGTCAACTGAGCTACTTCCCACAGTAAATTCTGAGCAGCTGCAGTCTCCACCTGCCAGGCTTAAAAAGGAGATCCACCCATCCCTTCAGGCAGGCTCTGCAGAGTGCACCAAACTCCCCGTGTAGAAGCATGCACCTCTAAAGTCCCAGCCCCAAAAGCAAAGGGGCGGGGGAATTAGCAATCTGATGGTGGAGGGACAGCTAGCTAAGGTGCTTGGAACTAAGAGTGACAGCACATAGGAGAAGACTAACAGATCTCTGCCCCCACTTTGTAACCACCCTCGGTTCTTTACTTTGGAGAGCTCCAAGCTCCTGTCTCTCCTAAGCTCCTCTCATCATCTGCCTTCTTTCCCTCTGGCTTGTCAGCGCTGATTCAGCATCAGTCAGATGTCCTTGGGGCCTTGGGCTTGTTGGGATGAGAAAGGGAAAGAAGGGAGGGGCCTGCCAGTAACCTGGAATGCTTTTAGTAGGTTGAGTCTGAAAATGGACTGTGGGAAATGATAATCTCGCTTCAACTGCTTGCAACCAACAAGTCTTCTTGTCTCTTGATAGTACTTATTTAGTCTCCGCCTCTACATCAGAGAGACCTTGTAATCTGTTGCCTTATCACACAAACCATAGCCAACAGGCCACTGGCATTCCCATAACCTCCTGTCTGTCCTAAAAAGCACTATAGTCTTTTTACACACTCATGCTTTTTACACACACAAGCTCTCCGCTCCCTCACACACAGGAAATCCATCAGACAGACCAGGCTTGAAGTCTCCAAGACCCCTTCCAGAAACCAGCTCTTGTAGTCACACTCTGTGTTTAAGGTCACAGCCTACAGGGGCGGATTCCCAAGGGATCATCTGGAGAGCTCAGTGAGGTCACAAACCCAAAGCACCCCAACTGTAATCATCCAGCAGAGAGAAAGTGGATCATAGAAAACTCGCCCTTTTCAACTTCTGCTTGGCCTTTGAGCTCTCTGTAGCCTAGCTCTGGGCTTCCTGGTAACCCTGATCCTTCCGTTTTCACCCTCTTCCCTCGCTCTCTCAAGACCCTCTTCCTCCCAGTCCTCGCTGAGGGTCCTTCTCGCCAGCAGGAAATTCATCAAGAGATCCCGGGGGGCGGCGCCTGTCCTCTAGACCGCACCTCCAAAGTCAGAAACATCACTTTCAAAACTTTGTAACTCCCTCTCCCCAAGTTCAAAGAAGAGCCCTGGAGCGCAGCTTCGCGCTCTGAGGGCCGCATCGGGTCCCCTAGCTCCACTCACCCGCCGCCACTGCTGCCGCCGCCGCCGCCGCCGCTGCGAAGGTGGCGCCCAGGAAGCCGGGAGGAGGGAAGCGCACCTGCGCGGGCGGGCGGGAGCTGGCCGCACCTCCCGGGCGGTGCCGAGCGTGTCACCAGGGGGCGGCGAGTCGCAACAGGTCCAGATTCTCAACACAGAGCAACGCACACAGCCCAGCGCCCTGTCTGAACTCAAAATCCCAGTCCTGCACACAGCACTCTTTCTTTTCCTCCTCGCCCGCCGGGCTGGGACGCTGGAGCAAGTCTGAACACCTGCGAGCTGCGAGCAGGGACCCGGAAAAAGCCAAGCACACCTGGGAAGAAGGTGGACCTTTGAGCTGGACAGGGGTGCTTTCCGCCCGGCTCTGGGGCTCCAGGATGAACTCTGGAGCCCCAGGCTTAGGAGCAGGGCTTCTGCCCCTCCCGACCCGCAGCCCGCAGCTCACAGCCCACAGGGCAGACTCCCTGGTCGGTTTGGAAAAGACACAGGTTGAAAGGTAGTTGAAAGAAAGAAGAATTTTTAAAAAACAAATTAAAAAAAAATCAGCTTGGGTATGGATTTCCGACTGTCTTGATTACTTGGAAGGAAAGGACAGAGTTTAAAATAAGGATTAGCATCAAGCAGCTCACTCCTGGGGACAATGGAAGAAACAGAGACTGCAATTTGATTTGTTTAATTAAATGTATTTATTCACTTTACAACCCAATAGCAACCTTTCCTCTCCTCCCAGTATTCCCCCTCAAGTAAGTCCTCCCCCCATTCCCCTTAGAAGGGAAAACCAACTTCTGGGTGTCACCACACACACCCTCACCCTACTCCTACCCTACCCACTCCGGACATTAAGTTACTGTGGGACTAGACACATCCTCTCCTACTGAGACCAGAAAAAGCTGTCCTTTTAAGGGTGTGGGATCCATAGGCAGGCTGATAGACAACAGACTTGGGGACAGCCCCAGCTCTCTTGTTGTTTGGGGGACTCCAGGAAGAACAAGCTGATCATCTGGTACAGATGTGCAGAGGGCCTAGGTCCAGCCGCGCTCTCTCTGGTTGGTGAGTCGTTCTCTGGGAGATTCCAAGGGTCCAGGTTAGATGACTCTGTTGGTCTTCCTGTGGAGTCCCTGTCCTCTTCAGGTCCCTCAATCTTAAATGTGGTATATCTATGCAATGGAATACTGCTCAGCCATTAAAAACAAGGACATCGCGAATTTCGGAAGCAAATCGATAGAACTAGAAAATGTCTCCTTGAGTGAGGTAATCCAGATCGAAAAGGACATGCTTGGTACGTACTCACTTATAAATGGATATTAGCCATAAAGTACAGATAACCATGCTACAGTCCACAGATACAAAGAAGACGAAGAGCAAGGAGAGCCCAAGAGAGGATGGCAGAATCTTTCTCAGAAGAGGAAACAAGATATCAGAAGTCTAAGGATGGAGAGAAGCTGATGGGGAGAGGAGTGGGGTGGGAATTGGAGAGGATCGTGTAGGAAGAGCAGGGGAGAGAGAAAGAAAATCAGCTGGGAGACAGGGACAATCTCTAGGACATGTTAGAGACCTGGGTTGGGGAGAGGCCCCAGAAAGTCTAAGGAGGCAACTCTAGCTGAGATTCCTAGCAGAATATGGATCCTGAAATGGCCACTTCATGTAGCCAGGTGGGACTCCAAGTGGAAGAAAACGAATGGTAACCCACCCACAAAGCCTTGGACCCAAAATGTGTCCTGCCTGTAAGATGTGCAGGGACAAAGAGCAGAGTCTGAGAGAATGGCCAACCACTACCTGCCCCAAACTGAGACTCATTCCACGGGTAAGCACCAATCTCTGACACTATCAATGATCCTCTGTCATGCTTGCAGCCAGGAACCAAGCATAACTGTCTTCTGACGGGCCCCACCCAGCAGCTAGATGGAGCTCAGGAGTCTTATAGAAGAGTTGCAGTTCAATTTTAACAGAAGCACATCAATCAAGTTCCATTTCTGTCCCTTTCCATTAATGTCATGCATGTTAAGAGTAACCTGTATAATCAGGAAACCATCAAGATCCAGCCATCTCAGACAGTGTTAAAAATTGCAGCCTATGAGTCTGAAGAGTGCTGGCTGCTCTTCCGAAGACCTGGGTTTGATTCCCAGCACCCACAGGCAGCTCACAACCATCTGTAACTCCAGTCTGAGGGGATCCAGTGCCCTCTTCTGGCTTCTTCAGGCAATAAGAACGAATATGATGCACACACACACACACACACACACACACACATATATATAAATATATAACTCATATACATAAAGTACAAATATTTTTTTCAATGTGGCTGAGTACAGGAACATGAAGTCTGTGGCCAAAACAAATGCTCTTTCATCTTCTGGCATGACACTTATATTATCAAATATAATGGAATCAACTTTTAAAGGACTTTTATGGAAAGTACTAACCTGTTAGAACTTGAGTTAGGTCAGGACTGATGAACTGGACTGGGCAGGAGGAGGGAGCTTACATACTCTAAAAAGATGAGCACAAATCAGGGGTTACACATCCTAACCACTGGCCTCTAGTCTCCTTGCTTCAGAGGAATGTAGAGAATTATCTTGCTTTATACATTGAAGATTTTTTTCTCTTCCTGATAATTTCTTCTATATGTTTAAATTTTATTTATTCATATTATATTTATACAATATATTATATATCATGCATATTATATATTATACATTATATATTATATATTTATATATATTGCAGTCTGGTTTATTGACACAGCACCAGCCTTCTACTCAAATTATGTTCACACTGACAAGTGTGAGTTCCCTGCCTTCAAATACAACTCTCATGTTGGTATTGAACTCAAGGTCTTAGCTCCTTCTTGGCCCAAAGATGTCAGTTTTCTCCTTTCCCCCATTCACTTTCATTGTTGGTTTGTTTAGAAACAGGGTTTCATATAGCTCAAGCTGGCCTTTTAGAACTTCCTATGTAGCCAAGGCTGACCTTGGAATGCTGATTTTAGTGTCTCTGCTGTAGAATGAGAATAATTGGCTTTACAAGCTTGTACCAGCTCCAAGGTGCTCCTTAAAGATTCACCTTTCTTTTACACTCGTTTATTAGGGAGGAGGTCACATATGTATGGAAGAAGCACATTGAGACTACCTTACCAGAGGTATATGTGATCTATGTTTTGTTTTGTTGTTGTTTGATTGATTGTTTTTTTTTTTTTGTCAATTTAACGTAAGTGTCATGTGGGTAAACACTACTTAATTGAGGAAAGGCCTTCATTAGATTGTCTGTAGGAAACTCTTTGAATATTCTCTTGACTAATGACTGGTGCAGAAGAGCTGAGCCCCTGTGGGTAATGTTACCTCTGGGCAGGGGGTCTTGGGTTATATGAGAAATATAGTTGACCAAGCCGTGAAGAGGAAGCCAGAAAGCATTCCTCTGTGCTCTCTGCTTTGGTTCCTGCTCTGAGTTCCTGCCTTAGCTTCCCCTGACAATGGACTGTAACCTATAAGCCAATAAACCCTTTCCTGCCCAACTTGCATTTCATCATGGTGTTTATCACAGCAATAGAAATCTAACAGCCTTTTTTCCAAAAAAGAATATACAGATCCAGTGGGGAGTCCAGTTTTATTAAATAAGCATGCATACATAGGTCTAGAGAATCACAAAGACAGAAGGAAATCTAGAGTGTCAATTATCAATAGAAAATTAAAAAGCAGGGAAATACAAGTAGAGGGTCTTCATCAGTGGGTCCATTTCAAGTGTTCTCCATCTTTAATTGGATAGGAGATGTATGAAATTGGCCTTAGAGACTGCAGAACTTACAAGGTAGGTGTTTTTGTTTCTTTTCTGTTGTCATTACATAGCATCATGAGCAAGATAACTTCTAAAAGACAGCATTTAACTAGGGGCTTACAGTTCCAGAGGGTTAGAGTTCATAACCGTCATGACAGGGAGCATGGAAGCAGCAGGCAAGCATGCCCCTGTACTGCAGGAGTTACTGAGAGCTTATGAC
>NW_021604676.1:3417528-3507678 GCF_004785775.1 Grammomys surdaster
CTCCCCTGTGCAGATAGCACTGGGCACCGGAGGGGAGGGGAGGGGAGGAGAACAGGGCAGAGCAGAGCAGAGGAGAGCAGAGGAGAGCAGAAGAAAGGAGAGAAGGGACTGATCCTGTGTTGTGGGAACCTCACAGTGACACACCTCCTCTAAGAAGGCCACACCTCTGATCCTTCCCAAACAGTTTTATCAACTGGGATCCAAGCATTCAAATACATGAGTCTCTGGTGTCCTTCCTCTTCATTCAAATCAACAACAGAGGGAAGGAATACTAAAAGACCTTCACATAACTTCTTGAGGTTGAGTGGTTCCTGAAGAACAAACCTCTATGGAGAATGCCGATGGCACATGGTCAGGTCCTGAAAAGGTAGAATTAAGGGCAAAACAGGAAAACAAAAACAAATTCTGAACTATATCTATTCATTACCAAATTTGGCCACATAATAGACAAATTCAGAAATATAGCTTGCTCACACTCAATGGTACTTATTCTCTAAGATTGCAATGAGAATTACAAATTAAAAATAATATATGTAAAACCTTCTGGCCTTAGATATGTGGTAAGTGCATAATAAACCATCACTCTGTTACACTGGAGTCATGGTGTGAGGGATCCGAATTGCAAGCTGAAAAATATGGACTAGTGTCTACTTATAGTAGTCTGAATATTCTAACATTTAAAATGCTTCAGCAAAAGTTCTCAAAAGGGATTGGGGGAACCAGACTTTATATCCATCTGTAGTGAAGAAAGCATCTGAAGCATGGAAGCAGTAAAAAGGAAAATGGAAAGATGAATGTCCAGTGAGGCTGGGGACCACTGAGACTGATTTGAGTCTGATACAGTGCTAGAGCAAAAGGAGGGGGTAAAGAAGCCATGGCTGTTCAAGCTGCCAAAAGTGCATAGTGGCGACAAAGAACCCATGAATGGGAAGGGGAGGATTAGTAGAAAGAATGGTCATGTGACAAACTGTTTTCAATGTACCAGGACCCTCTGTAATCTGTAAGTACTCAGAAAAATATTCTGGGAAGGAAGTACCAGAGGTAGAAGGAATTGCAGGTATTGAACAGGGCCCCACCTTGAATGTCTGCATGTAAACATTGTACATAATTAATTCCTCCTAGTTTCTTTTCTAATCAGTTATTATAGAAGACAACTAAAATTAGACTTTTACAAGCTATACTCAGAAAGTCGAAGGATGACTGAGATGTCTGAAATCCCTACTAAAGAGCTTCTGAATGAAGACTTCTAATAAAAGCAAGTCTAATAAATAGCTTTACCTAATCTATAAATCTCAGTCTGAAATCTAATAACAAATCAATGCGACTATCATATTCAACACATCTTCATGGATTTCTTATATTGAGCTAAGTACACAAGGGGGATGAAAAACAGGGTTTAAGATTTTTCTGTCTCTAAAGTACTTATTCTTTAGTTGAGAAAATTACAGACAAAATATCAGAATCCAGGGAGCAGCAGACAAATAAAACAGAGAGAAACCATAGAAGAGGTAAGCCAAAGCTTATCGAGAAAGAAGGAAGTTATATTCTGAATAACATTTTCTGCTTTAATTATTTTTTTCAACGATCATGAACCCCTTAAAAAGTCTTTCTATATATAATAAATTGCTATTCCAGTTTGTTACCAGGGCTCAGCCACTATTTGCACACAAGTGCTGACAATGCCTTGTAGGCAGGCAGATAAAACCATTAGTATAGAAAGAAGTTGTGTTAACAATGGAAAAGCAGACATGTTGTTTCTTTCAAAATCACAAGTACTTTGGGAGAGATTAGCAAGCAAATTTCCTACCAGGGTTGGCAAAATCCACTGCTGGGTGAATCATCACACAAGCTGAACAGTGTTACTACACTTCATTGGGAGACTTCTGGGAAGATTATTTAAATGAATGTCACAATCATGTCGTGTATCTCTTACATTTAAATTGTTACATAAAGCTTTACGTGATATTGATTCAGCAAATTTTTGAGAATTTTCTATAGGCAAGGCATTTTACTTGGTTAGGGTAAGGATGAAAAATAATCAAGCAGAGTAGAAAACCTGAGATGACTCCTCTAAGAGTATAAGCCTTGTCTGATTCTTTGATTTGTGTATGTTCATATTTGTGTAAACACTGAGCAACATTGCCATTTAAAATTAAAAAATATGGTATAAAATATTTCTGAAAAGAGGTATGGAATCAAATGCAATTAAGTTGAAATAAGTAGGCACAGAGACAATGGATTTCTTCCTTTTCTTATTTTCTCCCATCACTAAGGTTCTTTAGAAAAAAATGAGAAACACTTTTTAGTTTTAGTTGCATCCAATATTTATATTTATAATCTAGCACTGGGGAATTACTTTTTGATCTGAAAAACATCTGTAAAAGATTAAATAGTATTAACAAATTATTTTAGGGAAAAGGTAAAGGATAAAATGACTTAATTAAACCCGCAGAATTCATGGTAATTTATTTTTAATAGCTAAAATCATTAGTCCCTGTGAATGCATTCTTCTCTCTCTCTCTGGGATAGATCAAACACACAAATACATCATGTTGCTTACATTTTTCATAATACAGATAGAGCACTTTTAGAATCTTGGCACTATTTATTGATGTAATCCATTATAAAGCAATTACATGGAGTAACAAGAATTAGAGTGAAAATAGAAAAATATTTAATATAAAGCATTGAATTTTTTAATTGTTTGACTTGAATAATACCCATTACTCTTTTGTTAAAATGACCTGGAAAGTCCCCTCTTTAAATATGCTTTAAAATATTAAATGTAACTTTCAGGATGTCATTAGCTCTTTATCATTGTTGTGGGTAAGTATGAATAGTCAACTTCAAGGATATTTTAACAATATGCAGCAATATGTAAAACTTGTGACAGCCAACAAGCTAATATAATAACAGGCACCTTGTATATATATGTAAGATACAGTACTTTTCAAAATTGTGGACATAGGTTAAATATATTATCAATAAATTTCATTGTTTTATAAATGCAGGTTACAAAATATTTGCTTAAAGCCAAAATGACGCATTAAATCTGGGAGTTGGGGACCACAAAACCAGACTACACGCCTGTATCAGAGCAAAGACTGGAAAGAGGAGAAAGTACGGTTGACAATTGGAATTGTCTGAGAATTTTCCTTTATGAAAGGCCAAGCATCTTAGATCCTAACATCTGTTGTTGTGCTCTGCGGGACTAGCCCAATAATGGCATGTAGTCATTCACTTACGAAAGAAGTAGTTGAAGGGTGTAAAGCAAATCTCTGTGGTTAGTGTGGTTTTTACAGAGCACCACCTATGAATTGAAGGAAGGCATCTGCTTGGACATAAGTCAATCAGATTCTTTCTTGGAATTTGTAGACAAAGGAAGAAAGGCGGCTCCTGTGTCTAATGGAAGCTAATGGAAACTGTGAGGTTAAGGTAACACTCATACATTTCAGCTGGAGAGAAAGGGAAGTGATCTCCCCCTTTCTAGACAGAGTCCAGTTATCTGGGCTTGGGTGTCCGGGATGTATCTCACCAATTAGATCATGTTTCCCTTTACTTCACAGAGATCCACCTGTCTCTGCCTTGTGAGTGTTGAGATTAAAGGCATGTGCCACTATGCCTGGCAGAAGAGGAGACATTTTGATGGACTTGCCAACAAGTTGGGCAGAGAGCTTCAAAAGTGCTCCTGCCTATAGCTTCAATAAACTGGATCAATGATGTGGATTCAGGTGAATTCATTTCTTATCTGCTGCTGATGTCTTATTTGGGATAAACACATGTTTGTTCACATCTATTCAGAAGATGTCATTCAAGAAAGGGACACCTCAGATTCAACCAAAACATTAACTTATAACGTATTTTGGTATCAGATGATAGGCTGAAAGAGTGTAAGAATACCTCAATAGCTACATCAGGTGAGGACCAAGTCCAGACTTCTCCACCCCAAAGAGAGAAAATGATACTTCCCTACCGCAATACAAACAAGCCTTTGATGAACGTTGGGTTTTGAGGCTTGGGTGGATTTATTGTGAATAGTCCCGGTCTTGTATTTTGATGCTAATTCTACTTTCCTGGGAGGGACTGTAGACAAGGAGTGAATCAGTAAACAGGTGACTTCTTGTGAACCTTCTGCTCATCTTAATTTGTAAAATAAAAGCTAGAGCCAGTGATTAGGCAGTAGAAAGGGTGGTGGAGAGGAAAAGTTTGGAGGAGAGAGGGAGAGGAGGAAAGGAAAGATGGCGGCAGACGTTCCTGTCTCTAGCAGTCTCAGGTAGTTATACATATCTAGGTTAGTTAATTGGGTTAACAATTCTAATTGTGTGGTCATCTTGTGTATTGAGTGTTTGCTGATATATAAATCTGTTGGACAATCTTTAAGAATTAAGAGTCTTATTTCTACCGGGTACCACGAGGATTGCAGTTATTGTCTGGGGTTGGTTGAACAGACCACTATGAGAGTGGTGGAGTTGGCCCAGGGCCCATGCATAGAGCCATGGACTCCATGGAGCTTCCAGGCAGAGGCAGCAGACATGCCAATGTCTCCTGAGTCCCGAGCCTCACGGGCCAGCCAGTGCCGCCTTTAGTGCGGAAACTTAGAGCAGGAACATGCGGCCAGTCCAGGAAATAGCCAGACTGCCCGCTTTTTCTAATACCTCCTGCTACATGAATTAATTACCAACATTAAACTGTAGTGAGAAAAAGCACCAAATAACTGCGTGTATGGGAGCTTGTTGCTTTACAGGAATTCAGTCTCTTGCTCAGAATACGAATTATAAGAATATAAGAAAAGTCTTTGTAACTAGTTTAAAATACCCGAGGGCTGTTTAGGAGAATTAACTAGGAATTAAACCATTGGTAGTAGGCAGATTCAGCAGACATTACGAGACTAACACAGAGCCCTGTTTGAGAATTCGAATATTGCACATGTATGAAACCCAGTCCTTCTCCCTACTTCTAACTCCAGTGATAAGTTCCAGTGTCAAAGCAATCATCTAACATTTCTTCCCATTGTTGACTATCTTACGTCTGTTCGAGGAAAGCTATTGTCATGTGAGAAGACGGAACCTCAAGTGAGAAAATGTTTCCATAAGATCAGGCTGTAGGCAAGACTGTAGAGCATTAAAAAAATAATAGTGATCAATAGGTGATGTCCAGCCTACTGTGGGTGGTACCACCGCTGAGCTGATAGTCCTAGGGACTATAAAAAATAATCAGACGGAACAAGTCAAGGGAAGCAAGCCAGTGAGAAGCACTCCTCCATGGCCTCTGCATGATTTCTTGCCTCCAGGTTCCTGCTCTGTTTGAGTTTCTGTCCTGACTTCCTTCAGTGATGACATGTGATACGGAAGTGTAAGTCAAATAAACCCCTTCCTCCCCAAGTGCCTTTCATCCTTGTGTTTCATCATAGGAATAAAAGACTAACAAATTCCCCAAAGTAGAAGTCTCTTTATTGCTTTATGAAGAACATCCCGTTTCTTGATTGGCAGTAGGAAGGGGTGCAGTTGGTCATGATAATAAAAGCTCCTTCCTCATCCCATCTGCAGCCTGTAGCCAAGTTCATTCAGCAGAAAAATTAGAATTGGATTTGGCAGTAGTTTGTCATCACAGACGGAGGAGCTATCATGGTAAAAATAGGAATTAGGGAATCTTTGCAATCAGTGTTTTATGAAGAGAAAATCCCAGTCAACTGAGTCATGAGTCTCAAGACAGTATGAAACCGAGCAACAGTGGCCCTTGAAGGAGAAAAGTAGTGGCCTTTTGGGTCATCTAAAGATCTAAACTCTCACATCACAAAAAAAGTAAAGTGATATTTTTATAACTTCACATAAATGCTAACACACACACTCTCACAGCAAAATCTCCCTTGTGCTCACTTTGAGTTAGTCATCTTGAATGGCACCGAATAAGGAAAAGGTTAAAATCCATTTCATAAAGAAGTCATCTTTTCTGTTATCCACCATTATCTATCTAGTGCTTGCCAGCCTTAAGTTTCTCACTTCAGTTCATAGGATGGTGAGAATCCATGCAAGATGAGACTAAGAAAGAAGCAGATGCAGAATAACTTTCAATAGGGGAAAATGAACATAGAATGTAATGGCCCTTGATTAACTTTGTCTGACAAATACGCTTTTCTTAAGAGTCCCAACATTTCCCCATTTCTCCTGCATGCAATGCAGCTGGAAAACATAGTATTTTCTTATCTTACTGCTACCTACGGAGTTCAGCACGGAGTGTGACCTAACCTTCCATGTTTTACTAGAAGAGGGATGGAAAGATAGACTGCTTAAATCCTTCAATAATGTCAAGCAGAGATTATTGCTGAAATATAAATTCCAACATTTATAAGAATACTTTTTTAACTTGTGGTGTATCTTGGACATATTAAATTTATCAGGAATAATGTAACAGTGCTCTACCTAACCACTAACTAGTTTAAAGTTCGCTGTATTATCATCAGAGATAAAGTTCCCACGTACCAACTGGTTACACCACCTTACAGAGTTGATTGTTCTCTTCAGTTCAGAGTTGATCATTCTTGTTTCTATTGAACTTTTAAAGGATATAATTGGGCTAGAGAGATGGCTAAGAGGTTAAGAACACTAGTTGCTCTGTTAGAGGACCTAGGCTCATTGATTCTCATTACTCTCATGGCAGTTCAGAACCAACCATCTGTAACTTCAGATCCAGGGGATATGTTGACCCTTCTGGCCTCCTTGAGAACCACATACATACACAGAATACAGGCATACATACAGACAAAACTCACACATAAGGTAAGACGAAATAAGGTATAATTTTTAAAATTATATATCCCAAAAATTGTGCACAGAATTATTTTTATTCCATCTATTAGTATATTAGTGTATATTAATATGTCATATTGTAACTGGAAGTTGTCTTCACCTGAGATTTATTGATGTAACATGGAGTGTGTGCTTCTATTTTTTGACTGCATGGGGACATGTTTTATAAAGGATGAGAAAATGAAGTCAACTTATGAAGAGAAACACTCTATGAAGGTGGGAGGTAGAAAGAGAGAAGAGAGAGAGAGGAGAGAGACAGAGGGAAAGGAAGAGAGAGAGGGAGGGAAGGAGGGAGGGAGGGAGGCAAAGAGAGACAGAGAGAGAGAGACAGAGAGCGAGAGAGAGCGAGAGAGAGCGAGAGCGAGAGCGAGAGCGAGAGAGAGAGAGAGAGAGAGAGAGAGATTGGTTTCAGTTTTGAATTTATATGTAATTAAGTTTACATCAACTTGAAACAAGCTAAATTCATCTGAAAGGAGAAATCTCTAATTGAGAAAATGTCTGTATAATCAGGCTGTAGGGCATTTTCTTAATTAGTGATTGATAAGAGAGGTCCCAGACCATTGTGGGTGGTTCCATCCCTGAGCTGGTTGTCCTGGGTTCAATAAAAAAGCAGGCTGAGCAAGCCATGAGGAGCAGACCAGTAAGCAGCACTCCTCCATGGCCTCTGGATCACCTCCTGCCTCCAGGATCCTGCCCTGCTTCGTTTTTCTCCCGCTTCTTTTGATATTGAACAGATATATGGATCTATGCATGAAATAAACTTCTTTCCTCTTCACATTGCTTTTGGTTATCACAGCGATAGTAACCCTAAATAAAACACTTGATAAATAAATTGGCATCTTGTAAAATAAAACCACAGATAGCAGAGCCCAGCTGTCATTACGAGCATGAGAATATTGGATACTCTGTACAGTATGGTCACAAGTATATGTGTTGTATCCTCACAGTACCTTAGAGCTCAGATCACATGCCTTCTTCACTTGTAATTTTGAGGACTACTGCTCGATTCCAGCAGTCTCCAGGATAATACTGTAAGAAAGAGGCCTCCTGAAATGCTGAAGCCAGCTAACTGAAAAGAGAAAGAGAACAATATCTTACTTTAGAATATATATATATTCTAAAGCAAAATCTAAATAAGCAGAAGCCATGAGGTAAAATAAGTATAATCAAGCAAGACAGAGACCTCTACAGTAAAAATTACCGCCAAATGGTCTCAAAATGTTAAAATAGATCTACCAAGACAGTCCCAGTTAAAAATAAAAAAGAACCTGACAAATTGTTTCTGAACAATATTTTGTTTCGCTTGAGTTACCCCAGTTTTGTTCATTAAATAATTCCTGGTATTGTTAATATTTAAAGCTAATATACAAAGTTCATATGAAAACAAGAAATATCACTTATATGCTTTCTATTCAGATTTAGAACTTGGCTGCTGATTTTACCTGATTTCTATAAAGCTTCCACGTGCTTGACCTTTGTGCAGGAATCTGATGTAAACAAACAGATGGCTACAATTACCTCACCCTTTTACAGAACTCCAGTACATGATCCAGCCAGTTGTACAGTTGCCTTTGACCTCGTGGTAATTTTATATTAAACCTTATGATATATTGACTCATGTTAATTTTGATGTAAAGTTTTCTTCATATGACTTTGTCTTTTAATGCACCCCCACAAAGTCGCAAAATATTACCTCCTGGCTTGTGTTCTGGCTCTTTGTCAACTGTAAGTTGCATTGTGGCCCCTTGGATGAATCCCCTGTAAGGCTCTCTAACGGCAACTACCCTTGTCTTTCTGTCAGCCTAGATGCAGTTACCAAGAGATGAGCACCCGCAAATGCCTAAAAGAAATTCAGGTGGCCTCTAAATGGAGACTAATAAGCCATGATCCATCTAACTTACCCTTTTCTTGCCACTCTGAACATATTTCTGGATTCAGAACTGACACAGTGGACTGAGCCTTCTTTGCATCAATTAACCTTTCTCTTTTAGCAGCTCAGATCAACTTCACATCCTTTAGGAGCAGCTTGACGTTTTGCCTGCTGCAGTATTCCAAAATTCAAAAGGACAAACCTGACGACCACTAAGGATGGGGCAGGTAACTCCTCAAACTACGATGCCTCAGGGCAACAAATTGAACCAGTCTGAAATGGTCCCTAAATACACAGGGACTCAACACAAATTCCTCCTGTTTCTGTCCCACTCTGGTTCTCCCTTGGTCACTTTTTCTCATTATCCTCATATCTACGTTCTTTTATCCCATCTTTTAAAATTCTTAAAATGTGGAAATTATATGAATTTTAAATCATTGATTAAGATGTACCATATCTTAGTCAAGAAAATAGCTCATATGATTTCCTTCTTTTATCAGTTGATACAATATTTATAAGCTCACTGACAGGAAGCTGCCTACAATAAACTTCCTCATTATGGGAACTGGTTACACATTCATTTCATTTTCTTTATTCACACCACAAATTAATGTACCTTTGTTTTAAAGAAACATTTTACCTCAAAAATAAATTAATTTTAAAGACAAAAAAATTATAGATGGACTGAATGTGGTATAGCAATTTCACACCTTGATAAATACCCAGACAAGATGATGCCTACATTCCCATTTTTATTGCAGCACTATTTTCAGAAAGTGAGATGTGGAGTCAACCTAATTGCCCAATAATTGATGACTGGATAAAGGGAGTGATGTATGTATGCAGAAAGAAAAAAACACTCAGCTCCAGATAGCAACGGATATAAGTGGAGGAGGACTCCCCAGGTAGACAAATGTTTCTAACCTTCTCTCCTAAGGATATGGATCTGAAATTACAGTGACGCGTATTAGAGGCTCACAGAATGAAAAGGAAGAGAAATATATGGAGATTAGATTACGGATACTCAAACACTGTTTGAAGCAGTATGTTTGAGTGTTCAGCACAGTTGGGTGATTAGTTAATAACAGCATTTACTAATACTGAGCAACCGTCACCCAGGAGCTTAAAGACTTCCCACATAAATGAGACGGAAATATAAATTACTCTGACTTGGTTGGTACATATTCTCTCTATATTTTAAAATATTATATTTTACTCCATTAAATAATATAATGTGTTGACCAAAATAGAAATAATGTATTTAAAATCTAGTGTGTTCATATAGGTTAAGCTCTGGAGTTTATTTAGATATTTCTTAATATTTACTCCTAGACTGACAGTAATAATTCTCTGTCCAGGTATTTTAATGAACCACTGGGATGCTACAGAACAGGTTAGAAATAAACTTACCCCAGACTGTCGCCAGTTTTGGTCTCAGTAGGAACCAGTCAGGAGAGACATGAAGCGGTCAGCATGGTATAAAGCACAATTATTAGCACAAATATCAGTTAGGTTTCACTGCTCTTGATGCAAGACTTGCAATTATTACACCGTGACAGTCTCAGAAATAAATTAACAAGCAAAGGAATGGATACTTGATTTGTCAAAGACCCCCCAAGCCTGCAACAAAAAAAAAAGTATCTATTACTGCTGAACCAGTAGTAACTCAACATCCAGTTCATTAAAAAAAATCACATTAACAGGAATGGATGAAACAAGCAATCGTATAGTTCTGCAGAAGAAATCTTGGCATTTGCCTCACCCAGACACTTTGTGGGGGGAAGGAAGCATGAATATTTTCCTTTTAGAGTAATTAGAAGCATGTTTGTGGGCTAGAATTTACTCTGTGGCCAGGCTGGAGATCTTAGCTGTTCCCTTTTATAGAAAATAATTTATGTAAAGGTTAAAACAAGTGTTTTCAGCTTTCCCCCTCTCTACCTATGCACAAACAAGAGATAAGTAGTAGCTACCGTTTCCCCTACCTACAACCATGGTGTACTCTCAGTAGCTAAGAGAATGTAAATATCATAGAGAACTGCATCTGGATGTGATCACAGACACATATAAGCACACGTAAGTCATCTACACATGATGTTGACCTGTTATCTCTTTCGATGGAACTAAGCTTATCATGGGTGGTACTTGTAATTAGTACAATGTTCAGTAGAAATCTTTCGTAACTACTCACCATATAAACACAAACACTGGACACTGTACTGTGGGGCTGAAATATTGCAATGGGTAGGAAGAACATTCTATCAGTGCTTCCGCTAGTGTGGAGTTCACATACTTCTAAAAGAAAACCAGCAATAAGACATATTCTTATTTCACCCTGTAAATCCCAACTGCAGGTGTAAGTACTTGGCACAGGCTTAGCCAAAGCTAGGAGCACTTCTCTTTATAGCCACAGAATAGTGGACTCTGAATAGGCTTGTTACAAAAATAAGATCAGGTTCTTCCAGGTACAAGGATTTTGAGTGTGTTTGTTGTTATGCCTAAATTAGATAGATCATAGATAGGGTGACTTAGAGCCATGGGAAGAAAGACTGATGAGAAACCAGGAGTGAGATACAGCAGGAATTTCTCCTAGTGCAGGAAGTATTCCTTTTTCCTGAAACAGTTAGACGTATCATGAGGAAAGGATGGAATCAGATTAAAATCAACGTCCCCTGCCCCCAGTGTAACTATAGAAGGAGAATATTGCTAAAAAAAATTAGACTTTAGAACTTTAAAATATAAATTAAAAATTTCTTAGTTATAGAGTACCTCGTTAGTTGTGTCATGTGACAGCATGTAAATTCAGGGCTGTGACAAAACAATTTCACCTTAGGGATAGTCGGGCAGGAATCATTAAACAGATGAAAAACTGAGACTAGTATGTAGCAGTTCACAAGAGAGGAAGGAAGACTGTTCTCAATGTCCTCCTTATTAAGGTTCCAAAGACTTCCAAGGTTCCAAACCCAAGTTCTCCGTCACTCTCTACCTCTGTGAGTTCAGTTAAATTAACCTATGTGCTTACACTATGGCACTCTGTGTTTTTTCTTCAGATGATGTTTTGAAGTAAAACAACTGTGCAGGTATAATAATTCTTGTAGTTAGTATTTTTAAAAATTAGCATAACTAATAATAATGGTAGCTAATTTATATTATTTAATAGCTTTACAGGAATCATTTAATAATCACTATAACCTTATGAGGTAGTGTTATTGTCTCCTGTTTAAACATGATAAAAGTGAATATTATTATATATTGTTACACATTTAGTCAAAACTTACTCAGCAAACTTTTACTACAAACCTTAACCAAAAATATATATTGGTCACCTGTATAAATGATTTTATTATAACACGAATCTAAATTTAAAGCTGAGGTTTAGCATTCAGAAAACATTACAGTACTATCAGTTTGAAGTTCTTAGAGTAAATCTTATGAATGAATTCAAAGGAAAAGCAGCAAGTATACTCTAGGTTCTGGCTTTCCAATACTTTTTTATCCAGCAGGAGCTATGGCTTTAAACTTCAAACACATGTATACATGACGCAGACAACTTGATGTAACACGAAAGAACCTCTTTGTCTCAAGCAGAACAGGCTTAGCATGGCTATCTAAACAGAATGTCTAGAAAAATATTAACCACATGGAATCTTACCTATGACATGATTTATTGTCATGGAACCCAATAGAGAGGACTAGAACACACTCTATCACTGAAACTCCCAGTGCACTTTGAACGGCTTTATGAACTCTTTATCCACTAGGTATCTTCAGAAGAGTCAGTGCATAGTGGACCTGATGTTATGTGACTTCAGAAAGCTTCTCTTCCTACCGGTTTCTCACTCAGGACTTATTTGTTGCTGACTTTCATGGATGTCTAACAGACATTTGCACCATCGCTGTGTGCCCCATGCCTTTTTCCCTGATTAAACTGACTTTCTTCATATCTAAGAACATGGCATATTTTTTTCACTCATCTTTCTTTCCTATTATAATGTGATTTTTAAAAGTAGGTAAAATGAATTAATATTATTCCAAGCACAGGATTTTTCAAGATTCTGGTAATTCAGTTACACAAAACAGTCCATGGAAGACATGAGGAGTTTGGAGACCTATTTTATTTCTGTGTTGCTGTCAAGTCCACTTCTTCTAATCCCTTCACTCTAATACCTAATTTTCTTCTTGATTCTGGCTAGTGCACTACCTACATATATTAACTTTCCAACGCTTATTTAATAACATCCCTCCATATTAGTCAATTTTATATTACTGTAATAAAACATCATAACCAAAGGAACTTAAAAGGTTAAAAAAACAGTTATTTATGTTTACAGTTCCACGGGGTTAAAGTCCATGGTGGCAGGGCAGAGGCAGAGTTTTATGAACTTCTGTATGCACTAGATATATTCAGAAAAATCAATGTAAGGATGCTCTCATTTTATTTGGATCCAAGTCTTATATCTTGAACCATAGCAGGAAGCAGAGAGAGAGAGAGAGCACACTGGAAATGACACAAGGCTTTGAAAATTCAAAGCCCACTCCCATACTTCCTTCAGTAAAGTCACACCTCCTAGGCCTCTCAAACAGTGCTATCAATTTAGACGATATGTGACATTTGTCATTCACTCTTTCCCATTTTTAGACTACTATGGTTAATCCAGATTTAAAACACAAGATAGTTCAGATTCCTGAATCCTGGGAATGCTAAGCCTCTTTTTACCCTTATTTTAACCTCTAATATGCCTCAGGTAACTGCTCTTGAATTTGCCATTGCGGGTACCAAATCCTCCCCATAATTAGCAAATCTAAACACGTATTTTCTTATCACTACTTTCATTGCTTTGTGTTTGTTCTGAATAAATCTCTGACATCTAGTACTTCCCCAGGAATCTGCTCACCTTAACAGTAGTCCCTGCCCCCTAATGCCTCCACATTTAATGCTGGAATTAATTAATTAGCTAATTAATTAATTTTGATTGAACTATTCTAGAGATTGAATATTGGGCCTTGTGCTTTTAGGTAAATTTTCTACCAACTAGCTAAAACTCTTGCTTTAGAGTTTACTTTTCTTAGTTTTATAAATGATTTAACTTTGAGAAAATGCAAGATGTGGCTATCTTTCAGGGTCATGTTTTATAAAATATTACTAAATTTTACAGTGGATGATCTAACATCAAAAATAATTCAGGATCTTTTTTTTTTAATCTGTAAGCCTTCTCTCTTTAGAAATTGTCAATTTACCAATATTTCTGATATTGTGGTACATATGGCTACCTTAAATAATTTTTTTCAAAACCAACAAGAATAACCTTTAATCTCGTCTTGTTACAAGACAGGAGTGTGTGCTTTTTCCTTGAAAATATCATGCAGTTTTCTTTTGATTAGAAAAAGTTCCATCTTATTCTACCTTTATGTTTCAGAGATTCATATATGAAAATGATTTGCATTTTTAGACATCATTACTAAATATGCCTGGTAAGTTCCAATGTTGCTAGTGCAAAGTGACTAAAAAGAGTTAAGAAAGATATAAGAGGATAAAGAAAATTAGATTTCAAAGAGACCAAATTACATAATGCCATGCAGTATCTGATAAAGCCTTTGTACTTCTACCCTGCATGGGATAGGCAAACAGCGAAGGCATTTGAGAAAGCAGGTAACTGACTGATGCAGTGTTTAACTGGTATTCAGATGATTCTGTAGAAGGGTGAGTGTGGAAGCAGTTGGACCAGTTAGGTAGCTCTCAGTGTTTCAAAAGCTGTGATAGATATTGGCTTCAGGGTAGTAGGAAACATGTTAAGAACTGATTGGTTTTGTATGATCTGACCTCAGAGTAGGGCTTGCTAAGAGATGAGTTATAAGGTGTAAGGGATGAGGTCAAGGTTTTAGAGATCTGTGTTTGGAAGGCATAGACGATCAGGTAAATATGACAGAGTAAACAAAACAACAAAATCCGTAAAGATTCTTCAGCTCCAGATGGGAGTAGTTTGGACTTGCTCAGGTAAGGATCATGAAGTCATTTAGGTTCTAGGGTAGGGCAAAACCATGATGTAAGAAATGCTTTAGACAAATGGCCTGGCAGCTTTGTGTTGTTTGGCTGAGAGGGGGATGAAAAGGCCAGGCTAGGAAAACAGGATGTTGTTCTTTCTATCTTAGGGTGTAGGAGTGATCTCCAGAGAGTGGGAACCATATACAATGGTTCTTTCCTTCCTTCTTTCCTTCTTATTTTCCTTTGTTCCTTCCTTCCCTCTGTTCCTCCTCCCCTTCCTCCCTCATTCTCTCTTTCAGTTCCTCCTCCCTTTCTGTCCTCCTCTCCCCCCTCCTCCTATCACTCCCTCCTCCCTTTCCTCCCTTACCTCTCTCTTCCTCCTTCTCTCCCTCTCTCCTGTTTCCATCTTTCCTTCACCCACACTTCTTTAAGATATTCACTCTAGTTCCCTATAGGATGTATGAAAATGAGAACATACTAAAATTAATGTGTTTATTTATTAACTTCTTAATAATTCAAACTAATCAATTTATTTAATTAATATTATTATTAAATTAACTTAATAAAATTTATTAATTTATTTAAAATAAATTTAGTTTTATTAATTCTAATTAAACTTCACACATCCGAATGGCTCCCTTGAATTGTCCACTCATCAAAATAGACACTTAGGTTCATAGAGTCAACCCAGATCTTGCATTTGCCCAATCTTGGGGAGTTAAATAACTTTTAATTTAACTTTTCCATGGTTCAGTTTTCTCATCTGTACACTGGGTTAGCAGTAGCTCTTAATTCATAGGATCAAAATGACAACAAGACTGATGACTATCAAATTTTAAATATTTGGAATGCTGCTTAAGATAAGGCAAGATGTTCAATAAATATGGATTAAATCTTCTCAATATTTAGAGAAATAATACAACCCGTGTAGGCTGATTCTTACAATATTGTCTCTTAGAAGCCCTGTAATGAGTTGATTAAGGTTAGTAGTAGGCAACAGTGAAAACATATTTCAGGGCTGTAGAGATGCCTGAGAGGTCAAGAGCACCTTTGCCCTTGCAGAGGGACTGGGCTGGTTTCTCAGCACAAATGACATCTCATGAGTTATCTGAAGCCCTAGTGTCAGAGGACTGGATGCTTTCTTCTGGCCTCAGCATGTACAAGGCACATATATGTTGCAAATACATACATGGATCCAAAACACTCATATGCATAATGTAAAGATAAATAAATCATTTAAAAAATATTTTTCATGTGTGGATGTTTTGCCTGTTCACCACACTCATGTGTAGTGTTTGAGGAGGTAGAAGATGCCATTTGATCCTTCTAAACTGGAGTCACGGATGATTTGTAGATATTGTATGGGTTCTAGCAATCAAATCCATGCTTTCGGGATGAATAGTCAGTGCTTTTTACTGTTGAGCCGTTTCTCAACCCCCAAATAAATAGTTTTTTGACAAAATAAACATTATAATAATTTTTTAAAAATAAGATAATTTGACATACAGTGGAAAAAATGAAAGAAACAAAGAAGAAACCAAGACTTGGGAAGATAGTGGTATCAATGATGAGGAAAAAAGAAAAACTTTATGTTAAAAATATATTACTAAATTACCCGAAAGTCTCTTTCAAACAACACTTTTAGAAAAGGTCACGGTTTAAGTTGCATTTATAGTTCTAATGATTTTGTCTTTAACAAGGTTTCTCATTAAGCCAGAGGATTATTTCTAATGTGAAACAGAACACGAAAGGAACACAGATGGTACTTTCTCACTGAGCTTCTGTGATGTGGCCATGCACCATTCTGATGCATGTGTGATTTACACAATGGACCAAGGATTCTCCTACATCCAGTTGCCATCCTTGTACTTAAAGCAGATTCTTATATTTTATGGATTTTTGCTTCCTGAATGATGCCATTCCTGTTCACATATAATCACATAATTTAGTTCATTGTATGGTTTACAATAATTATGAGCCAAGATTATTTTTAGATTCATTAATGACAAAAGACAGTTTCAAATAGATACATTTATAAATACAAAAATACATTAGAATCTAGAAAATGTTCAAATACTTTCCATTTTGGAGGAGGGGGACTTTTATTTCTTTACTCCTGTGTTTTCCAGAGGACTTCATGTCCTTATCTGCATACATAGTGCCACATATGGTAAATAACTAATTAAGATTAACTTTTAGATAGAGATTTTAAGGGGCATTGTCCAAGCCAGCAACAATCCAGTCCTAAGACTGATGAGCATGAAAGAAACCAAAAAATAAGATCAATGCCAACCAGAGAAAGCCTAATCCTGTCTTGCAGAATTTGAGGACAGAGGGAATCATCAGGGAAAGAATGTGGGAAACTTCAGAACCTAGACACAGGTTATCCTAGAGGTCTCCCAGCAGGCGACAATCAGCCTGTCAGAAGCTTTGAATTTTGTCCAAGAAGGCTGTCTTGAATTCTCTGCCTGTTTGTGGGTCTGCACATGCTTTAGAGTCACTGAGCAACACATGATACATTGTCCCCCCCCTTTTTTTTTACAGTATTACTTCCAACATAATTTCACCTCATTATTTCTTTTCCAGATTATTAAAGAAACAAAGATACTTAACTGAAAAGTAAAACTTGACTATTCTTAAGAAATAGAAAATGTCTGCTTAATTAGAATGTTTATAAAATATTCTATATACCAAATAACATTTTCATCACAGCAGAGTCTACAAGCAGAAGTGAACATTATTATCCCAATTTTATTTCAGGAAAACAAAGGTAGAAGGGATTCAGTAGATTAGAAAAAGTCATGAATTACCTGTTAATTATAAAAAGCCTATTAGTACCTGGACCCAAAGGCTTCCGTTGCTGCCCAGTTGTTCTCTGTGTTTGTGTTACTATCGTCAGTTATTAGTTTATTTTCTTATTTCCATGTATTTACTTGAAAATTCTATTATTTCCTTTTACTTTAAACCTGAAAAGAGTGTGTTATTTTGTATCTCTACCACATTTTTACCCATGGTCCTTAAAAATGCCACAATTTTATTCATTCATTCCATTCATGGTGAAATGGTTGCTTCCATTTCTTAACTACTGTGAATAGAACAGCAATGAGCATGGGTGAGCAGGTTTCTGTGAAGTAGGATGTTGAGTCCTTTGGGCATATGCCAAGGAGTGCTGTAGTTTGGTCAATGAGTTGATGTTTTAGCTTTGAGAAAATCATTCCCACTGATTTTGACAGTGGATGCATGAGTTTCATCCCACCAACAGTGACAGGACTTTTAGGACATTTCTCATCAATCTTTATTTCTTCTTCTGAGGACTCTCTGCTCAGATCCACTGCTCATATTTTATTGGATTGCTTGTTTTTATGACCCTACTTCTTCAGTTCTTTATGCATCCTAGAAACTCTCTCCCTTCTGCTGTCAGACGTATAGCTGGCAAAGATTCTCTCTTATCCTGTGGGTTTCTTTTCCACTTAGTTGATTTATTTCTTTAGCTGTGCGAAAGTCTTAGTTTTAAAAGGTACCATTTGTCAATTGTTGATCTTAATTCCTAGGCAAGTGGAATGCTGTTCAGAAAGTCCCTTCCTCACTGTTCATTTCTGGGCACTGCCTATGTTTTCTTCTAGCAGTTTCAAGTTTCAAATCTAGGTCTTTGATACATTTGGAGTTGACTTTTGTGCAAAGTGATAGGTACAGCTCTAATTTTACTCTTCTGAATGTGGACATCCAGTTTTCCAGCAGGATCTTTTGAATATGCTGTCTGTTCCCTAGTATGTACTTTTGGTATCTTTTGTCTAATCACAGATATCTGTAGGTACATGAACTCGGATTTGGACCTTCCGTTTTGTTTCATTCATCAACATGTCTGTTTGTGTGGTGGTACCATGCTGCTTTTATTACTTCTGCTTTGTAATATAGCTTAAAATCTCAAATGATAATTCTTCTAACATTGTTTATTTGTTTGTTTGCTTTTCCCCTGGTGCTTGCTTTAGATGTATGTAGGGTCTCTTGTGCTTACAAATAATCTAACATTTCTTTTTCAGTCTGTGAATAATAAGATGGAGATTTTGGGTTGGTATTGCAACGAATCTGTAAATTGCTTTTTGTAGAATGGTCATTTTCACAATATTATTTTTAGCAATATACCAATGTCTTGGTTAAGTTTACTAATACTGTGGCAAAACACTATAACCAAAAGCAAGATGGGGAAGAAAGGGTTTGCTTGATTTATTCCTCCATATCACAGTTCATCATTGAAGATACGAACTCAAGATACAAACTCAAGCAAGACAGGAACTTGAAAGAAGGAATTGATGCAGAGGACATGAAGGAGTGCTGCTCACTGGTTTGCTCCTCATGGCTTGCTCAGCCTGCTTTTTTATAGAACCCAGGACCACCAGGACATGAATGGCACCACCTGCAATGGGCTGGGCTCTGCTATATCCGTCACTAATTAAGAAAATGTCCCAGAAGCTTTCCTACAGCCAGAGCTTATGAAAGCAATCTCTTAATTGAGGCATCCTCCTTTCTGATAACTCTAGCTTGAATCAAGTTCACATAAAACTAGCCAGTACAATGAGCATGGATGTCTTTCTATTCTCTAGTGTCATCCTCGGTCTCTTTTTTCAGAGGTTAAAAGTTTTCATAATAGAGTTTTCTTCACCTCCAGGGTTAAGGTTATTTCTAGATCTTTATTTCTTTCAAGGATGTTGTGAACTGAAGTGTTCCCATGCTCTTTCTTGGAATGTTTATTGTTGGTATGAGAAAATGTACTTATTTTTGTAAGTTGATTTTGTATCCTTACTTTGCTAAAGTTGTTAATTATTTCCAGAACTCTTATGTTGTAACCATTGACATCCCTTATGTGTGAAATCCTACATCTGCGAAAGGCAACAATATAACTTATTTTCCTATTTGTACTTTTTAGTTCCATTATCTTGTCTTCCTGCTCTAGCTAGTGTCTCAAGGACTATGTTGAAAAAGATTGGGATGGTAGGCAGCTCTATCACTTCTGATTTAAATGAAATTGCTTCAAGTTATTCTCAATTCGTGATGATGTTAGTTGTAAGTTTTAATAATGCAGATTTTATTATTTTGAAGTATATTTCCTCTAGTTCTACTCTCTCTAGGATGTTCATCATGTAGGCAACTTTTATTTTATCAATGGCCTTTTCTTCATTTGTTTAGATAATCATGTGCTTTTCATTTTTAACTTTATTTATTTGATTTTTCTGCATCTTTGGAATAAAGTCAACTTGATAATTGTATATGATCTATTTGATATTTGCCAGTATTTTGTTTTGAGGCATTTTATTGAGCATTTTTTAAAATACATTTTTCTTTTATTGGAAATAGAATTTTTTCCTCACACAATACATCCTAGTTACACATTCTCTTCCTTCTACGCCTCTCATTTCCTCCCATATTTTCTTTCATCCAAATGCATCCTTTATCTGTTTCTCATTAGGATACAACCAGTCTTCTAAGGGATAATAACAAAGTGACATTATATATATGACACAATATAATATAAAATAAAACAAAACTAATACATTGGAATAGGACAAAAGCTCCCTCCCCATCACCAAAAAAAAAGGCACATGAAACATATAGAGGCAGAGACCTGTGCTTTTGAACACTCAAAAATCCCATAACACTAAACTGGAAGGCATACATATATATAGTGTAGTAGTGTGCAAAGAGAGAAGAATATAAATAAAATGAAAATGGAAAGTATGATAAAGTTTAAAAATAGATAAATAAAAGGAATCTCTAATATGACATATAGGAGAAAGAACTTCCAAAGATGCCCTTGAGTTTGTTTTCTGTTGGCTATCTACTGCAGACCATGCAGCCTACCCTTAAGAGTAGTTTGTTTCCCCAGTGAGACTCCCTTGGAAAAACCAAATTTTCATTTACAAATGGATATCAACTGGGAATAGCTTCTAGGTTAGAGATGGGGGCATATGTCCACTTCTTTCAGCTCTAAAACCTTATGCCTCAGTCTCTGTGAGTTCATATGTTCAAGGATCATGTTGATTTTGACACCTTGTTTTCTTCGTGTCTTCTATCTCCTCTGGGTATATTAAAAAGAGCTCATAGACATGACCACAGGCCAATCTGATGGAAGCAATTTCTCAATTAAGATTGCCTCTTCCCAGCTGATTCTAGTTCATGTCAAGATGACAAAAACTAACCAACACATGTATTTAATCCTATGTACCCAAGAAAACATAATACTGATGTTCAAAATCAGAGTTGTTAAAATCTCATATTTGTATGTCGATATAATTGTATACTTCATGTTTACTTCAAAGTGGTGAAAGAGGAGTTGACGTAGCAAAGAAGTGCCAGTCAAATAGCATAAACCACAGCAGGTAAGGCATGAAAACCAGAGTCCTTCATCCCAGTAAAAAGAACAAACAAACAAACAAACACTTCTCACCCAATTACATTATCAGAAGATAGCCCCTCTTTTCAGATTTTACTTGTATTATAAATATCTGTTAGTTAGCTTGAGCTATGGATATAATCTTTTCCATGATGTAATGGGAGAGAAATTTTTTAAAAAACACATTTTTAAGAAGTAATGGGCAGAAATTGAATTTTACATAAAATTGATAATATACAGTAGTTTAATATTGTCTGTAATGGTACTATACAGTTGGTCAGAATATCTTATTTGAAACACATTATTAATTTATATGATCTTTATACAGAAACATCGTGATTTCTGAACTGAAGACATATTTTTTAGCACAGTTGTGTTTACAGAGCAGAATTTCTCAAAGGTGACCTGAAATTCCCTTGGAGAATATCTGTAAACCAGGAGACTGACTTATGTTTATTGGAAAATAATGTGAGCATTGCCTTGGGTTGGATGTGTAAAAAAAAAAACCCTTCATTTTACAAAAACCTGACTGTGTATATTGAAACTAGAAAAATCTCTCTGCTTCTAGAACACTTGATCATAATAAATATTAATGGCTAAAATTTTATTATCCAATAATTAATGACGTATTTCAAACTCTCAACATATTGGAACTTTATGACAATCCATCCATTATTTCATTCAAAGTGAAGACTTGATTTTCTCCTTGAGAAGTTTTAAGTATTATTCTTTCAGATGGTAACATTCTTTAGTAATAAAATTAACAAAAGTGTATTAATTACTGTAAAAATATTGCTTGATGAGTGAATACTCTTATTCACTGTATTTGTTATAAATGGGTCAATATGTGTGAGTTACTATTTGTCTCTTGTAGGGAGTCAAAGAAAGGAAAACTCCATTAAAAAGTTAATGATTTGTACCAATCTTGTTGAGACAAGTAATACATCACTTGGCCCAAAGAGCTAATTTTGTTTCATATGACAAATGAGCCAAAGGCTTTAGATTTAGACAATTCTATATGATCAACAATAAAGTTATTACAATATTGAATTCATTAAATTTAATTACATAGTTAATTTGATATGTTTTTCTTTACAACTTCAATTTTTAAATAAGATAAAATATTTATTAGATAAATGTTATTATAGGTATATTTTCATGAATTTAAAATGATAGATATCTAGACTTCATGTTATCACCATCCTCAAATATTGTGTTCACTTTTCTGTCTTATTCTTTGACCTAGTTTTGATTAGTGACTTCATAAAATTCACCTGCTCTTGTTTGAAGTCCTTTCCTTAAATTTTAATTTGATTAATATGGCATTTTTGTTTATTTACTTTTAGTCTAAATACTTTTAAGTTGCTAAATGCATAGATCATTAGCATTAGTAAGCAACTTGACCTTACAGATGATATGCAAATTTGTCAGGCAGGTTGGTATTGATTTGTACATTGGTCATTATTTTCATTGTCTGAAAAGTCTGCTCAGAAAAATATAAAGTAATAGGTCAAAGTGAAAATATAAAACAAAATACACATGAAGATGTTTAGACACAGATAGAATGGTGACTGAGAAATAATAGAAAATGTACAACCAATAATAAGGTAACAATATTACACAATATATTATCTATCTATAATAAAAATCCAAGATCTATCTATCTATCTATCTATCTATCTATCTATCTATCTATCTATCTGTCGTCTATCTATCTTACTACATATGATCTTATAGGAGATGCATTCCACAGCTCCATCTAAGAAGCCAAGGCAAAGAAAAATATAAGAATCACCAATTCCTCAATCATTACCACACTGATGAGATGTAAGTATATGTAAAAATAAGACCTGAGAGAATTGTCTTGTGCATGTACTCTAAGAGATTATTTTTTAGTAGCAAGAATGATGTTTTCATTAATAACTTTATAAATTTATCATATCACATTCAGTAAGACTATTTTATCACAAGGCACCATAATATAAAGCTTTACAAAGAGTTAAATGATATACATGTACAGTAAATTTTCAGAAATTAACTGTAGTAAGTAAAGTTCAGGCATCCCCATTTCATTTTACTTTCAGATTGTTTTTAATATAGCTTTGTTCTAAATATTACATGAAATATGCTTATATCAAATGCATAAAATAATGACTATAGTAAATGCATAAAATAATTTAACTGATTTTGCTTTATTTTATCTGTGAACCCTACTTGAAAGTAAGTTCTCAGTTTTCCTAATTTAATACAGATGAATAGACTGTTGAAGGCCTGGTTGCTGAACTGGTTGTCCTTCAGATGATCTTTTATATTAGTTGTTGATTTCCATTGAGTTTTTGTTAAGTGTTTACACAAGGACATACAGTCTATGCAGTGAGAGAAGCCCAATCCCATCCCCATCCCTCAGGAGACAGTTTTGCTAGGCTTTTGTCTGCAAACATAGCAGAGTATCATTAATAGTGTCAAGGGCTGGCTCTCTCCCATGGAATGGGTCTCAAGTTGGGGCAGTCATTGGTTGGCCTTTCCCTCAATCTCTGCTCCATCTTTATCCCTGTTCATCTTGTAGGCAGGACAAATTTTGGGTTGAAGATTTTGTGAGTGGGTTGATATCCCCCAACCTCCATTTGAAGTCCTATGTGGTTCTGTGATTAGCCTTCCCAGTGGCTAAGAAAACAAATACTCAAGTGATAGCACATGCTATCAAGGATGTGGAGCAAGGAAACACACTTCCATTGCTGGTGGGAGTGCAAACTTGTATAACCACTTCGGAAATCAAATTGATGTTTTTTTTTCAGAAAATAGAAATAGTTCTATCCCGTGACCCAACTATGCCACTCCTGGGCATATACCCAAAAGATGTTCCACCATCCCTCAAGGACCATTCTTAACTATGTTCATAGAAGCTTTATTTATAATAGCCAGAAATTGGAAGCAACCTAGATGTCCCTCATCTGAAGAATAGATAAAGAAAATGTAGTACATCTACATAATGGAATACTATTAAGCCTTAAAAAACAAAGACATCATGAAATTCGCAGGGAAATGGATGGAACTAGAAAATATCATCCTGAATGAAGAAACCCAGACCCAGAAGGCAAACATGGTATGTCTTTACTTATAATCAGAAGTTAGCCATAAAGAACAGGATGGCCATGCTACCATCTACAGACCCAAAGGAATTAAGTAATAAGGAGTGCCCAAGGGAGGATGCCTGAATGTGAATCTCACTCAGAAGGGAAAAGAAAATCGTCATAGGAGATGGATGGAGCAAGAGAACTGGGTGGGAGAAGGAGTGAGGACTGGAATAGAGATGGCAATCAGGCATGGTCAAGAAAGGGTACAGGGGCAGGATAGTGCTGGAATGAGAAAAGAAATTGGTGGGGGCATCTATGGGATTGGGAGGCTATGGAGAATCTATCAGGGTGACCTTAGTTGAAACTCCTAGCAACTGGGGATATAATGACTGAAGTAACTCCCTCCTGTAGCCTGGTGGGACTTCCAGTGGATGGAGGAGAACATCAACCCACCCACAAAACCATTGATGCCCCCAAAATGATTTTTTTAATTTGAAGAAACTTGAACAAGTGAATTGAAAGGAAAAAGAAGAATCAAATACTCTTACACAGATATAGCAAACTATATCTAACTTTATCTAGACTGGAAGAACTACTTATAAGCCATAGTATTTTTGTTTTATGCTTTCCATCTTCATTATAACCTGTCTTTCCTCCTCATCCTCATTTTCCTCATCCTCATTCTCATCTTCCCCATCATCTTTCTCAACATCTTCCTCATCCTCTTTCTCCTCCCCCTCTTCCTCATTGTTGTCTTCTTCGTCTTCCTCCATTTGAACTTTTCCTAGAGTCTCCATGTTGGGCCACGTGCTCTGAAAGTAGCACTATGCCTTGGAGAATTAACTCTCACCATCTCAGTCTTCAGTGAAATGAAAGCTCCAAGGAGACAAAACTAGCTGGATTCTTTTCATTTCTTCTCTGGTATACATCAGTGTGCCCTTGCATGTGGCTAGTATCAAATAAACTAGTAGAATGTAGTAACAAATCAGATTTTATTTCTAAGATGTATGTAAATGTTGAATCTAGATGTTTAGCTTTGAAGCTAGCCTTGGATTCTTTCAAAAGCTTCAGAAGTGGATTTTTGAACTCCTGTATAATATATTTAAGTGAGTGCAAAATGGTGTCTTCTGACTCAGACACCTTTTATCATTGTGAAAATTTGTCATTGAATTTTACACTCCCACCACTATAATTAATTTTTCTCTCAAAGAAGTAATAAAAGGAGTTAACTAATTAGAATTTCACATGATAAGCTTAGTTCTTGAGGGATTTTTCAAAACGGGGCAGAATAGACAAAAAAATAAATAATTTCTGAGAAATTTAAGGAAAGTTTTAGATCTGAGTATGGTTGAACAGGATCTTAGTCAGTAGAGATAAATGGGAGGAAAGTGGATTGATTGCATTGGCTGAAATCATTGAGGTATAATACAATTATAATATTTCAAGTTTTGAGAGAATGATTATAGAATGTAAGTGTTGTGTTGAGCTTGAGACTAGAGTAGACGTAGCTAGCTAGCGGTGAGGTTGGAACATCAATGCTTTACTTATTTTCTTTAGTGCTACTAGTTTAAATTACTTTTCTTATTACAAGAAAGTATTTCTTGTCTGGCAGCTAAGTAGCAGTGTCTTCCCTCCCTGTGTCAGCTGCCTCTAGTCTTGATTGCCTCCATTCATTATCGACCTTCATGGTCTTACTAGGGTGGTTGTGTCTCTCTCCTATTCAATGACAAGAAAGATGATGTGGCACCAGGAAGACTTGCCATAGCTAAGCTTGCTTTTGCAATCGTGCTGCCTAACAGAGACATCTATGTCTGTGGAATTTATGGCTAGACTTTGTGCTGAATCAATGTGAGGAGGGACTCTCATTGTCGCCTAGCTCTAATAAATCTTCCTGTGATGTAAATATATAAATCATAGGAAAATCACCAGAGTAGTTGATTGATTGCTCCATTTTACCTTAGAGCTACAACCTTCCATCATCATAAAGCAGTCTAAACTATCCTTACCTCGTTCTAGAAATTATTTTCTTACAACTAGAACTGGCCATTTTTTTTTCTTTAGCCCAAAGAACTATTTCTATCCTGTGACACTACACATAAGAGTCTCCACTTTCCATATGCCAGTATAGTTATTTTTAATGGTTGCTGACATACCCTTCCTGCATAGTTGCTTCTCCAATCTAAAGATGTGGAATTAAACATAGCAAAACCAGCAAGGGGAAAAAAATACCTTGAAAATCTGCTGATAGATTGGCTTATCTCGGATAGGATATTGGGCTTGTCACATTTCATAGCTCAGCAAAATTTAGTTTTATAAATGTCTCACATTCACCAGTAATATTGTCTATAAACACAAACATTCAGAGTGATTTGCATCAATCAACAAAGGAATGTGACTGACAATCACAGAAAACAAACTACACTGACAATTAAGACTCTGCAGTGTTGGGATAACATAGGAAACCTAGGGCAGAAAAAAATCCCATTTAGTTCCCACCAAGACAGCGTGTGTGTGTATGTGTGTGTGTGTGTGTGTGTGTGTGTGTGTGTGTTGCTCTGTAACTATAAGCAAATCATGAAATGATTTCTACATTGGATAATGTTATTTTGAAAAATCCAAATGTGTTCTTGGACTATGGTCATTCATAATTGGGTCAGAATAAACTATAGCTTACTGTCTTTGAGTTGAGACTGTTGTTTTATATTGATAAGCAGGATATCTCTTTTCCTTATTATCAAACCCTGGAATACCCTGGGCCACATTTATTGATTGAAATGTCATGCAGTTGGAATATGTTTAAGGAAACATTTGAAATATATATATATATATATATATATATATATATATATATATATATTATAAAATATATAATATATTTTTCAATATATTATATAAAATATAATATATATTTTCAGTATATTATATAAAATATAATATATATTTTCAGTATATGTTATACTGAAAATGTAATATATATTATAGCAAGTTACAGCAAGTGTGACATTTAATATCTATGTTACATAGTACATTAAACATCATAAATATTCCTATTTTATAACACTATTTTCTTGCAACCTAAACCTATTTTCTTTCAAGTTTGCTATATCATGAAAAAGGAAAGTAGTCTTCAACCACCCATCAAACAATGTATCTAAGCATTTTCTTTGAGAACATCTTTTGTCTTTTGACACATTCTCTAGTTTAGTAATTGCATATTTCATCTTCTCTTGACATGGCCCCCATTGCAGGAAGATCTGCTCAGTGAAGAATAGATTAGGGATCTCAATTATATGTCTGTGGAGGAACCTGACAATTTATGAGAATAGTTTTTTGATATTCCCTTTGAAATGTTAGCCCTGGGTGTTGGAGAGGTCACGAAGAGGTTTGGAGCACACACTGCTTTTGAATGGACACAAATGTTGTACATAGCACCATGTTGGGTGGCTCACAACTGCCTTTAACTGTACCTCTAGGCAATCTGATGACCTCCTGTGGCCGTTGCAGGCACCTGCACTCGTACGCACATACCCACACATAAACATATGTATATACATATTTTTTAATTAATAAAATTAACATCAGCACTGAGAGGCTCCCTAAGTAATGCTTCTCTCTTTCTGTAAATACTAGCTCATTAAGGATAGACCAGCCTATTATCGATTATCTTCAGTAAACTTTAAAGTATACAAAACTTTTCACCTAAAATTTGTCCTGTCTAAATGAAATGCAGGGAAAAAGATGGATCACAGACTGAGAAAACGGCCAACCAATAACTGGCCCAAGTTGAGGCCCATCCCATGGGCAAGCACCAATTCCTAGAATAGAGTTAGAAATTATATTGTGTTTTAAAAATGGCATCGGTGAGTTCTATTCTTAGGTCAATGACCTCTCCACCCACGTACAGATGGCTAGTTTTATAGTGCCAAGCATGAGTTCTCTCATATTGAGCAGACCTTTAGTCCAAATAGATTAGTCCATGATTACCTGCAGAAACACTATTAAATTGTTGGGAATATCTTGCCAGGAAGCTTACTGTAGTTCTATTGATTTTCCATTGGCAGTTTGCAGAGCACCCCCAATGTTATGAGAACTAGTGCTCAAGGCAGAGACTTCCAGGTGGTTTCATATCCATTCCTCCAAGACTTGTGACCAAACAGTGGAGTGTCTCCAGCAGTCAGGTTTTATGCTCGCATTATAGTAAAACAATTCTCAAGCTGTGGGTCAAAAACCCTCTGGGAGTAGAACGACTCTTTCATAGGGTCACATATCAAGGATCCTGCATATCAAATATTACATTACAATTCATAACAGTAGTAAAATTGCAGATATAAAGTAGAAACCATAATAATTTTGTGGTTGGTAACCCAACATGAGGACCTGTATTAAAAAGCTGCATCATTAGGAAGGTTGAGAAGTCCTGCTATAGGAAATAAGTGAGAACAGTGGCTACACACTGTATTGTCTGGGGAGGATCTTAGATTCTTCAGTCTAGGAGTGCAAGGGGAGATTTCCCAGAAACATGGTTTCTTAGGCTCTATTGCCATAATTAATTTGTTCAAGGTATGATGGATCAGGCATTACTAGTTTTTAAGACTTTTAGCAAAACACTGAGGCATATGAAATAGCTTATTGGTGCTAAAAGTCTACTGAATTCAAGTCATGTGAGTTAATGGGTCTTTTTTTTGCAGAAATGAACATAACTAGATTTTTATGCAAATGTTTTACAGATGTTAATTATGCAAAGTACCTGAGGTCACTGTGCTGTGTGCACACAAATAATTTATATGTTGATTATATTCACTCACCCTTACTTTTCCCCAAGATTTCCCTCTCCACCAAGCATTCTTCCCAGTCCCTAAACCTTCAAAGAGCATCTAATTTCTTTCTGTTTTCCCCTACCTTACATATCTCTGTTTTAAGAGTCTACTATTTATTTCAGCATACATGTTTCAAAATTGTCTTATTGATCTCCACATGAGGGAAGACTCATGACGTCTCTCTGTGCCTGGTTAGTTTTATTCGGCATGCCCTGTCTTTGAATTCATTCTACTACAAGTGACAGAGTGTCATCTATTTTTATGTCTGGGTAGTATTCCATGAAAATACATTTCATTATATATACCTTTGTTGGAATGTGGGTGGTTTCCATATTTTATTTATTGTAAAGAGTGCTGCAGTGAGCATGGGAGGCAGTGTCTTTCGCATATAACAATCACATTTCATTTCAGTTATACTTACTATCACCTCATTTCTAAGACACCGAGACTAAGATACTTATGTGACCTTCCTAGCAACTGTGTTATTTTTTTTCTTGACAGATGAAATTCCCACAAAAGGATTTATTCCAATAATTTTTATTAGCTCCAACTACACTCGGGAAAAATTTGCCCCACACTGCAGACGCCACATAAACATCATAATTCACTAATGTTCATGGGAAAGGAGTTTCCATTTCTTTTTCAATATGTTAAATTCATTTGAATGATGAGTAAGTCTTGTGTTAATTGAATGTGACTGTGGATTTCGTTGGAAATAGATATTTTAAGTGATCATTGAATTAATCTTCTAATAACTTTGACTTGTGTTCAATATCATTTGACTCCTTGTCTGTCCTCCATCACTTTGATCAATTTGTGACACGAACAGAACAACATGTTGACAATGGCAATCCAAATAAAGAGATAGAACTTTTAGATCTATATTTTTATATTCATGATTAGTTTTGAAACTGAAGAACAGACTATATCTTTGTTCCGTTATAAATCATCTGAGCTGAATTTAACTATGCTTCTAGACATAATTCAATTGCCAGTGTATAGAACATGTTTTCCATTATCCACTGAGCAAGAAACCCCAATGACTGTGAATAATCACACTACAGGAGTCCACACCGGTAGACTAAGAAAGTAACTCACACCAAGTTGTTCAGCTAGAAGAGTCTCTATGGTTCAATAAATGTTAGAAACTGAATGGTAAGTGTTGGAAATAAATCACCATTGCTTTTTTATGTTTTGAATATACTAATTTTCAATGTGCAACCAGAGATTAGAAAAATATCAATAGAATACTAATGTCTGCCCAGAACACTTGACCTTGTAGGGCCAATAGCTTGGTTGTATGATCACTTTTATAAGACACAAATGGTTTAACACTTCTGCTACTTTATTCCCGAAGTTCTTTTCTCTAGATTTATTGTATAGTCTATATATAATTGCACCATCAAATACCAGCAAAAATTATTCTACAAGTACACTTCAATAGCCCAGGTAACATACCTTTACTATTTCCTCATTTCCTTTCATGCACATATTTTTGAATTTTACTTTGAAAACTCATTTGCTGTATACTATCAGTGAATAATAAACAAGTGGATCAGAAGACAATGTTGTAATCATTTTATTGAGAGTTTCTGAATAAAAGCTCATGCCACTGGTTACTCACAGAGCATATGTGACTCTGCTAGTCACTGCAGTACTGGGCTTCAATTGCCTCTTTTTGTGGATGTTAATTCCAGATATTTGTAGGCTATTTGAGTGTTTACACATTAATACAACAGTGAAGAGAATCATAAACCATAATCCTAATACTCTTGTGTTGTAAAAATATCTGAAAGTGTGAGGGGTGTTCTGACTCCAGAGGTCTCATTGTCACCTCATCTCTACGGATAGTGTCAGGAAATCATTCCAGTCATCTTCACACTAACTCGGTTCCAAATCTGATTATTAAATACCAGTCGGAACTTAGACAAGTTAGTCTTCTTTCATTTTTTATAGGCAAACTAGAACATATGTGATTTATTGCATGTGGATATTAGAAGTGTCAGACAAGGTATCAGAAAGAGGAGGTCCTGAGCCTTCATTCACTGGATTATTGATGGTGATGATGATGATTCACCCAAACAGGAAAAGACAGTAAGCATACTTTCACAAATTGAACACAATTCTTTTCATTACAAGTAAAGTATTCTGTATGTCAATTCCACAGACAATTCAAAGGATACAGTGGTACTACGTACTACATACTACTAAATAAAGTTTGTGGTACTACATACTACTAAATGAAATATGTTCTTGTGCAGGTAGTTCCTGCTCAAATAACAGATCTAAACTAATGCAACCCAAATAGAAAAATGTCCACACAGTAAATATTTCCTATAACTAGTCTAATAAAATATGCTATGTCAAAATATATAAATATAGATTAAGTTTATTATTACATTTTTATAGACTTTTACCCATTTCAGTAGAGTTTCCCATAATTTAAGTGGCATTGTTATTATTAACACATAATTAATTCAAATGATAAAGTAAACAGTGTTGCCTTTAATGTCTAATCTTAATTTTATGTTTAATTAATAAGTTTTAAAACTTAGTATATAAACTAACCAGTTTCTGTAGCAATGAGTAAAAGAACAAAGGTAAGTCCTAAGAACTGCAAGAATTTGAGACATCCTTTTCCCTCTTTGATGCTATAATATGTTCTGCTGGATGTGCTTTGCTTTGTTTGCTTAAACTCAGTTTTTCTTTTTTTAGAAAGAGTTCAACTATGCAGCTTGGGTTGGATTTGCAATCTCAACCCTCCTACCTAAACTTTTTAAAAGTTGGGATTACAGATGCATACTACAACATCAGGACAGGCCTTAAGCAAACACTCTTTAGATTTTGAGAGCTGAAAAATATACAGTATCGTCACCCTCCTTATACTGTGCTAAGTGGAACTTAGGGTCTTCTTCATGCTAGGCAGGCATTCGACCACTGAGCCTTGTTCTTAACTCTACAACCTTACTTCAGATAGATGTAATAGAATACATTATTAAAAATTATATTTAACTCATACTCAAAGTGAGTAGTAATTTTAATTTTAAGGTAACTTTAAATGTTAAGATTAGTGCTTCATTGAAGATTTGTATTCTGAATACAAATTTGCATTTGTATTTGAATTTGAAGATTAAAAACTTAGACCAGACTCAATGCCATTAAATCTAAATAAACATCTAATGAACGACAGTTAGTTGTGTGCAGATGTATTCCAAAGCTTCAATGTAATAAGTTTGTAAGAAATGTATAAGAACTTACAGTAAAAATCTATTTTGAATGGGAGGAGAGACATGAGGGAAGAGAGAACAAGGGAACAAGACAAAATATAGATTAGGACTTATTATTTATTTCTTTACTTATAATCATTGGAAGAATTGCAGTTATTATTTCTGAGAATTTTTATGTAGTTGAGAAAATACTATTTAACTAATTACATAAATGCTGACAATTCAAAAACCAGACACTTGACTCATTTAAAAATTTCAAGGCATGTTTCATTCATTTGGTTTTGAGACAGGAACTTGTTACAGAGCAAGGCTGACTTTGAACTAATGATACCCCTGTCTTAACCACTGAGTGCTAGGATTTCAGTAATGAACTACCATGCCTTCCTAAAAAGGTTACTTCCCAAACCAAATGTTTACAGAACACTGTGAAGCATCTGCTTTTGCCCATTCATGAGACTTATCCAAGATTTCACCAGTGGAGAGCATCTTTGGGAATTTTTTCTGAATATTTTCATTTAATCTGTTCATGGAGTGATCTTTTGCCTCATTATTGAACTTCACATTCGTATATGGGGGAGGATTTGTTCTTCTTTCATGCAGAAATAATAGTCAATGTGATTCAATGCTATGCTTAAGACTGAAGAACATAATTGTGCTTAGGCAGAAATACCAGAATAAATAATATCTTAGAAGCCTGGTAGACCCCTGGGTCTGGACTTCCACTGTGGTACTAAGCAATTCTGATCTCTGCTGTTGCTTCAGTTTCCTGATCTGTGAGGCAATAAACCAGGAATCCTCAGCCATCAACTGACATACTATTCCTCTGATTTCATAACTTAAGAGCTGCACCCAGAAATTCGTGTATTAAGGTGTGCCCACAAGCCTATGAGATGCTTTTGGAAAAAGCGTATTTACTTGGAGAAGGAAATGCATTTTTGTACCTTATTTTTTCAGTTGAAGAATTGGCTTTTCAGCCCAATTAAATAAATGAAAACAACTTTTTATTCTCATATTGACTGCATGTTTATGATTTAAATGAATTGTGGTATAACTCACAAGCTAAAAATAATGTTCTTGCATGCTGTTTCAAACTCCACTATACTAATCTTATTTAGAAGATGAAAACTGATGAAACATATGGAAAAAGGATTTCTGATGGAAAGTTCCAGACAAAAATTTAAATGATTATAAGCCAAAGTTAAATTATATATGTGTATGTCTGTGAAACAACCAAGATAATCCATGCCATTTTATTTTTTATATTTAAGTATTTTTAATTAAAAGCTCATTAATTTTTAGTTACTTTACCTTGACAGAAACCAGCATTCATGCAAAAAGGGTTCAAGGATCCTAATTCATCCTAATTAGGGTGAATTATTTTGGAAAGAATAGTTTTTAATTTTATCTTCCTTAGCTGACTTCAATAGAATATTTCTGTGTAACTACTAAATTTATGTTTTCAAACTTAAAAAAAAAGAAGATACATGCTTGGCAGTGGTGGCACACACCTTTAATCCCAGCACTTGGGAGGCAGAGGCAGACAGATTTCTGAGTTCTAGGCCAGCCTAGTCTAGAGAGTGAGTTCCAAAACAGCCAGGGCTACACAGAGAAACCCTGTCTCGAAAAACAAAAAAGACAAAAAACAGAAAACAGAAGACAAACAAACAAACAAAAGATACAAACATAAGAGTTTCCTAAGGAACATGCTCTGCTCTTGCTGTGGCCATTTTCCTCACACTGTAAACCATTACTCAATAAGAATGACGTCATCTTCTCTTGGGTGTTAAAATTATATGGAAATAATATGAGTACTCAAAAGCCAAGCTGAAACTGCTTTATTGCCACATAGCTAAGCCACTCCTTCTTTTGTGTACTTTCTTTTTCTTCAATCTGTGAATCCTCCAGTACTAAGCCCAGACCTGCCCGATATCTTCCTCAGTCAGTATCCACTTTCTTTTGTGAGATAGAGTCTCTCACTGACTTTGGAGCTCACTGATTGACTAGGTTGGCTATCCAGAGAGCCCCTGGGATCCTCCTGACTCCATCTACCAGTGCTAGGATTACAGGAACACTCTGCCATGACAGGCTTTTTAACATGGATTCTGGAGATCTGAACTCAGGTCCTCATACTTGCAAAGTAAGCATTTTATACATTGAGCCATCTCTCCAGTACATGAATCAATAATGTTTTGTGTGTGAGTAGATTAAGTCATATGTCATATGGATCTCTTATTAGCCTCTTATGCTTTGTTAACATTGGACTCTTCTCAAACGTATTTCTACTATGGTACTTTGCTTGTTTGCCAATTCTTGCATCTTTCTCTCTTCTAGTTCAGCACTTACACCATGTATTGTGGACCCTTTATGTTCAGGCTCACTCCTTCCTGACTTACATCTCCAGCTCTATTCTTCCATGGTAGTTAGGCTAGACTTCATAGAGTCTTCATTCCTTACCCCACAAAGACAAAAAGACCATGGCTAGTGTCCATTGCCATGGTTAGCAGTATGTTCTCTTTTTTCATATACTACATGTCAGGGAACTCCTGCCCTCTTACTACAGCCATTTTGTTCCCCTTAACAGGAATCTGTTTAGACATTGTCCATACCACTGCTTCCTCTTTTCCTTGATAACATATTGAAGTTTCAATTTTCAGTTGTCTGTCTACACTTGGAGCAATTTAGTTCTCTGTACTTGCTTTGTGTGTTTAAAGCTATTATGTTTGAACTAAATTTTTAGAAGTTTCTCTAATATTGTTTCCTAGTGTCACAGTATGCCTCTTTACCTGGACGGTTAAGAGATCCCCTTATGTGGGTCTTACACCTTACACTCATTAATGTGATCCTTTCAAGGGGGTTTCCCTGAAGAATTAGTGATTTTTGACTAGGTATCATCTCTTTTTATTGTTTTAGATTTTTAATTGTTTTGATATTTTTATTAATAATTTGTTTTCTTTGACAATTTAATTGGGGCATACAATGAATCTTGATCATGTCTACCTCTAACTCACTATTTCTGTTCCCCTAGACATCCATTCAATACATTTTCTTTTTACTTGCATGTATTTCTTAAAGCAGTTTCTTATAATTCCCTAGTCTAGTTGGTGCTATCTGTTGTCTTTTACAAAAGAAAGAACCAGGATATGTTTAGTAGAGACATGGCACCAATTTTGTGGTTTATAAAAAAGAAAAGGAAGCCAGGGATATTTTTGACAGAGTGACCGGTGGTATGCTGGAAGAGGTTGGCTCTGTGGGCCCATGTTGAGTCATCCCTTCCCCCTGAGGGGCCAGCTATATAATGGATATAGGATGGAATAGAGTTGAGGAGGGAGGAGAGATAGAGAAAGGCAGAGAGAGAGAGAGAGACAGAGACAGAGACAGAAACAGAGACAGACAGAGAAACAGAGAGAGAGAGGAGAGAGAGAGAGAGAGAGAGAGAGAGAGAGGGAGGGGTAGAGGCCAGCTATGAACACAAGGAGAGAGGGAGGAGGGGAATGAGCAGAGGACAGAGAGGGAAGAGAGTAAGAGAGTGAGGAGGGGCAAGCACTCCTTTTTATACTGAGTCAGGGATACCTGGCTGTTGCCAGGCAACTGTGAGGTAGAGCCTAGAAGGAATGCTAACACTGGGTGTGGGCTGTCCATTGGAGCATGAAAACCTACTAGTGTGCACAGCATTAAAGACAATTGACTCTCCCTTCTCCAGCAGCTACTGGTATCTTATCTAGACGTGAGACCTTGTGAGATTCTTTGCTACCCATGAAGGATTGTCCACTGGCTTGAAATTTTGCAGACAACCACAGCTGCTGAAAGTGCAGCTGCCATGCCATGTCCATAGACAACATACCACAATATTCCTTGCCACAGTCTAGCACTTACACTCTTTCTCCTCAGAGTTTTATGCTTCGTGCACCTTGTTCTGGGAGTAAGGGCAAGACAATACTGATGAAGATATGTAACTTTGATTTTTCAAACTTTTTTTAATGATGGTTCTTAAATGCTTTCACTTTTCCTTGTAACCCACCAGAAGTAGTAGAAAAGAAAGGATACAGGGGAGTTGGACCTGTTTAGAAAGGACCTTGGGAGCAACTTCCATCTGTGTTGTTTGGAAATTGGCAGTTCAGTTCACAGATTAGCAAGCAGTGGCAGCTTGATCCAATCACAAACACCTCTCAGATACACCAGTAGTCCAGTTTGGGAGAGTTGGGTTAGCAACAGTGGTGACATGACCTAGCAGAGACAGCCAGGCCTTAGCCTCAGATCGAATCTGCAGGAGGGATAAACAGGAACACCAGGAGAAGTTGTCAGCAGTGCCTCTCTAAAGGAAGTGAAGAAAAGTCTCAAGACCTACAAGCATTGCACAGGTAGCTGTACCAGCAAGCCAAGCTCTGTCTCTGTCACTCCATGGAGTCCTATTTAGACCATCCAAACATCATGTGTCCTCATGTGCTTTGCCTCATCATGGATTTTGCCTGAGCATGGCTCTTGCCTCAGCATGTGCATTCAATCAGCTCAAGTCCACGGAAGCAACAAGAAACTGCAGCACACCACCAGAAGTTTTTTGGTATGTTTTTCTCTATGGAGTCCCAACAAATGCAGCACAACTATGCAATGTAAGGTGAACCAATACATCAATATCATTAGCAAAGAGTCCTTCATCACGTGTCCTTTCACATGCTTGCTTTAGCAGAACATCCTCTATCCTGTGTCTGTGTAAGGGGCGAGCCCCACTCTCACCAGGAGTTGCGCACACCCATGGAAACACGGAGACAGGCTTGATGCAAAATAACAAAAGGTAGTTTACTGGCGAGGGGCCCTCGGGTCGAAAAACGCATCCCATGCAAGGGAAAGATTTCGACCCCGAGCTCTGACAGTTCAAAGTTTATATAGGAAGCAGCAGCGCAGGGGGAAGGGGAGAGTGGGAAACTTTGGCACAGTTACATTTGATTGGGTATTTTAAACATCAGCAATAGGTGTAAGTTATAATTTTGGTGGGCATAGGGAACTTTTCTTGGTGGTCATGATGACTCGTATTTTTGGCCATGAAACCTCAGACCTCCTGATAGGGGAAGAAAAACACCAGATGGCCCATTTCTCACTTGGGCATGTTTAGACTTGTCTAGGCCTGTCCTTGCTTGTTCCTACATTCGTGGTCACTCTGTCCTAGGAGGAACTTGTTAATTTTTTGTTTTGGCTGTTTTCTGCGAATTGTTGGTTGTTTGGGGGGTTTTGATGAGGTATTTTGATTTTTTTTGTCCTCACATCTGCTTCAGTGAAATGTTCCTTCATGAGTCTCCCTTAGCCTTTCACAGCTGTGTCCACTTTAAGAAATGTTCCTTCCCCTGTGTGCCCCAGCAAAACACCATCCCAATCCCTTTCCAAAGAACCCTTTAGTTCCCACTTCAATGATACCCCATTTAGGGCTTTTACCAGCCATTCACTCGTTCTCAGCTCTTTGACCACCACATACTGCCAAAGGAAGCTTCTCTAGCCAAAGTCCATTTAAATTTTTTTGACAATTTTACACATGCACATACTGCATTCTAATTACTCTCGTTGTACCCCTTTCTGTCTCCCTCCCATGTCAAATGCTCCCATTCTTTACAAGTACCTTTCTCACATTCATGTCTTTTTGTTTCATGACCTACTGAATTTAACCAGGGACACCCGTGTGACCAGGATTATAGAGATTGTCCATTGAGGACTTGTGGATTCACCATGAGTATAAAACTGAAGACAATGACTTCCCCTCTTCCAGAATCTATCAATAACCATCATTTTCCATGGAGGGGTATAACTCTAAGAGCTCCTTCCGGTTCCATGATTGAGTAATGACAGTACCAGTCTTGAGAGAGTCTAGAGGAAACCTTAGCCTCTGTGGGATCATGCTTGCAATGGCTGGGTCATGCCCAGAAGATAACATTTTGTAGCTCTTTTATCTTCTGGTTCTTACTCTTTCTGTCCTCTCTTCCACCATGTTTCTGAACCTTAGAGTGGATGACATAGTAGTTTATGGATAAATGCTCAACCATTACTTATTCTCAATACCCACAGTAGCCATACTCTACATTCACTGGTATTCATTTCAAAGAAATATTCTCTGATTAAAGCAGAGATTTGCATTTGTCTAAGGCTACAAACACAAAGAGTTAGAAAGCAATTTGAGACCATAGCAATTTAGCTATAGAATAAAGTTAAATGTGCTAAATGTCCCTCCTGGGGCCCCAAACATTTCAGTCTCTCTCTCTCTCTCTCTCTCTCTCTCTCTCTCTCTCTCTCTCTCTCTCTCTCTCTTTCTCTCTCTCTCTCTCTCTCTTTCTCTCTCTCTTAAACTAGGTCTACAGAATCAGGCGTGAATTCCCTTTTGTGGATTAGCCCTCAAACTCAGTCACAAATGGTTTCTTACCTCCCTAACAGCACTACTTCTACTGTAGCAGTGGGTGTATATTGCCTGACAGATTGGCATTTAAGTTTGTAGAGGTGATAGCTGGCTAAAGTCTATGATGCCTCTCCCAGGCCCTGGGAGTCTAGAGGGATGTCTTTTGTTTTCAGCAATGGGGTCTTTTCAACTAATGGTGGTAGGAAACCAAAACCAATAGGAATGGCAGGAGTCTACATTGCTATGAGGGTCTTTGAGACTTCCCTGTCTCATAAAGCAATTTATATCACCTGGTATTAAGAATTTTATTTAATAACCCATGGATTTTAGAAGCAGCATTTCCTATCCAGGCAGAATGTCACTCTAATTTAGTTTAGTTTCTTTTAACTTTTTAATTTTTAGTTGTCTTACAAAGTAGTAGATTTCTATACTATATATGTATGTGTGCGATTTTTGTTGTATAAAATCCAGTTTCACTCCTTGATATCTCCCATTCCCTACCGCAATCCTCAATTTTGTTTGAATCTATATAAGCCTACATTACACTCTCTGTACCTTCCTTTCACTTATACTCTCTTACGCCTTTCTTTTAAGGCATTCCCTACTCTACTGGTCCCTTTCTAGTTTCCTGGATTTAACAAATCATTCAAAGCTCAGATTCACATAGAGGGAAAAACAAGTGCCATTTTTCTTGCTGGGACTGGAAATTTTGTTTTTTTTTTTTTCTTTAGTGCAGAGAAAAATTCCATTGTATACCTCTACTATACATTTGCTTTATCTATTCATCAGTTGATGGACATCAAAACTGTTTCCATTTTCTCACTATTGGGTGATAAATATAAATGTGCAGGTATCTTTGTCATAGGCTATAGATTCCTACGGGTGTATGCGCAAGAATGGTATAGCTAGGTCATATGGTAGTTTTATTCTTAGCTTCTTCAGAAACTTCTGTAGTGAAATCCACAATGGTTGCACAAGCCAACACTCCCACCAGTGGTGGATATGATTTTTCTATACCCACATTTACAGTAGAATTCATTTTCATTTGATCTCTTGTTGACAGCTATTCTGGTTTGGGTCAGATGATCTCTCAAAGAAGCTTTAATCTATATAACATATCTGATAGCTAATAATGTTCTTCTAAAAATTAGCTATTTTTAACCTTTTCTTTTTGAACTATTTTCAGTTCTATAGTATGGTTTAGGATTAGGCCTTTTGCTTTCTTTTACTCTAAAAATCAGATTGTATGTGTTTGGGAGGGTAGTATATACATGTCAGTGGAGGCCTGGACAACTTTGTGGGGTTGGGTTTTTCCATCCACCTTTATGTGTGGACCAGAGATGAAACTTAGGTCATCATCGTGCATAGCAAATGCTTTTACCTCTGAGCTACCTTGGTGGCCCCTGTTTTCTTGATGCCTAGTTTCTTGTGTTCTTTATATAGTCTAGATACTAATTAGCTGTGGGCTACATGGGTAGGAGAGTTTTTTTTTTCCCATTCTGTAGATTGCCTCATAGTTGATGGTTTTTTTTCTGCTGTAGTGATGCTTTTCAGTTTCATGGCATCTCATTTGTCAATTGATTTTCTTATTTCCTGTGCCACTGGAGTCATATTCAGAAAGTCCTTGCCTGGGCCTGTATGTTAAAGTGTATACTTTGCTTATTCCTTTAGAAGTTTCAGAGCATTGGTCTTGTGTTGAGGTCTGTGATCCATTTTGTGGTCAGTTTTGTGCAGGATGAAAGATAGTTATCTATTTTCTTTATATGTTGATATCCAGTTTTTCCAGCACCATCTGTAAAGATGCTAGTTTTTCTTTTTCCAACATAACATTTTTGTTGGTGTTTTATGTGGATTTCACATCATATACCTTTATCACATCAGATTTCCAGTCCTTCCCTGCCCCTGCCAGAAAAAAGAGTTCAATTGTGTTACCTGTATATTCACTGAGGAATGGTCAAACTCTCAGTGGCCTGCCCCTAAATGGAACTGAGTCCTTCCTCTCCGGAATCCCTACTGAAAGTTATCTACTGTGGAAAGGGGCACCCCAGCACAGTTTTTAAGAGTCTTCTTCGATGGTTTCCTGTATATGCTGTTACTATGTTGGGGCTGGTGGTGAATGGGTGGTATAGAGGCAGAGAATATCACAGAGGTCCCCTGTGTTCCTCTTTCTCAACTGTATGTCTGCTGTCATCCATATCACTGTGAAAGTGGCTTATTTGCTCTTTATGGACCCAGGAACATGGATTACAGGCTTCCAAGTGGTTTCTGGTATCAGCACAGACCATAAACAGGACTCCAGATTGCAGTAGAGCTATAGACCAGATATGACTCTCAGTGCAGCTGAGATCACAGAGATTAATATGGCTTCTGGCTGCAGCATAAACCCCTGACCTTCGCCCAGCATTTGGTAGCAACACAGGCCTTGGATATCAACACAGACCAGGCTGCAGTAGGACCATGTTGACATCAACATGGCTTCAGACTGCAGCTCAGACCACGGATTTCCATATGGCCTTTGGTGGCAGCTCAGGCCATGGCTATCACACTAACTCAGCTGCATTAAGACCATGGACCAACACATGAACCTTGGCAGCATCCCGGACCTGATCATAACTACACTCTTAGGTCATTCACACCAGAATGATCCTGAGGTGCAGCACGGTAGCATGGACATGAACACAGACTCAGGCCACAGTGTGAGCAATGAACAGCTGTACGTTGTCAGGTGACAACATGGTTCTCAGACATCGCCCCAGATCTCAGCCACATTGGGGTTCTTCGAAGAGATCTAACCTGGAAAGTGGACCTTTCCTCATCTCAGGGCTCTGCCATTGTCTAGATCTCAGACAATCCTATTTGCAGGGAGCTTGTTAGGGGGGGTATATTTACATCTGCTTAAGGTCCAGGCTGCTGCACGCTATCTGATCTACTCTAATAGGCAACGGCATGACTTACACTTCAGCCCGCTTTCTCCCGTCACCACTGTCAGGTCACGAGTTCCACCTTTCTCCACAGGACACATACTACCTAGCTCCTCCCTCATTTCCATCTCTCTATTGCCTGTTTACTCCACACAGTGGCTCCCTGGGGCAGGTGTTGAGGGTGCAGATGGGGGCGATGGGCTGGCTGGTATGTATGCCAGAGATCTGCCTGGCTTCTGCCTGTTTCTTCTTTAGTGTACATATTTTCCATATTTGTAAAGAATCAGACAGCTATAGTTGGATGGCCTTGTAACTGCTATCTAGATACACAAGAGAAACCAGATAAAAAGCAATCCAGAGCAAAAAGGATACTGCTGGAGGGCTCTCCCTATTCATGACTTCAAATTACACCATAGAATCATAACAATAAAACCAGCACAGCACTAGCTTTTACCTTGCATCTTAATCGTTCTGTCAGCCCTAGCATCTTAAAACTCCATACTTCAAGGCAAACTGTCTTTCTAAATGTGATCCATCATTAAAAAAAATCACTCTTCTTCCTCTCTGCACAACAATCCCCAGTTCACAAGACCTCTTTAGCTTAAAAAACACTATGATTAACACTGTGGTGTTTTTCATTTCCCCATAAATTCACAGAGGTTTCAGAAGGATCTTTCATGACCTATTAATTAATGCAAGACACTAGTAAACTCAGAATTCAAATGAAATACACAATATCTTAGTGTTTCATCTTTGATTATAACAGCTAAAATTGTCAATATATAATGTTAAGTTCAATGTTGTCACAACTTTTGTTAAAATAACATTTTGTCAGTAATTAGGGAATATATGCTTTGATTGAGAAAATAGTATCATCAGAAATTCAAGCCACATTTATTATTAGCTTTATTATTAATTAAATCATTATTAATTTAAAATTTTATAATTAATTAAATTATAATTATTTATTATTTGTAAGATATAATAATAATAATGATAATAATAATAACAAAAACACAGCATAGCACCAGCACAAAAACAATGAGTAAATCAAGGGAATTCAATAGAAGAGTCAGGTGATTGTTTTGCTCTGCTGTGGCTAACCTTAGTACATGCTAGGAAAGCAATCTACCTATAAGCTACATTCCCAATTCATGATCATCTCTTAAGTGTTCCACCAAGCATAGACTAGACTGAGCCCCTGTCTCACAATAAGAGCATCTACGTTAAGCTGGAGATTAAACCTTTAACATAAAGACCTCTGAGAACACTCTAAATTGACACAACAGTGGTATGTATAAAGGTGATGCATGTGTTATGTGGTTACGGTTTGAGTAGCTATAAAGTTGGACAGTTCTATATGTATTCATTTAATCTCTCAACCAATATTATCTAATTGGTTGGGAAATTATAATGGAGTGAATCAAAGTTCCTACTGCTGGGAACATATCCAGTTCATAAGCTCAATACAGTCTAGAAGTTCTCATGCACAATGTGTGCAGTGCAGAGTATCTAGTGTATATCACGTGGTGGTAGCTACAGTTGTCTACAGATGCAAACTGATACAGAACATAAAACATATGCAATTTGCTTTCCTAAGCAATTCAATAGAGCTAAAAATGTCCCGGGAAAATTCAAACATCCATACAACTTGACCTAAAAGTTCAGGGAGTTTCACATCTTTCCTAGGTCCCAGAAATGGAATGTGATAGTTATTACACAGGAAGTGAGAAGATCAGACCACAACTGTATAAAAACAGATGGAAGAAGTTTGAAAAGAAAAAAGAGCAAAGGCAGAGTAGTTGAACAAGACGAACAGAATTTCACAACAAATCATGGGTATAACAGTATGGTAACCCTAGGGGAGATCATCTGGACTTTCTATCTTCGAGAAACTGCTAAATGTTTAAGCCATACTTGAGTCTCAAGAGGATTTAGCTAGACACAGAATGGAAGTCTTCAGTTTTAACCCATTCTTCCCTTCGCTGTTTCCTTGACTTATAGGAATCCTTTCTCAGCCTTGCCCAGCATCGAGTACTTTGCAGATATTTTCACACAGGCTTCAGTTCAGCTAAAGCACGTTCACACTGCCCTCAGCTGCTCATTTACCTTTGTTCAGCTGTCTTCTGTCTCCTCCTCTACTTGTAGTTCAAGGAAGCCGCCTATGTCATTGACAATACAATGCCTCTCCTACTGCCTAGCAGGATGAAAAGTACTAAAGACTTCTTATAAAGAAAACATTATTTGATCTCTTTCCATCCTGTCCTCTCCAACCCTTCCTTACCTAGGCTGATTCAAAATATAAAGTAACTCCTGACAGTGCATTTGAAACATTAATGCTTGTAGTAGGTGCAACCACTGTTAACAGATCTCTCCTCTTTCTCTTTACTTCTCAGTCTAAAGCCAGAAATGATTTTCAGTGTCCATTCTTGTTCTGAAGTGTTTGATATGTTTCTTACCCATCCTAAATACTTAATGAGTTCACATACACATTTGCAATAATATTCCAACACATGTAGGTCAACCTACATACTATAAAGTTACAACTGAATACTAGAGTATTCAAGAGTTACATGTTACATAGAGTTAGATACATAAGTACATATAGCAACATTCACGTTGAAAGTGTAGACACTAAGGTTTCAATGAGAACCAAGTGTTCCTAAGTTTGCTGATAACACACCTCATTGGATGCCAGGGGACTTATTGAAAACTTATTTGATGCCTCGCCAACACTGCTCTTCCTTCTAGGTTGTTCTCTCCCCAAGTACAGTTTAAATAGCTATTATCTAGTTATTTTTCAACAAAATGGCATAAGCTCCTACTTTATCCTCCTCGTAGACCCCCATCTCTTCTTAGAATAATTTACTTATTCTGTTTGATAAAATTATTTAAACACATTTCAGTTATATTTACTTTTTATATAAGAAATTTGTGCTAGCTAGTTTCATGTCGAAAAGAAACACCAGTTGAAAAAGTCCTACAACACACCCCTGCCACCATATTGACCCTTGGGCAAGTCTAAGATTCATTTTCATAGTTAGTGATTGGTATGGGGGTGCTCAGCCAATAGTGGATGGTACTGTGTCTGGGTAGAGGTGTCTCAAATGCAGGCTGAGCAAGCCAGTGTTCCTCTAAGGCATCTACATCAGTTCCTGCCTCAACTTGTCTTTCTTTTATGATGAACTGTGAAATGTGAGAAAACTCCTTTCCTCTCAACTTGCTTTTGGTCATGGTCTTTATCACAACTATAGATACCCTGATAAAGTTTGTTCCATGACAAAGAAAACAGGTGGAATATGGAGAGCAGATTTTAGTTTCACAATTTGTTTGAAAGCTGATTTGTTTGAGTAATGAGTGAAAAAAAGAAAAGAAAACCAAACCAAAAATAACAAAACAAAACAAAAACAGACTCTGGGGTTTGTACAGCTCTCAATAGTACAGAACTTGCTCTGTATGTGTTCAATCTCCATAACCAAAATAAATAAACAAAAATAAAACAGATAATCATATTTTCTCCAACAATGAGAGGAATGTGCAATGAGTAGTCACATGATTTCCTGGAGACCTCTCAAAAGACAGTAAAATTCAAGGGCTCCTGAGATGGCTCAACAGATGAAGCCACTTGCAAACAATCCTGTTGATCTCCAGGACCCACACAGAGGAAAGAAGAGAAGCAACTCACACAAGTTGTCTTCTTACGTCCACATGCACACCGTCATGCACAAACACACACATACACTAAATAAAGGAACATTTTCAAAAGTGAAAAGCTTTCAACAGACTGCGTCTTGAAGTGGCGATACTTTTCAGCTCCTAAGGGAAGGTTGCTGAGGCTCATTCCTTTACTTAAGGATTTACAATGCAAGACAATGTCAAGTACTGAAAAGTCATTTTAGTGAAAAGAACAAGGAAATTTGAGATATTAACATTAAAGAATACACAAACTTGAAGATTATGCAATGCAGAAGCTGACAATCATCTGTAAATAGAAGTAAGACTGGGAGACTCATTTAAAGTCTCAGGTCAGTATGGTGTGATGAGTTTTCCTCCATCTGTCGGCTTGTCAGCTTGAAAACAGTCTTTAGGGAATAAAGAAGTATTTTTTCTTGAAATAGTCTCTTTCTTTTTTTTCTCTCTTCAAATAATGAGTTGAGACAAACATCATTCTTCCAAGGTCACTGCTAAATATTTCTGATTTGCATGATATGCTCCTCTGTGTGACATCAAACTACATTATAGTCACACTTTATAAAATGTTTGGTAGGTCCCTGTAAGCGCTCAAAGGTGGTAATTAATGATGTCCAGGTCATAATTTTCATGATTTTAGGTTGCTTTGAAATTGTGTTTCTAAAATATTTTCCTCTTTGGAGGAAAAACACAACTTCCTTGTAGGCCTTGAGAAGTATACTGCAACTCATTAATTATGGCTATCTGTCACTGATAGTTTATGAAGCAGCAGTGCTATACTACCTACATTATAGGGCTATAGGGAGAAATAAATGGGTTAGTAACTGTTAGCTCTTATAACAGAATTATTAGTAATAAGAGTGGAATGGAAACACTAACCTCAAAAGTTGTTCTTTAAGAGCTTTTTTTGTGATTTTATTTATTCCCACAGGAAAAATACACGTGCATTAAACTGGTAGCAGAATTGAATTCTGTTATGTGCTTTTTTGTATGAGAATTTTTATGACTGGAGAAATGTATGATTTTCTAATATGTTCTTCCAAAATTATTTCTGGAGTTTATTTTCCTACCTCATTTATCATTTCATATTTGTTTACTCTATATTTTCATCTCACAATATGAATTAAATGTATATCTCTCTCTGTAAAGGATTAATGCTCAACTAAATTCTTACATATGAGAAATTAACCAAGTAAACATTCATAAATAAAGATACCAAGGAGCCTTGGGCAGCAGATCACCTACTCAACAGACAGGAGGAGTAATTAGTCCTCTTCTAGTTTATACTCCTTCTGTCTGTGGTGGACTGCAGTAGAATGGTCTGGTTCTCTTCAATGATTTCCATCTAGCACATGGTCAGTCCTACTGAAGGCCAGACAGATGACACCATAGAAATAAATTCTATTAGGCTGAGATAATTGTTTTCCCTGCAATCTTTGGATCTACAGGGAAAGGGGAGCCTGCGTTAGTACACTAACCCAAGGCTGCCTTTGTTCCTTGGATTCAAGACAATCTTTACGCCCTGTGTTAGTGGTAGCAGTCTGGTAGCTTATAGGAAAGCAGGGGACCTTCCAGTGTCCCCATTTTAAATTGGGGGGGGGCTTATTGAGTAGACATACAACAATGCAGAAAGTGCTGTGGGGAAAACATCAAATCTGATCGTGCTGTTTGCAACTTTAAAATTCTTCAGTGTTCATTTGCTGCTTCCAGAAAAGGTCGAATCTCCTTCACAAGGCCATACCAACTTTCTTGGTCTGCCTGTGCTGGCCTAGATCTCTTCAAAGTGTGTCTGACAGGTCGGAGATTTCTCTCTGCCGTGTCTTTTTCTTTTTCTACATTGTGGTAAGTGTGATGTTCTTTTTGGCATATTTATGGTAATCTCCCCCTTCCTTGTCCTCATGAAATAGCACAGACCTTCAATATCCTGAGTGATAAAACTGTCTTTGCCTTTCAATGTAAAAGGCACTGGCATATTTTTATTTTTTACCACTGATTGCTCTCTGGCAATCCCTCCCTCCCTCCCTTCTTCCCTCCCTTCTTCTCTCCCTCCCTCCCTCCTACCCCTTTCCCATTCTCCCCTCTCTCTCACATTATCTATGGGCCTATGTGTGTAGCTACAGCTTATATTCTCTACAAAGTTGTTGAAATGTATAAATTACTTCTCTTTACAGATTGCTTCAAAGAAAAGGGGGGCTGAACATTTTTAGAAGTTAGTAAAGAAGGACCGTTTTTGCTTTTTTATTTTTTGTTTTGCTATTAAGTAAGTAAAGGATCATAAGGAACAAATTTGGAGAAATATTAAGTTAAGTCAAGGTGGGATCTAAGGAAACCAGTTTGGGTCATTGACACTTATGGAGCACATCTTGTATGTTATGTATTTTGCTGGGTTCTTTTTATATATCAACTTCATATTGACAGAATCATAAAGAACTCAAAAATATTATTCAAAATTTGACCATAAAATAAAAAGAAAAATTGGGTATAGTAACTGCAACTTAGGATTCTACTCTTCTAACACTATGTAGTTTAAAAAAAATGAGATATAAGAAGGAAAATACTAACACTTTACCCTCATGTTTCATTTGACTTCCATGACACAGGCCTAACAGTAGAGGACTGTGTGTTGATTATGTAAACAGCAGTAATAATTATCTTTATGTATATGGATTACAGAATCTGAGATAATGAAGTGAGGTATATATATTATGCTTATTTTATTAGATAAATTTACCTCCATTGACAGAGGCTTTTAAGCTTCACAATAAACGGCATTATGATTTATGTATTTAAATTATGAGGCACTGTAGCTGTGGCCCAGTGGTTAACAGCACTTCTTGTTTTTTTGTAGAGACCGAGGTTTAGTTCCTAGAATGCATATGGTGGAGTATCAGATGATTTGATATCCTCTTTTGATTTCCAGGCATACATAGGATGTACATTCTTATATGTATACAAAACTCTTATACACGTAAAGCAAATAAAAAAATTATTAACCAGTTTTTGTTTGTGTCCCTTTTGTGTGAACCTGAGGAAGATACAAGTAGTGATTTCTTGCTCTTTCTTTTCTCAAAAGTTTTGGAAGTTGAAATGTTGAGCATCAAGGTATGAGCAATGTAGATTTCTTCTGAGGCCCTGTGTTTAGTTTGGTACTGTGGTTTTAATATAGTATCTTCCCTCTATGTTTGAATTAATATGTCACAGAGATACTTGTACAACCATACCTTTTGGAAAAGTTTCTACAACAACTAAGGTGTTGTACAGGTATCTCTGTGACATATTAATTCAACCTTCATATTATAACTTATTCAGACTATAGTTTATATAATAAATATCAGGTGAGAGGTTTTTTTTGAACATGAGTCCACTGGGACTGGCCCTACAACTGTGCATTTTTTAGTGAGAGATTGGGACTACATTTACCTGTGGGTAATAGAATTTTCCTGTAGAAATAGTTTTTCCCAGGGAAAAGCACACCAATTGGTTATCCAATACCAAATGGTCAGCCATGCAAACATACATAAAAGTAACACTATACAAACTGAGCAGGTTATATTTAGGAGCATATATATATATATATATATATATATATATATATATATGTGTGTGTGTGTGTGTGTGTGTGTGTACATATAGACATATAACAGTAATTAATAATAAAAAGAACCCTACAAGAAATTATTATTGTTTTGACATTATTTACAACACACAAATATATAATTATTCTATAGTGTAGGCCTTAGACTCAACTCCCCCGAAACAGACTCTTTGTTGTTTATTATATTTCTTTGAGATACTTCCCTCCAGTATTTAGCAAAAATTCAAAACTTAGTGTTCAACCTAAACAGCTGTAACTTTTATGAGTTTCTTTAGCTGAAATACCCCGATTAGATGCACTGATAAAAGAATATCATGCCTTCTGTGAGAGCCTATCCCACAATGACACACTTAAAAGAAGACTAATTCAAAACGAAGTTTTGTACAAATACTAGCTCAACTTGAAGAGGACAGTAGCTAAATGTAACTGTGAGAGAACTGTTTGAAAATGTCAGTAATGTATGGAGTCTGGTTATCTTTGTTTCATTGGTCTGAAAACTTAGCGAGTTCTCTCGTATCATTGTTGTCTCTCTTCCACATTTTGATGTGCTATAACCATTTATCCTCCTCATCTTCCATATTATTCCCAAGATCTCTTAGCCAGTTGCTCATCTCCCTCAGCTTCCCAAATATCTACAGATTTTCTTGTTTGTATATCTAACCTAGGGTAGTCATGAAGCCTGAGAAGAAATCTCTCTACTCAATGACAACCAATTAAAGCAGTGGATATGTTTGTCCAAGTCAAAATGTACACACTTTCTATTAGGATTTCATCGTGGTTGTTGGGCATATAAATCTAATCTACAAAACTTTCTTTTGGATGATCGCAATCTATTTTCTCATTGAGTATCTCTCCTCTCTGTCTCTCCCCAAACCCCCCCCCCCCACATACACACATACTCCATGTTTCCATGATAAAGTAGGATAAAGTAGAATAAAACATTTTATGTTCATTCTTTTCTCATAAGATTTTGTAGAAAAATAAGGCCATCAAAGAAACAAGAATTAATTCATTTAAAGATGTATGCATACTTTATTTTAAATTTGTTGATATATATTTTCCTTTTTCACAAAAAGCTGCAGTAATCCTCCTACTTTGATTAAACAAACAAAAAAAAAACAGAAGGAAGAATGGAAACTTGCTAAGCAGGATGATAAACATTTGGAAATGACAAGCAAGGGGAAGGGCTATGCTCTTAGTCATGATATAGCCACACCACTGCATATATTAATGCCACTGTACTTAGTCTAGAATCTTGAATTGGAGAGAAAGTCCTGTGATTATTTAAGTAGGCTCTCCTTGTTCAGAGCATTTAGCTCTCTTAATATTTTTTCAACTATAACAATAATAATCAGGCATGAACCAATTCTGAAGCTCTGAGAAGATGTCAAACGTAGAAACAGGATAATAGAAAAAGTATTGGATGCATAATGACTGATGTCTCGGCAACAATAGGCACAAGGTAGTGACCAAAGGTAGCAGTGCCCTGGACCCATAAGTGACAATGAAACAGTGTCTATCATGTCAGAGATCAACTGTCATCTAGATGGATATCTTTTCCCCATGAGCTGTATCACCTGCTCCATCTTAATTCCATGTCAGCCATCACCATTGGGGAGCATGTGATGGATGATGCTTGTGTTCTCAATAGTTCACACTCCCCTAGTTCAGCCTCACTCATATTGACCTTTTAGTTCTTATCATTTTTCACCTAAAATGTTTCAAAGGCCTTATAAACATTTCCTTTGAACTTATCTTGTCCTTATGTTTCATTCTTTTTGCTGCCTTGTCAGAAAGATTTCTAAAATACAAGTTGGATCACTTATCCCTTCAAAAATTTTATCCTGGCTCCTCAGGGCTTATAGAAAAAAATCCAAACTCCACTTAGACTCAAATATCTATGTGACATTGAAAATATATTCTCCAAAGTCATCTTTTATTATTCACATTTTTCTTAGCTCATTAAAAATTACTTTCTGTTAGCTAAATATATTGTGGGATCCATACTCTTGGTACACTTTACACCTCACTGTGAATATTTTTACTTTTATCTTTCCCTTGCTAGTTGGTCTGGCAAATGTATGTTCATCATTTCAGATAAAACCTAACATTACATTCTCAATGAAGCAGGATTGACTACCTCTGCTACCATGGAACATTGCACATCATTAAATAATATTATAATCATTTTAACTTCACCCCCCATTTACAACCTGGAATTTTCTAGGGAAGCCTGGACACACAGTGTAAAGAACACTGGCACATAAAATAAGTGCCAGATTAACCCAGCAGCACTAGAGACTCAGCATACTTATATTGGAACCACTCATCTTCCAACTACAGCTCTTCTATTCCCAGAGATTGTCGATGGTGTTACCATTTTTCTTGTCACGTAGGATTAAAACCTTAAAATTGCTCAGTACTTCTTAACATGGACATCTAAACCAGAATTAGGCTCATTTTACCATAAAGATGATGTAGTCAAGGTTTCTTAGCTTAAGATGGGTTTCTTGATGAAGCCCTCAAGGAACCATTTATCCTTAGATTTTGAGTTGCCAAAGAAACAAAATGCTCATAGCACAGAGGATATTTTGCTCCCATTTACAACTCTGACCTAAACATTAATACACATAAATTCCCCCTGTTCCATTGTAGCCATATTGAATAGTCTCAAATTTTCTTTTCATATTTCTCTACTATTTTCTTCTGTAGAGTTTTGCCAATTTTCAATTTTAGTATTAATGGATATGAATAAATCCGAGATGGTCTGTGTTATGGCCTAGGCAACTTGCATTGGTTTCTTCTGTTTCAGACAAGTGTAGTGCACCATCTTATCACACACTGTCTACAAGCTGTTGTTAATTATTTTAACCACAAAGACTTCTGTACAGCACAGTTCTTTTTTTTCCCACACTCTGTGGGGCGCTGGGTTGGGAGAAGCAGCTGGGTACCTGGTTGAGCAAGTCTTGAACCCCAGGCCATTATCTGGACAGCAGGTGTTCGGCTTTTGCCCCCAGGCCCTGGTTCTTTTCATTCAGCTTCGGCCCCTCCCAAAGAGAGGTCTATGACCATCAGTCACAAGGAACAGTGCCTCAGGCTCTCCTACATGTAGATGAGGTATCTCCAAGCTCTCAGACCAAGCCAATAGGTGTTATCTGCTGCCAGACCCTAACCCACCCTGAAACTGTATATAAGGGCTCTATTCTGGAGAAGAGGTGTGTTCAAGAATCATCTTGGAGTCCGAGAGTTTCTGTCACAAGAGCTGTAACACTTGGGGAGAGATCTGCTCTCCTGGAACCTTCCTGGGGCACCAAGCTGCTTCCTTGCCAACTTACCAGCCCAGCCCGGGCCTGCTCAGCGCTGAGAGACAGACCTCTCACATCATGCCTGGCTGGAGACTAACAGACAGTGGAGACGAGGGCAGAGGCAGTGGCAGAGGTGGTAGCAGACCCTCTCTGCTCTCACTCTGTCCTCAGCTGGGAGATCATCGTGGGAAACCCTCCAGAACCGGGACCCACAATACTCTATCTATCATGAGTTTCTTGTCCATCAGGAGTTCCCAATGGTAAATACATAGACTATTCTCATATAACTGCATGGGAGACTGGCTAGTCATTGTGTGACTTCCTCCTTTAAATTTCAATGTTCTCTCCAAATTGAAACATTTCCTTGAGGAGAAAAGGGCATGCTCAAGACATTCAAGTTGTAAACAGCAGGAAAACAAAGAGACATGTCTGGGAGAACACAAACTTAGAAGATCTATGAAGGCTCCTGACAAGAGTATAAAGGGAAAGTAGGTTTACTGGGGATGGAAACTCTGACCAGCCAAAACTTTAAAAAGAGAGATGCTTAGCCAGTCATGTCACCTGATAGCAGTGTTGATAGCCTTTGAGAGGAGGCACGTGTATTGAAGTGGGCATTCTGTTGATGCAACTCCTTTTGAATTATCCCTGGTTTTGCTCTCATCTATACTCTTGTTAGTAACCCTGATTTTACAAAAACAAACAAACAAAACAAAAAACAAAACAAACAAAACAAAAACCTCAACTCTGGCTTACTAAATTGGACTTTGCTGTGTTTACTTTGGTTCGCTATAAGCATCAAGTCTACAGTGAGCAGACATGTGTAAGAAGTATTTCCCCAGGATGAGTCTGTTACACAGGAGACTTGTTGATATGTTTGTGTTTTCAGAAGTAAAGCCTAATTGATTATAAGTGTACCCAGTAAAGTCTTGATATACATTTTGGTTTAATGGTGTTCAAAACACGTCCTTTTCTAATTGTGTTTCTATTAGATGGCCACTTTCAATCCTAAACAATTAATATCTTTTAGCCTCATAATTCAATCTCCTCTGACTAGAACACTGGCTGTAACTTTTTCCAATTGTCATTAAGACCACAACAGTAAAGGATTGTGTGTGTGTGTGTGTGTGTGTGTGTGTATGTGTATGTGTGTGAGTGTGTATTAAACTACCTAAAATGTGACTGAGGATCATAGAGTTTAAGCTATTACATGTTTTCTTTTTTTTCTTTGCCTTTCTTTTCTTGGATAGCCCTTTTTACTTTTTAATCTCATATTTCTCCCTTAGTCATATTAAATGTAGAGTCTCCTCAAGATTGAAATAAGTGTGTAACAAAAGTTCTTAGAGAAAGAAAAAATAATTAAAATATTCTTAAATACTGAGCAGGGCTACCTTCTTAATGTTTCACAGGCAATTCACTCCCATCTTCTTAGACCTATCCTTACATGCCTGCTAATATTGATGATGATTAGGCTTCAATGGAAAATTGTCTTCCACAGCTTCATGTTTGAACAATTGGTCCACAGCCAGTGGTACTTTTGGGAAAGTTGTGGAGCCACTAGGAGGTAGAGTTCTGCTGGAAGAAGTAGGTTACTGGGAGTATGGCTTGGGGTTTATCAATCCCATCCCATATCTTTTTCACTGTTTATTCCTTATTGCATCTGTAATATGACCAGCTAGCCTCCTATTTCTGATGTCATGCCTTCTCTTATAGGACAGATTAGATTCTCTTGCACTGTGAACAAGAATAAAACCAACCTCCTTTCTTCCCTCTCTCTCTCTCCCTCCCTCCCTCCCTCCCTCCCTCCCTCCCTCTCTCCCTCCCTTCCTCTCTCCCTTCCTTCCTTTCTTCCTTCCTTTCTTCCTTAAGTTGATTCTTGTCCCAGCAGTTAGATAGGTAAAATTATAAGCAGTTAAGAAAAATGGTACTACAAACTTCAAGGAGTTATTTTTGTTCTTTCTTCTATAAAACAATGTCTTAAATAATAGAAGATTCTCTCTTACAGGTTGCAGTCCATAGTCTCTTCACTAATAACAAAGTATTTTATTCCTCCATAAATCAAGATGGATTAAACATACTACAAGACTCTCTTTACAAAAGCCAGAGACTTAGAATTTTTTCTGATCCCCTGAGGTATAACAATTATGTTGCTACTACTTAGATTTTACTCTTCAGTTTTCCCCAAAGGAAAAATTGGATAGCTCATTTGTAACTTATCATGATTTTTTTGCAAGTGATAATCAGTAACCAGAGTCATCAAATACACAAAAAAAATTATATAGAGATAGATATAATTTTAAAAGTACCATTTTGTTAACAGCACAAAATCATTTTTTAAAAGCATAATTGGCTTCTCAAGGATGTATATTTAAATCCGTTAGAAAAGAAGACTCTCCCCACCTGTGGGTTGCTTTTACCTCTGATCTACATTTTGCTTTGCTGTATTGAAGCCTTTTAGTTTTATGAGATCTCAGTTATTAATTACTGGTTTTAGTTTCTAAACTCTAAAGTCTTATTCAGAAAGTCATTGCCTATGCCTGTATGTGAAAGTATGCTTCATATATATGCATATATAAAATAGTCTTATTAATTCCTAGAGAATTTCAAATGATATATTCTGGTAGAATTCACTCCCTACTTTGTAGAGCCATGAAAGGGTCTTGGTTTTTTGTAAAAGCGCTGGCTGGAAATAGCCCGTAGACCCAACAGGTGTCCATTGCCTGTAAGGGACAGGCATCTATTCTGCTGCCCTCCCAGAATCCAGGCTCCTGACGTGTGGCATAGATCTCCATTGACCTGTACTGTTCAGTCATGTAGGGCAATGCAGCCCCTCCCAAAGAGCACAGGTAGAGGGTGAGACTACAGGCCTTGGGCCCTAGAAAGATTTGCATACTAATGAGATACCTGAAGGCCAGAGGGCATAGCCAATTAAACATTCTTCCCCAGACCCTCCCACTTCTCCCTCCCTATTTAAAGCAGGTCTGCCTTGAGTTTCACAGGGGTGCATCCAAATTCATCTACCATCCACCATGGAAATAAACCCTTTTGGAACCATGAACTTTCTCGTTTCTTCTGGGGTCTGCTGTGGGGAAACTGGAAGAAGGCCTTTAATGAGCCATTGTAGCCACAGCTGCCACACCTAACTTTCCACTTGGAGGACCTCTCTGCATTCCAGCCACAGGGATCGCCTCTTCAAGCAAGCTAGCTGGGCTACCAGGTCTGCTAAGCCAGTACAGTAACCGAGTCTCTCGCGCAGGGTGCTGCCAGGGCCTCTTTCTTCTCTTCCCCCACCCCTACTTATTTCTCTCAACTGTGGGTTGGCCGGTCGCACACCCACATGCCCCCAGTCTCTGCCCTTCTGTGGCCTCTCAGCAGCATCTGAGAGCCCAAGGGCTTGAGACCAGTCAATCCCCAGCCACCTCCTGGCCCAGGGATCCCCAATCCAAGAGCTCTGCGCCCCCACAGAACTTCAGACTGAGTGAGAACTCACCCTGCCGGGTGGGGCCCCATAGTGCCATGCTAATGCCATCCTAGTGCCATGCGCTGAGTGAACTCAGTCAAGATTCCTGCACTCCAGTCTCTTTGGAGCCATGAGAAGCCTGGGCCAGCGAGCTAATCATTCCCCACACTACTTCTCTTTTTTTACTTGCCCCAGTCTTTTATTGATACTCCAAAAGCAGATAGAAAAAACCACATTGTATAATCACACAAATCAAATTCAAAAGAATAACCACATCCCACAAATAATTAAGAATTAAAATTGTTCCCCAAAGTTTCAAACTTCCCTATTTCCAGGCCTGTAGCCAAAATAATAATAACTGCAAACTTATCATTATTTAAACTTTTTTCCTTTTTTATTGGATATTTTATTTATTTACAATACAGATGTCATTCCCTTTCCCCATTTCCCCTCACCAGAACCCCCAATTTCACCCCCCATACTCCTTTATGCTTTTATGCCATTTTTATTACATGCATGTATTAAGGTCAGTTCTAGGTTGAGGGTCTAGCAATACAATAGATGCAAATAGTCAAGGAACAAGCAATACAAATAGCCAAAGAAAAAGCAAGGCATTAAACTCTTATATCAAGGTTAGATATTGGGACATATATCTAATTATGTGAGTATCTTGTTAATTGAGCATTATCAAACATATAATCTTTGATTAATCTTTAAGCATTAGAGTCTCATTTCTACCGGGTACCTCGTGGATAGCTGGATGGTCTGGGCACACACTGACCTTGTGGAGACAGCGTGGAAGATTGGCAGAGCCATCTCCCACACTGGCGTCTTGCGGGTGGCAGGGCCTGTGTCTCTGACCGCCTGAACCAGTGACTTGAGCCAGTGGCCTGAGCCATGGCAGCAGTGAGAACGTGCAGCTGCTCATGACCTCAGGCCTAGCATAGTTGGGAAGATGGCGGCTGATTAAGAATAAACAAGACTGGGAGCTGACATTTTAAATACTTCCCTCAACACATTTCTTCCAATACTTGCAAGCTATTTTTAGGATACCAAGGTTTTGTGATATTCAGGGCACTAAAACAAAAGCTGGTTAATAAACCTCCATAACTGACATGCCAGATTTCAAAACACAAACACAATTAGAAAGTGTACAACCAATGCAACTTACACTAAATACTGAAGAAGAAACAAAAGTGTTTTTAACTTGACAATTAAAAGAACCTTAACACAGGCGCTAACATCTATTTGAAACCCAGATCTTGCCCCAACTTTATCTCTTGCTAACATAACACCATAGAGAACTGTGTAATTTCCATATATGTCTCTGAAGATGTCCAGAACCAGACTTCCAATTGAAGACTGTTATTTCCAATATTGGATTGATTTCTAGACCAGTACATATTTGAGTCCGAATAACTGGTCACATTTAATATCAATACAAGTGGCATTATAACTTCTCTTTTTGATCCTCTGTTTCACAAGGTCTAAGAAATTGAGGCAAAGCAGCTTATCCAATCAGGGGTATAAGTAAGCAAGGGTGGGTCTGGATACTTATGTCCAATATAGCTTCCCAGTTACCATTTTCAGGGCACTCAGCAAGCTCACAGGTCAGCATCATTCTTTGTCCTGGCATCAGCATGTCTCACCCATTGCTCTGATGAACACTGTGCTCCTTCAGCATCCTGCAGAAAAAATACAAACACTCCCTCTTCCCCATATTTAATATCCGATAGGGATCATGCCTTATGCCAGTAAGTGGATCCTTTCCTTTCACCTATGCATAAGTATGCCTAGTTGTAGAGTGCCATAGACACTCAGCAGAAAGTTCCTTGGCATCCACATTTAAAAAAAAAAAAAACTTTAAAATAAAAAAAAAATCAAAAGAATCTGATTTAAATAAATTTGTGGTGTACAGGGGTATATCTCCCTCATTTTTATTTTATGGAGATATTGTTTTAAAGTTCCATGGGCCCATTCACAGTCTCTTGTCCTTGACAATTATAAGGGATCCCCATAATATCAGTAATGTTAAATTGCTGCTAAAGAGTCTCAAATGTTCCGCTGTCATAGCCAGTTCCATTATCTGCTTGTTTGTTTGATTGGGTACTTTACCTATCTACATTTCAGATGTTATACCCTTTCCCCACTCACCTCCCCCAGAAAACCCTTAACTTATCCTCCCTCCTCCTATTTCTATGAGGATGTGCCCCACCCACCCACCCACTCCCACCTCCCCTTCTTAGAATTTTCCCTCAATGGGGCATCCAGCCTTCAAGGGACCAAGCCCCCCCCTCTCCCACTAATGTCCAACAAGTCCATCCTCCTCCACAAATACAGCTAGAGACTGGGTCCCTCCATGTGTGTTCCCAGGCTAGCTGTTTAGACCCAGGGAACTCTGATTGGTTGGTATTGTCACTCTCTCCATGGGGCCACAAGTCCTTCAGTATTCACTCTAACTCCTCCACTAGGAACCCTATGATCAATTTGATGGCTAGCTGTGAGCATCTGCCTCTGTGTATGTCAGGATCTGCCAGTGTCTCTCAGGAGACAGGTATATCAGGCTCCTGTCAACATGCACTTCTGGACATCCACATCAGTGTTTGCAAATGGTGATTGCATCTGGGATGGATCTCGAAGTGGAGCAGTCTCTGAATGGTCTCTGTTCCAGTTTCTGCCCCACACATTGTCTCATATTTGCTCCTGTGAGTATTTTGCTACTTCTTCTAAGAAGGACCGAAGCATCCATAGTTTGGTCTTTCTTTTTCTTGGGCTTCATGTGGTCTGTGAGTTATTTCTTGGGTATTGTGAGATTTGGGGCTAATATCCACTTATCAATGGGTGCATACAATGAGTTTTCTTTTGTGATTGGGTTACCTCACTCAGGATGATATTTTCTAGTTCCATCCATTTACCTAAGAATTGCTCAAATTCATTGTTTTTAATAGCTGAGTAATACTCTATTGTGTTAATGTACCACATTTTCTGTATCCATTCCTCTGTTGAAGGACATCTGGGTTCTTTCCACCTTCTGATTATTATAAATAAGGCTGCTATGAACATAGTGGAGCATATGTCCTTGTTATATGTTGGAGCATCTTTTGGGTATATGCCCAGGAGTGGTATCGCTGGATCAACAGGTAATATGCCCCATTTTCTGAGGAACCACAAGACAGTTTTCTAGAGTGGTTGTACAAGCTTACAATCACACCAACAATGGAGGAGGGTTCCCTTTTCTTCACATCCTCACCAGTATCTGCTGTCATCTGAGTTTTTAATCTTAGCCATTCTGAATGGCGTGAGGTGGAATGTCAGGGTTCTTTTGATTTGCATTTTCCTGATGACTAAATATGTTGAACATTTCTTTAGGTGCTTCACAGCCATTCAGTATTCCTCAGCTGAAAATTCTTTGTTGAGCTCTGTATACCATATTTTTTAGTAGGGTTATTTTATTGTCTGGAGTATAATTTCTTGAGTTCTTTGTATATATTAGATATTAGCCCTCTATAAGATGTAGGATTGGTAAAGATCTTTTCTCAATCTGTGGGAGGTCATTTTGTCCTATTGACAGTGTCCCTTGACTTACAGAAGCTTTGCAATTTTATGACGTCCCATTTGTCAATTCTTGGTTTTAGAGCATAAGCCATTGGTGTTCTGTTCAGGAACTTTTCCCTGTGCCTAGGTATTCGAGGTTCTTCCCCACCTTCTTTTCTATTAGTTTCAGTGTGTCTGGTTTTATATGGAGGTCCTTGATCCATTCAGACTTGAGTTTTGTGCAAGGAGATAAGAATGGATCGATTTGCATTTTCCTACGTACTAACATCCAGTTGAACCAACACCACCTGTTGAAAATGCTGTGTTTTTCCTACTGTATGGTTTTAGCTTCTTTGTCAAATATCAAATGACTATAGGTATGTGAGTTCATTTCTGGGTCTTCTATTCTATTCCATTGATCATATTGCCTATCTCTGTACCAATACCATGCAGTTTTTATCACTACTGCTCTGTAGTACAGCTTGAGGTCACGGATGGTGATTCCCCCAGATGTGCTTTTATTGCTGAAAATAGATTTTTGCTATCCTGTTTTTTTTTTTTTTGTTATTCCAAATGAATTTGAGAATCGCTTTTTCCATTTCTGTGAAGAATTGATTTGGTATTTTGATGGGGATTGAGTTAAATCTGTAGATTGCTCTTGGCAAGATAGTCATTTTTACTATATTAATCTTGACAATCCATGAGCATGGGAGATCTTTCCATCTTCTGGGATCTTCTTCAATTTCTCTCTTCAGAGACTTGAAGTTCTTGTCATACAGATCTTTCACTTTCTAGGTTATATTCACACCAAGGTATTTTATATTATTTGTGACTATTGGGAAGGGTGTCATTTCCCTAATTTCTTTCTCAGCCTGATTATCCTTTAAGGAGAGGAAGGCTACTGATTTGTTTAAGTTGATTTTATTTTTTTTTTTTTTTAATTTTTTTATTGGATGTTTTATTTACATTTCATATGTTGTCCCCTTACCCCATCCCCCACCCACCCAGGAACCCCCAATCCCCTCACACCTCCTCCTTCTTCTTTGTGGATGTAACCTCTATCTACCCCCCCACTCCCACCTCCCCACCCTCAAAACTCCCACCCCCTGGGGCGTCCAGCCTTCATGAGGTCAAGGATCTCATCTTCCACCTGTGCCCAGCAGGGCCCTCCACTCTTATATATTCAGCTAAGGCCCTGGATCCCTCCATAAGTGCTCCCAGGCTTGTGGTTTAGACCCTGGGAGCTGTGGTTGGTTGGTATTGTTACTCTCCTCATGGGGCCACAAATCCTTTCAGCTCCTTCAGTCTTCACTCTAACTCCTCCATTGAGAACCCCATGATCACTTCAATGGCTAGTTGTGAGCATCTGCCTCTGAATATGTCAGACTCTTGAAGACCTCTGAGGAGACATCCATATCAGGCTCTTATCAGCATGCACTTCCTGACTTCCAAGTTGATTTTATAACCAGCCACTTTGCTGAAGTTGTGTGTTAGTGATAGGAGTTCTCTGCTGGAAGTTTTGGGGTCACTTAAGTATGCTATCATATCAACTGCAAATAGTGATATTTTGACTTCTTCCTTTCCAATTTTTATCCCTTTGATCTCCTTTTGTTGTCTAATTGCTCTGGCTAGGATTTTGAGTACTATATTGAATAGGTAGGGAGAAAGTGGGCAGCCTTGTCTAGTACCTGATTTTAGTGGGAATGCTTCAAGTTTCTTTCAATTTAGGTTGATGTTGGCTACTGGTTTGCTGTATATTGCTTTTACTATGTTTAGGTATGAGCCTTGAATTCCTGTTCTTTTCAAGACTTTTACCATGAAGGGATGTTGAATTTTGTCAAATGCTTTCTCAGAATTTAGTGAGATGATTATGTGGCTTTTTTCTTTGAGTTTGTTTATATAGTGGATTACCTTGATGGATATCCATATATTGAACCATCCCAGTATTCCTGGGATAAAGCCTACTTGATCATGATGGATGATTGTTTTGATGTGTTCTTGAATTCAGTTTGTGAGAATTTTATTGAACATTTTTACATAGATATTTATAAGGGAGATTGGTCAGAATTCTCTTTCATTGTTGAGTCTTCGTGTGGTTTAAATATGAGCATAATTGTGGCTTCATAGAATGAATTGGTTAGTGTTCCTTCCATTTCTGTTTTGTGGAATAGTTTGAAGAGAATTGGTATTAAACCTAATTCTAATTCTGATAGAATTCTGTACTAAAACCATCTGGTCCTGTTTTTGTTTGTTTGTTTTGTTTTGTTTTTTGTGGAGAGACTTTTAATGATTGCTGCTGTTTCTTTAGTGGTCATAGGACTATTTAGATACTTTATCTGCTCCTGATTTAACTTTGGTAACTGGAATCTGTCTAGAATATTTTCCATTTCATCCATATTTTCCAGTTTTGTTGAGTATAGGCCTTTGTAGTAGGATCTGATGATTTTTTGAATTTCTTCAGTTTCTGTTGTTATGTCTCCCTTTTCAGTTCTGATTTTATTAATTTGGATACTGTCTCTGTGCCCTCTGGTTAATCTGGCTAAGGGTTTATCTATCTTGTTGATTTTCTCAAAGAACCAACTCCTGGTTTTATTGATATTTTGTATTGTTCTTTCTGTTTCTATTTGGTTGATTTCAGCCCTGAGTTTGATTATTTCCTGCCTTCTACTCCTCCTGCGTGTATTTGCTTCCTTTTGTTCTAGAGCTTTTAGTTGTGCAGTCAACTTGTTAGTGTGTGCTCTTTCCAGTTTCTTTTTCTAGGCACTTAGAGCTATGAGTTTTTCTCTTAGCACTGACTTCATGGGGTCCCACAAGTTTTGGTATGATGTGTCCTCATTTTCATTGAATTCTAAAAAGTCTTTTATTTCTTTCTTTATTTCTTCCTTGACCAAGTCATCATTGAGTAGAGAGTTGTTCAGTTTCCATGTGCACGTGGGTTTTCCATTGGTTTTGTCATTATTAAAGACCAGTCTTATTCCGTGGTGATCTGATAAGATGCAAGGGATTATTTCAATCTTTTTGTATCTGTAGAGGCCTGCTTTGTGACCAATTATATGGTCTATTTTGGAGAAGGTACCATGAGGAACCTGAGAAAAAGGTATATTCTTTTGTTTTAGGATGAAATGTTCTATAGATGTCTGTTAAGTCCATTTGGTTCATAACTTCTGTTAATGTCAAAGTGTCTCGGTTTAGTTTCTGTTTCCATGATCTGTCCATTGCTGAGAGTGGGGTGTTGAAATCCCCCACTATTATTGTGTGAGGTGTAATGTGTGTTTTGAGCTTTAGTAAAGTTTCTTTTATGTATGTAGGTGCCCTTGCATTTGGAGCATAGATGTTCAGAATTGAGAGTTCACCTTGGTAGATTTTTCCTTTGATGAGTATGAAGTGTCCTTCTTTATCTCTTTTGATTAATTTTGGATGAAAGTCGATTTTATTTGATATTAGAATGGCTACTCCAGCTTGTTTCTTGGGACCATTGGCTTGGAAAATTGTTTTCCACCCTTTTAGTGTCTGTCTTTGTCACTGAGGTGCGTTTCTTGTATGCAGCAAAATTCTGGGTCTTGTTTGTGTACCCAGTCTGATAGTCTGCGTCTTTTTATTGGGGAATTGAGACCATTGATGTTAAGAGATATTAAGGAAAAATGATTGTGGCTTCCTGTTATTTTTGCTATTAGAGGTAAAGTTATGTTTGTATAGTTATCTTCTTTTGGGGTTGTTGGAAGATTACTTCCTTGCTTTTTCTAAGTTGTAGTTTCCCTCCTTGTGTTGGCATTTTCCATCAATTATCCTTTGAAGTGCTGGGTTTGTGGGAAGATATTGTGCAAATTTGGTTTTGTCATGGAATATCTTGGTTTCACCATCTATAGTGATTGAGAGTTTTGCTGGGTATAGTAATCTGGGCTGGCAATTGTGTTCTCTTAGGGTCTGTATGATGTCAGTCCAGGCTTTTCTTGCTTTTATAGTCTCTGGTGAGAAGTCTGGTGTAATTCTTATAGGTCTGCCTTTGTATGTTACTTGACCTTTTTCCCTTACTGCTTTTAGTATTTTTTCTTTGTTTTGTGCATCTGATGTTTTGATTATTATGTGACGGGAGGTATTTCTTTTCTGGTCTATTCTATTTGGTGTTCTGTAGGCTTCTTGTATGTTTATGGGCATCTTGTTCTTTAGGTTAGGGAAGTTCTCCTCAATAATTTTGTTGAAGATATTTACTGTCCCTTTAAGTTGGGACTCTTCATTCTCATCTATACCTATTATCCTTAGGTTTGGTCTTCTCATTGTGTCCTGGATTTCCTGGATGTTTTGAGTTTGGAGTTTTTTGCATTTTGCATTTTCTTTGACAACTGTGTCAATATTTTCTACTGTATCTTCTGCATTTGACATTCTCTCTTCTATCTCTTGTATTTGGTTGGTGATGCTTGCGTCTATGACTCCTGACCTCTTTCTTAAGTTTTCTATTTCCATGGTTGTCTCCCTTTGAGCTTTCTTTATTGTTTCTATTTCCGTTTTCAGATCCTGAATGTTTTTGTTTAATTCCTTCTTTGTGTTTTCTTGCATTTCCTTAAGGGATTTCTGTGATTCCTCTTTAAGGGCTTCTATCTGTTTACTTGTACTCGCCTGTATTTCTTTAAGGGAGTTACTTAATTCCTTCTTATAATCCTCTATCATCATCATGAGAAGTGATTTTAATTCTGAATCCTGCTTTTCAGGTGTGATGGGGTGTTCAGGGCTTGCTATATTGGGAGAACTGGGTACTGATGATGCCAAGAAACTTTGGTTTCTGTTGCTTATGTTCTTGCGCTTGCCTTTCGCCATCTGGTTAACTCTAGTGTTGCCTGCCCTCACTGTGTAAGACTGGAGTCTGTATTTCCAGTTATCTTGGTTGTTGCAGAGCTCCTCAGAGTCCAGATGTCTCTGTAGTCTTATGATTCTAATCTTGGTGTCTGCTGCTCTGATTGCAGTGGCTCCTCTGCTGCTCTGAGTGCAGTGTCTCCTCTAGGATGACTCAGGATTCAGTATCTCCACAGGACAGGAGTAGATCAACTCAGTGTCAGCTGCTCTGAGTACAGTGGCTCCTCAGCTGCTCTGAGTGCAGTGGCTCCTCTAGGATGACTCAGGAGTCAGTATCTCCACAGGACAGGAGCAGACCAACTCTGTGTCTGCCCCAGCCCACAGGACCAGGCAGAGGAGGAAGGGTCTCCTGTATTTCTTTGAGGGAGTTATTTATGTCTTTCTTAAAGTCTTCTATCATCATCATCATCATCATCAGAAGTGATTTTAAATCTGAATCTTCCTTTTTCTGGTGTCATCGGGTATTCAGGACTTGCTATGTTGGGAGAACTAGATTCTGATGTTGTCAAGTAACCATGGTTTTTGTTGCTTATGATCTTGCACTTGCCTTTTGGCATCTGGTTATCTCTAGTGCTACCTTCACTCACTGTCTCTGACTGGAGCCTGTCTGTCTTGTTATCTTGGTTGTGTCAGAACTCCTCAGATTCCAGCTGTCTCTGTGATCCTGTGATCCTGAGACCCTGGTCGTGATAGCTCCTAGGAGTCAGGCTGCTTCTGGTTCCTGAAATCCTGGTGTGCCTAAGCTTCTGAGATCCTGTGATCCTATTATCCTATGTTCCTATGTGTTAGAGCTCCTGGGAGTCCAGCCTCCTCTGAGTTTTGGGGGATTGGGTGCAGAGATGAAGCCTTAGGGCTGCTCCAGGTGCAGGCGCAGACAGGAAGAGTCCTGTGCCACTGTCCTTGAGCCCTACTTCTTTTTTCAGTTCCTTCGAGTTCTTCTCTCTCTCTCTCTCTCTCTCTCTCTCTCTCTCTCTGTCTCTCTCTCTCCCCCTCCCTCCCTCCCTCCCTCCCTCCCTCCATCCCTCCGTCCCTCCCTGTGTTTGTTTTATCATTGTTATTCTAGAAAACACCATCTGACCATCTGACCACATCTGTTTTGATCTTCTCTTTAACCAGCTTTTCTACAATGCTTGAATTGAGGGTGAGAACTCCACAGTCAGATGGTCCCTGAATTCCCACCAGTTGTGGGTGTTTGTGATGATTTCCATTTAGTGCAAAGAAAAGAAGGTTCTTGGACAAGAGTGAGAGCACTACTTTCTTGTGGGTATAAAGGTAATATTTCGAATGCTGATACAGTTACTGGTTTAGGAAACTGACAGTAGTAGGTTCTCCTCTAGGTCTAGGTTCCACTGTCTCAGCAGCCTCATGTCGTCTGGTAAATTTACAGTGCCAGGATTGAATTCCCTCCTATTGGGCCATGGTCCCCGAAAGTTTGGATCCTCTACTGTGTGGGAATTCGAGAGCAGGGAGATGGGACTGGGAGGATGTCTGGAGCATACCCTCACAAAAATTAGGAGGAGGGAGTATGGGATAAGGGGTTTTGGGGGAGAATGGGAGAGGAGATAACATTGAAAGGTAAATTCATATAATATCCAATAAAAAAACCCCACACAGATAAAGGTCTAAAAAACAAAGAGAGGGAGAGAGTTTATTTATTTTAAACTATTTTCAAAAGTTTCTAGGAGTTGCTAATTGGCTAAGATCCTATTTTAAGATCTCCACAAAAGTATTTAAGTCTCTGTTCAATATTCTCAAGAGAGATGTAAATCCTAATTTTCCTCAACAATTAATTGACAAAAGAGAGGTAATCTCACAAAAAGTAGAAGAAGCTATTACTAATCGATATATTATATAGTCTGATTAGTTGTCAGCGGTGCTGTAACAGTCCTTTGACAAAAGATTATTAATATAGATTTATATATCCTTAAATAGGGTCTTCATGACTCTCTGAGTGTGGAAGGAGCGACTGTTGGTACTTCTGCCCTGATTTTACAAGAACTCTGAAAAATTGGCTTTAAAAACAAAAGAGGGGGACCGGTACCCCCTCAGAAGGAGTCCCCCTGAAATACTCTCCATCATGCCTTGTTCACTTTTATCTCTCTAAAGCTGAAAGCTCATGGCAAATCTGCTGCTGACTGCCTCTGGCACCACCAAGACCAACAAAACTTTGCCACAGATATGGCGAAGGACCCTCTTACCCTTAAAGGGAATGGCCCAGAACCAGTTCCCTTATGGGGCCGAGGATTGATATGCCTGTCTGATACCACAGAAGACACAGCTAACCAGTTACCAAAAAGATTAATAAAAAAATAGATACCCCCACAAAGCCAGGCCCAACCATAAATACGATGAATAACAATTTACATCCAGGGAAGAGAAATCTCCCTGAGAATTCCCTTCTTTTTCCTTTCCAGGTAAAAATGAATCACCCATGATGTCTGCCGTTAGAAGTTCTAATCTAGATGCTGGCCTCCAAACTTATACTACTCAGACCTTTGAAGGGCCACTGACAAGAACATCAAACAGCTAGAGATTGACATCACTAATCTGAAGAAATCCCTCATTTCACTGTCTGAAGAGACCTCCTAAAATTGCAAAGATCCTTATTGGACTTGATTTACTCTATTACAATAGAAAAGGCTGTGTACAGCTCTTGACTGTGTTCACCCCTTAAAGAAGAAGGTTGCCTTTATATAGACAAGTCAAGGAGGGTTAAAGAGAGCATGAAATAGGTCGGTGAAGGGCCTAAGACAAATCAGAGAGAGAAAGAGACAGATGAATGCTGGTACAAGAAGTGGTTTTCAGCCTCTCCAAGGTTGTCAACCCTACTTCTTCCCATCTTGGGACCATTATTTGGGTTCTTTTTGCTTTTTTCTGCTGGTCCCTGGCCCTCAAATAGGCGGACTAACTCTGTGATACAACAGATAAATAATTTGGTAGCAAACCTACTCAGATATATTATCGTAAGTTAGCTATGGAGGACCACGAGACTCAAGATGTGGTTGTTACTTTATACAGGGTGTTCCCAAAACCCATCTCCACCCAACCTAAAAGGGGGGACTTCTGCCCCTAGACCAAGACAGGAGAGCTGAATTCTTGCTTAGGCTGTGAGGCTAAGCACTGCAAGGGAATATAAATAAAAGATAAAAATATCTATCTGGGTTCCCTGAGGGACAAGCCTGACTGCATAGGGATTGATGTCAAAAGTATCCCCCCTCCAGGAAAAAGACATCGGGATGGGTATGGCCCTCATGCCTCACTGGACACTGACAGGGGAACTGGAGCCATTACAAGGTCCCCTTCAATTACTGGAGGTCAGGCCTCTATCCCCACCTTCACAAGTTTAGAATTGCCACAGCCCTTCTATACTTAGAGAAGGGAGGAGATGTCAGGGACAGCCCTGCTTACACACTGAAGGCTTAAAATCAGCCATAGGCCTAAAATCAGCAATAGGCCTGTCATATATGTATACTAACACCAAGTCTTGGGTCTCAGTGGAAAAATATTGAAACAGATGTCTATAAGCTAATGTCAACAGGCAGCTTTTGTGGAAATTTACAAGCCTGAGTAGTCATAGACCTTGTAAATAGGTAGCCTTGGCAGACAATACCAACTTAGATAAGGACAAGAGAGTCATAGGCAGTAATAGTGACTTGTCCCCTGAACCTTCATCCAGCCAATACCCGGTTCTGAAGATATCTGTATTCCCCCTGAACACCCACACTCCAGTCCCATTCCCTTCCTCACATCCTGCCTTTCTGTGTTTATAACCCCTGCGTGAATGAATTACAATTTGAGAAAAAATAAATTATAAAAAAATTAAAAAAAAGAATTCCCTCCTATTGAGTAGGCTTCATTCAAAAGAGTGACTGGTGTTAATGCCCAGGATTTGAGTGCCGCTGGTGCACCTTTTGGAATAATTTTTTCCCTATTTTCTGAGTATCTGATCTTATTTTGAGGTCTTTGATCCACTTGGAGTTGGGTTCTATGCAGGCAGAGATTAAGATTTTGTTTTATTTTTCTGTATACTGACATCTAGTTTTCCCAGCACCATTTGTTGAACAGACTATCTTTTCTGCAAGATTTTTGTAAAAATTCAGGTAGCTGTACTTGTTTAGTTTTGCTCTGGGTCCTTCCTATTTTATCCATTTGTCTTCATCTCTGTTTGGAGAGAGTGTGGAATTGTTAGGAGGTAGAACCTCGCTGAGAAGCAGGGTTTCAGGTTTGTATTCTGGACTTGATTCCTCCACTCTTTCTGCTTCCTGGTCTACTGAACTATGTCCAAGAGGTCAATACATGCTTCTGTTGCTGTGGAGTCTGTTGCTATGGAGTCTGCAGCTACCATGTCTTCCCTCAATGATAGACTGTATCTTCAAATCATTGGACAAATGAAAATTTTCCTTTCTCATAATATCTCAGAGCCTATATTTGCTGAAAAGAAAGAGAGAAATTAACTAAGACAAAAAATGCTGAGCTTTAATCATTTCTTAGCCAGAAAACAAAAGTAAAAACTGTTTACTAATGTAGTAGTTACATTTTTGATCAACTTAATCAACAGAATAATTCACCACGAAATTTAATTTTCTTGTTTTGCTTGTAGGGATGAAAAATAAATCAGATTCTCTTCAAATAAAAGCCAGCTTTATTCCTGCAGAATACTCTGTTTCTTTGTTTGGTCCCCCAGATCTTTGTGTTAGCCTTGTCACATGCCATTAACAATAGGAATAACTGATGAACCACAGCATCATAGCATTCCTTTAGTCTTTTGGTTTCTGACAACAAAATAGAAAGATAAGCATTCCAGTGCAACTATGTGTCTCTTCTACTTACTAGGAGACTCTAAGAGAAACAGTGGTAAAGAATTTTCTTTTTTCATTGCTTGATCATCTTGAACTTCCATATCATGACAGCAATAGTCTGAATTCAGTGATGCAAGAAAAGGTCATCTAAAGCAAATGTGTTCTAATCTGCATACTTTCTTTCTTCACAAGAAGGTTTTGAAAATAGCTTCAAAAATAATATTTAAAAATGATTCACAAAATATGTGAGACACTTTATTTTTGTAATTTATCCTGCTCTTTGCATGTAAATTGTTAAAACAGACATATATATTTGAGATGATTTGTAATTATATGGTCTTAGGATATCATACAAAAAGTCATATGCAACATACTGTTTTGAAAATTTGTATTAACTCAGCATAATAAATTAGTATTTTTATCCCATGATTCATTTTCTAAATGGAGTACAATGACCTTCCATGCTGGCAAGCGATCTAAAAGGATATTGCTTGACCTGAAAGTCACTGAGTGGGGAGTACAAGTTATATTAGGATTTGTATCGAATTTGTTTTATGGACAAAATGTAGTCAATGTATTTTTAATTAACTAGGATGCTATACTGTGTCAAAGTAGGAGGAATAAATATTCATCATTCAGTGTAAAAATTTGTGATTGTTTAAAAATATAATAAAGAAACCCTACCATCATTATAGTAAAATTTAAAATTACTTCAGTCTTGAGACAAAGAATAAAAGTTTTTCAATATTGTGATAATAATTCATTCTTGCATGGACTTTTACTCATGTAAAAAATGGAACACACAGATTTATCTTTTAGAGTCAAAAATACTTGGAGGATGACAATCTTTTATGAACTATTGCCAAAAGCATCTAAAACCTCTCTTGGAGTTAAAATGTATGCACTTAAAAATCCTTTCTGAAGAAAAAAGTAATTTACATACTATTTTGTATTGGTATAGGTAAATGGAAAATGTTTGTGATTAATTAACTTAAGTCTAACATTAGGGTAAAATATAATTTCAGTTATAACACAAAATCATTTTAAGCTTGCTATAGCATTCATTTAAGACTAGATAATAGGAGAATTTACAAAAATAGTGATTTTGGAAGGTTTCTGCAATATTTCATTTCGCTTATATTTGTTTCCATAGTTTTGTGCGTAATAACATGCCCCTTCTCTCCCATTCTGTCCCACATTGCCCAGCCCTGAAAATATCTAGTTCTTAAAACTCAAGTTTCTCTGTTCCTTCTTCTTTTGGCCTAGCTCTTCTTTTCTAAAATATGGTCAGCTACGAGGTACTAATAACACTATCATGTATTTCATTTTACCTTATAGTTGATAATGTACTTTTACATGCATTATTTCTTTCCTATTTATAATAACCTTAAATAGGTATTATTATTTCCATTTTATAAATGGAAACAAGAGTAAGTTATTATTTTTCAAGAGCTCATAAGAAGTCATTTTTCTCTCTTTGGGAGTCTGCCTGAGCTGGAGAGCGGAAGCTATGACTAACAGTACAATACCTTGGAGAGTAAAGCATTTGAGTTCTGAGAAAGCATAGCCTCTTTGTGCTATATACATTATTTCCAGAACTTGGATGCAACTTGGAGGAAGAGGGATTTACATGTTTTCTATTTAACATTAAAAAATTTAACATTTAACATTAAAAAACATTAAAAAATTTAAACAAATATTTCCAGATTATTTCTATATAAGTTTTACATGGGAGTGGTCATATAATGTCATCAATTTTTCAATGTTAGTTACAACTGCATTATTAATAATACATTACTATTAAATGAGGATGATTTTTCCAATATATAGTTCAGTGAATTTCATGGACATTCAAATAGCGACTAACAGAGAGAGTAGTGGGACATTTACAACTACACATGAGATAACTAAGATAAACAGAAACCCAGTATCAGGAAAGTGCATCAACTGTAGTGGGTTTGAATTTTTCAAATTTTACAAGGTTTGATTTTAATTTTTGAATTTATCTTAGTATTCTAATTAAATACTTCCAATCTCCATTAACCAATTTATTCTCTTTGTATAAAAGTATGTGTATATATAATATATATGATGTATATAAAAATTAATTTCATCAGGTTCTTGATGCATACTGGCAGAACAGATGAGACAAATATTTGCTAATTGTTTAAGCATATAAATACTATATTATAAAGTCAAAGAACATGAAGAAATTAGCATTGAAAGAACACATTACTGTAAAAAAGGGCACATTTTCTTTTAATTCTCTCAAACATCTTTTTTTTCTCTCAAATATCTTGAAGAAAACATTTATCTTAGTTTCTTTAGTTAAAATATTATAAATTATTTTAGTTCTCACTGCCTTTGTTTGATCATGGGTCTATTATTAGATATACTTGATGTATCAAAATGAAACTTATGATCTCATTTGATAATTACAGTCTAATGCTTATTGATGTTTGTAACCTGATGGTTTTTTGGAATATTTCAGTTATGGAAACATTTTCATGAGGTAAAAATCCCCAGATCACCTCACCAGTGACTTCATTTTAAGACCATCATATAATCTTTCCTATATTGAAATGATAGTGGTCTTTGGTCTTTTGATGAGTCAGAGAAAGCTAATGGCTAAAAAGCTAGGAAACCTTATGATGTAAAAGGATCATAGGATATCACCTTATCTTGGTTTTCATATAATACCTGTTTATATTTACTTATATTGAGAAGGTAACCTTAATACTGAAATGAAATTCATATGAAGTAAACATGAAAGGAGAACAGTGTAACAGGCTTGAGCAGAAAACAACCCAGGAACATTTACTTCAGGGTCTTCAATACTGTCATCTAGGAAGCAGTCACATAAAAATAGATTTTCAGGTTTTCTTTTATTAGTTTTAATCAAAAGCCTTGTCTATTCCCCTGCTTTCTTTTGCATGTGAACTCTGAAGAAATAATAGCGAACCTCACAGTTATGTCAGTTGGTACTACTGACTTTATTGATCCCATTATCCTTGTGGAAGGCACTGAAACAGAGGAAAGATTATGTTCAGAAAGCCGGGGTGTGTGTGTGTGTGTGTGTGTGTGTGTGTGTGTGTGTGTGTGTATAAACTCTCCCAGATTATTCAATATACTCATACATTATTTTCATTGTATTTTAATGCAGTGTGGTGAGTAGTATTATGCAATTATTTTAAAACAATAATAAAAGAATATAATTAACATTTTTAAAAAAATCTAATGGACTATATAATATCATTTGTTCAATTAAATATTGCTGTACATTGGCAGTTATTTTTAAATATTTCCTATAGGACATTTCTGAAGCTAAAGTCAGTCATTAGCAATTAATTATTGAAATTTTAGATGAACTTCAGATCGCATTGTTCTTTGTTCTTATGATGTGGTTTCTTAGAAAATAATTTAGACTCAAAGGCCACTGCCATATGATAACAAAATCATGAATCACAGCCACAAGTTTACTAAACCAGCCTAATCCCTAACTACACTCTAGATATCTTTCTGTATACCCATGGAAAAGTGTAGTTTCTGTGCCTCATCCAGAAAACCTTTCTCTGCAACAGTCTGAGGTCACTACAGAAACCACAACCAGTCAAAATGCAGAGTTGTACAGCCCAGTCTCACCTGTGTATTTATAATATGACATCTGAACCTAAGTGTCAGGAATTATTGCACAAGAGGAGAGAATAAAATTGTAAAAATCAAAGGAACACAGAGTTTGCTATGATACTGTGTCTCCTAGGAATGTTAAGGTCTGTATCATTACATTTCTCCAATAAAACTGTCTAAACAGATGCTGACCAAAGACAACAATGGCAGATATGCTAACCTGAACTTGGATAGGAGACCCAGGCGAGCTCAACCCTACACAAAGCACTGCACACTGTTATGGAATGAGAGGGAGAGGAAAACATATTCCTATTCAGGAAATGGCACACAGATTGGTTATTAAATATCAATATTAATATTAGATAATTAACATTAATTATTAATATAATTAATAATTACATTCAATACTTATTAAATATTAATAGTTAATATTAAATGGTCAGTCCTGAAAATATACATACAAGTAACATTATACATACTGAAAGATTTGTACTTATTCGTGTGTGTATGTGTGTGTGTGTGTGTGTGTGTGTATACATAACAACAATTAATACATAAAGAGGTCATGAATTGGAAAGAGAACCAGGAAGGGTATATGGAAGGTTTGGAGGGAGAAAAGGAAAGGGAGGATCATTTAATTACATTATAATCTCCAAAAATGATAGAAATATTTTTAAATTTATTTTTTATTTTATGTGAATTGGTGTTCTACGTTCATATATGTCTGTAGGAGAGTGTTGGATCACCTGCAACTACAGACAGTTGTGACCTACCAAGTGGGTGCTGGGCATTGAACCCAGTTCCTCTGGGAGAGCAAACCAGTGCTCTTAAATGTTGAACCATCTCTCCAGCCTCCCCCAAAGAAACATTTTAAAAAGTTGCTATGCAGATTCTTTACAACATGTCTTGAATTTACATGTTGATCTCATTAGTTGTGTAAAGAAAAATATATTATTATTATATCTTTTACATCATGTTAAATTAGAATATTAAAAATATGAATAGGACAATATATCTGTAATATTTTTATTGATCACTAATAGAAACAAACTTTCTTTTGATAAGTTTCATATAGCGCAATTGTTAATACACTGTGTAAACTTCATTTAAAATATTAAAATATTATTTTCTTTTTTATATTACTGAAACTCTAACATAAGTGATTACAGAAATATTCTTCATCCATGGAATGAAAACCATCAGAGTAAGCCTATATGAGCACAAAAACTTCACTGCATGTTCTCTACTTATTATGAGGCACAACTAGCTGACAAAGCAACAAGATGATTAAATAACTTTCAACCTAGTGTGATTCAGGGCTATTTAAAGAATGTTCCTCTAACTCAAAATGGGTTGCTGAGTTATTCTCCCAGGGCCCTTAAATACCAACATGTCGTATTGTTTCAGTTCCATTAGCAGCATAGTTCCCAAGAGGTAACTTTTGGGTTTGTCATTGATACTAATATTACTTATTGATCTTATAGATAATGGCCAATATTGGTGTGACTGTAGGGCATCTTTCCTAACTATTCATTCCTGTTCCTGTCATTCTTGCTGGTTGCAGTGCTGGTTTTGCCTGGTGCAATCTATACCTTATTGATTCTAGGATTCAGTTGAACCTACCATTCATATTGACCTTAAGTAAGTTATTAAATTTCTTCAAAGTATGAAAACTTAGAATGCTATATATTAATGTAGTGGAAAAATTAGATGAGATTATGTATAATAACAAGCAGTACATCCTGCATCAAAGTCAGTCATTATTGTCATTAAAGTTAAAAATCATCTACCACCCTGTGATGTCTGACTCTGTTTCTAGGAGCAGCACTCTCAGTTTCTTCATTCTCTAATTCTTGTATCTTTAGAATTACAACTCAAAGGGACTGGGTCAAAAAATAACATTAGATAATTGTTTTTCTATGGCAATCCTAACCATTATGTCATAAATTAATAACCATTATGTCACTATGTCATAAATTTAATTTCTCCTATGCACACTGAAAAACCTTCCCTATACAGTATAAAAAGAACCTAGCTTAAGAATAGCATGCCATATACCACTCCCCTTCCACTCCTCCATTGGTTCTTTTAGCTGGGGCAGATACCTAACTGGTCTCCTCCCATGAAGATACTATATCATGAGCCATCCTAGAGGAACCACTGCACACAGAGCATCAGGTAAGAACCTTCTCCCAATACCCTATGCTTCAGAGCTACAACTGGGAATCTAGAGCACTCAGGACCCAGCAGCCACCCAAAACCTGCCCCTCCAGAATACCACTCCTCTTCTGTCCCTCACTTGGTCCTTTTGGCTGTGACAGACACCTAGCTGGTCTGCTTTCAGGAAGATACCTTATCCTGAGCCATCTTAGAGGAACCACTGCACACAGAGCAGTAGGATTTTAGGATCCCAGAGGCGGCCTGAGTCCCAGCAGTTCTTCCACCCAGGAGCTCAGGATCACAGAGACATCTGAACCCAGAGAAGTTCTGACACAAGCAAGATAACTGGAAAGACAGGCTCCAGTCAGAGACAGTGAGTGCAGATAGCACTAGAGTTAACCAGATGGCAAAAGGCAAGCACAAGAACATAAGCAACAGAAACCAAAGTTACTTGCCATCACGAGAACCCAGCTCTCCCAATATAGCAAGCCCTGGACACCTCATCACACTGGAAAAGCAGGTTTCAAAATTAAAATCACTTCTCATGATGATGATACAGGATTTTAAGAAGGACATAAGTAACTCCCTTAAAGAAGGTCAGAACACAGGTAAACAGGTAGAAGCCCTTAAAGAGGAAACACAAAAAGCCCATAAAAAAGAGCAAAAAAACACAATCAAACAGGTGAAGGAATTGAACAGAACCATCCAGGATCTAAAAATAGAAGTAGAAACAATAAAGAAATCTCAAAGGGAGACTACCCACGAGATAGAAAACCTAGAAATCAGAAGTCATAGATGCAAGCAATACCAATGGAATACAAGAGATAGAAGAGAAAATATCATGTGCAGAAGATACCATGGAAAACATTGACACAACTGTCAAAGAAAATGCAAAATTCAAAAAACTCCTAACCCAAAACATCCAGGAAATCCAGGACACAATGAGAAGACCAAACCTGAGGATAATAGGTATAGATGAGTGTGAGGATTCCCAACTTAAAGGGACAGTAAATATCTTCAACAAAATTATAAAAGAAAACTTCCCTAAACTAAAGAGATGTCTATGAACATACAAGAAGCCTACAGAACCCTGAATAGACTAGACCAGAAAAGAAATTCCTCCTGTCACATAATAATCAAAACATCAAATGCACTAAACAAAGTAAAAATAATAAAGGCAGTAAAAGAAAAAAGTAAAGTATCATATAAATGCAGACCTCTAAGAATTACACTAGACTTCTCACCAGAGACTGTAACAGCCAGATGATCCTGGACACGTATCATATAGACCCTAAGAGAACACAAATGCCAGCCTAGAGTGCTATACTCAGCAAAACTCTCAATTACCATAGATGGAGAAGCAAAGATATTCCATGACAAAACCAAATTTACACAATATCTTTCCACAAATCCAGCCCTATAAAGGATAATAGAGAGAAACCACAACACAAGGTAAACTAAAACTAGAAAAAGCAAGAAAGTAATCTTCCAACAACCCTAAAAGAAGATAGCTACACAAACATCATTTCACCTCTAATAACAAAAATAACAGGAAGCAACAATCATTTTCCTTAATATCTCTTAACATTAATGGACTCAATTCTCCAATAAAAAGACATAGACTATTAGACTGAATACCTAAACAGGACCCAGAATTTGCTGTATACAGTAAACGCACCTCAGTGAAAAAGACAGACACTACCTCAGAGTAAAAGGATGGAAAACAATTTTCCAAGCAAATCGGCTCAAGAAATAAGCTGGAGTAGCCATTCTAATATCAAATAAAATCAACTTTCAATCAGAAGTTAACAAGAAAAATAAAGAAGGACACTTCATACTTATCAAAGGAAAAATCTACCAAGGTGAACTCTCAATTCTGATCAACTATGCTCCAAATGCAAAGGCATCCACATACATAAAAGAAATTTTACTAAAGCTCAAAGCACACATGGCACCTCACACAAAAATAGTGGGGGATTTCAACCCCCCAGTCTCAGCAACGGAGAGATCATGGAATCATAAACTAAGCAGAAACACAATGAAATTAACAGAAGTTATGAACCAAATGGATTTAACATATATTTATAGAACATTTCATCCTAAAACAAAAGTATATACCTTTTTCTCAGCACCTCATGGTACCTTCTCCAAAATAGATCATATAATTGGTCACAACACAGGCCTCAACAGATACAAAAAGATTGAAATAATCCCTTGCATCCTATCAGATCACCATGGATTAAGGCTGGTCTTCAATAATGACAAAAACAATGGAAAACCCACATGCACATGGAAACTGAACAACACTCTACTCGATGATGTGGAGAAAGAGGAGCACTCCTCCATTGTTGGTGGGATTGCAAGCTGGTACAACCACTCTGGAAATCAGTCTGGCAGTCCCTCAGAAAATTGGACATAGCATTACCAGGACACATGCTCCAATATGTTCATAGCAGCCTTATTTATAATAGCCAGAAGCTGGAAAGAACCTAGACATCCTTCAACAGAGGAATGGATACAGAAAATGTGGTACATTTACACAATGGAATATTACTCAGCTATTAAAAACAGTGAATTCAAGAAAGTCTTAGGTAAATGGATGGAACTAGAAAATATCATCCTGAGTGAGATAACCTAATCACAAAAGAACACACGTGGTAGGTATTCACTGATAATTGGATATTAGCCCAAAAGCTCGAAATATCCAAGATACAACTCACAGACCACATGAAGCTCATGAACAAGGAAGTCCAAAGTGTGTGTGCTTTGGTCCCTCTTAGAAGGGGTAACAAAATACTCATGGGCGCAAATATGGAGACAAAGCATGGGGCAGAAACTGAAGGAAGGGCTGTCTGGAGACCATTCCACCTGCGTATCCATCCCATGTGCAGTCACCAAAGGTAGACATTGATGTGGATGCCAGGAAGTGCATGCGGACAGGAGCCTGATATAGCTGTCTCCTTAGAGGTCTGCCAGAGTCTGACATATTTAGAGGCGGAAGCTCACAGCTAACCATTGAACTGATCATGGGGTTCCCAACGGAGGAGTTAGAGAGAAGACTGAAGGAACTGAAAGGGTTTGCAAACCCATGGGAAGAGCAATAATCCCAACCAACCAGAGCTCCCAGAGTCTAAACCACCAGTCTGGGAGCACACACGGAGGGGCCCATGGCTCCAGCTGTATATGTAGGGGAGGATGACAGTCTTAGGCACAGGTGGATGAGGCCTTGTGAAAGCCTAGTGTGGGGAAATCATGGGTGGGGAGGTGAGAGTGGGAGGGTGGGTGGGGGCATATCCTCATAGAAGCAGGAGGGAGGGATGGGATAGGGGGTTTCTGGGTGGGGAGGGGAAGGGAATTACATGAAATGTAAATAAAATATCAAAAAAAAAGAGAATAGCATGCCATGCTCAAAATTACATTACTTACAGTTTTTTTTCCCTTTGAGCTACCTCAGATTTTTACATTGAATTCATTTACTATCAAGTCATCTTGAGTTGAGGGACTGAACTGGGTCTTTACAAAATTTGCATCATAAAGCTTGGTCCCTAATGTGATTTAGGATTTATCTCCTATCAGGAAATGATTTAACTTAAATGATATCATTAAAGTGGAGCCCCAACCCCCTAGATCTTTTCCCCTCCCACCCAAGAAGAGGATCACAATGGAATACTTTTATTGTAGTATGTTAGGACAACACAGGGGTAAGGAATCTCTCTGTAGACAATCACAGGACCTTCACCAGCAACTAAATCAGCTAACATTGCTCTTGAACAAATAATTCCTCTTAGTACAGCCAGTATGTGATAGCTTGCTAGAGTAGCCACTGACTTTACTGATGATACACAGAAATATAAAGACATACAACAGCCCCCACACATACATGCATGGATGTGCACAGATTATATTGAGCTAAGAATGTAGGATGTTCAGATCACATACAATATCTTTAGGTTTATCAAAATGTGTTCTCATCAACACAGAGCTATAGGTAGAGTCCAGCTTCTTCAATTTAAATGGTGTCCTGTCTTTCTTTTCTTCTGGTCACCCTGAACATCATTACTAGACTAAATTTTTCTAAAATATTTTCTTTAATATTATATTATCTCTGGTGAATCCTTAATCTGTGCGTGGATCAAATTCAAATTCTTCATTCCTGCACCTCAGGCACAGCCTACGTATGGCTTTTCATGAGCAGCTGGTAATTTTTAAGAAGCTTCTTTTCTATATAGTAAAATAAAGTTGATTGTCTCATCTTTAAATTAATCACTTGTCCTTATAATATCCCTCTGAAGATCAAGTAAGATAGTAAGCAGAATACTTATTAGAGAATTGGGACATATTAAGAATTCAGTTAGCACATTTTGTAATTATTCATTTTGATCTCCATTAATGTATTATTTTCGTGATACCAGACATTTCTAAGCCATTTAATATGTACTAAAATTTATTTAAAATCCTTAATCCATTAAACGTTGAGATAACTGTGTCATCTGTTCTGGGTATTAGCATATTAACCTAAAAAAAATCTAGAAATTGCCCAAAGTCATAAGAAAGCAAAACTGAAAAAGAGTTTGAACTGGAGCAATATGTTTCTAGATTGCATGACTGTTTCTTCTATGTATCATGTCACATATTTCTGATGTGTTTCCTGAATATCCTGTCATTTTTATCCTCATAAATTCAACATGCAAGGTTCTCTGATCTGCCATGTGTAGCTAATAAGAATTAATGATATATGTATACATATAGATGTCATGCTATACAATATATCATTAAGTTTTCCTCAATTTGTTTTTTATCTCTTATTGACATGAGTTATTTTAGATTTTATAAGTTTCTAGAAGCCTTTGCCAAAACCAGATAGATTAGAGGAAATAACAGTGTAGGAGTTCATATTTGAACATATATGATTGATTAAAAGACTGCCTGACCACATGAAGCTCATAAAAATGGAAGACCAAGTGGGGGTGATTCAGTTCTTCTTAGAAGGAGCAACAAAATACTCAAGGGAACAATTATGGAGAAAAGTGAGGGACAGAAACTGAAGGAGGGGCCATTTGAAGACCTTTCCACCTGAGTATCCATCCCATGTGCAGTCACCAAAGGTAGATGCTGATGTGGAAGTCAGGAAGTGCATGCCGATAAGGGCCTGATATGGATGTCTCCTCAGAGGCCTTCAAGAGTCTGACATATTCAGAGGCAGATGCTCACAACTAGCCATTGAACTGATCATGAGGTTCTCAATGGAGGAGTTAGAGTGAGGACTGAAGGAGCTGAAAGGGTTTGTGGCACCATGAGGAGAGCAACAATACCAACCAACCACAGCTCCCAGGGTCCTAACCACCAGCCTGGGAGCACTTATGGAGGGATCCAGGGCTTCAGCTGAATATGTAAGAGTGGAGGGCCCTGCTGGGCACAGGTGGAAGATGAGATCCTTGACCTCATGAAGGCTGGACGCCCCAGGGGGTGGGAATTTTGAGGGTGGGGAAGTGGGAGTGGGGGGGTAGGTGGGGGTTACATCCACGGAGAAGAAGGAGGAGGGGTAAGGGGATGGGGGGTTCCCGGGTGGGTGGGGGATGGGGTAAGGAGATAACATATGAAATGTAAATAAAATATCCAATAAAAAAAAAGGCATGCAAAAAAAAAAAAAAAGACTGCCTGAAGCATGTGTCAATAAAAGCCAAGGAAAAATGGACAAAAACATTAGAGTATAAATTAGATAAATGTCTTAACACATTTGGTATACAGGGTATGTGTGCATGCATCTCTGCATGCATGCACATGCATGCATACATACGCTATAGATAAGTTTTAAAAATAACAATAAGGAGATGACATTGTATGCTTTTGCAAAAGGTGAACTTCATCAAAGATCATAAAAAATTGCTGAATATACTGAGGGAGAGTTAAGAGGTTTATACCTCTAGATTGGAAAGTGAAAGTACCACATATGAGATGGTTTCTTGTTCCCAGAAGATACTGTGAGGATAAACTTTGGGAAGAAAATGGGTGGATTCTGGTGATACATCATGAAAATATCCCTTGCATTTTAAAAGATAGGAACCTTTTTTTGGACCTCACAATGGCTATCCTCCTGGATACTCAGCCTATTTGCTTAACCTGGCTTTAAGAGAACAGTTCTAACAACCTAATTACTTCCTTAGATTTCCCACACAATCAACTGTTTTTTGTTTTTTGTTTTTTTGATTATGATGATGCTACAGAGCACTATCTTTCATGCCAAACAACTGCCATCTTTTTTTTGTTTGTTTGTTTGGTTAGTTTTTTTGTTTTGTTTTTGTTTGTGTTTTTTGAGACAGAATTTTGCCTTACAGCCCTGGCTGTCCTGAAACTCACTTGGTAAACCAGGCTGGTCTCAAATTCAGAAATCCGCCTGCCTCTGCCTCCCAAGTGCTGGGATTAAAGGCAGGCATGTACCACCACTGCCTGACAACGGCCATCTTCATGACATCAGCTTTAGGTGCTTGCAAAAGATCATCATGGGTAGGCTTGTTGAGTGTTGCTTTCTTAATGATATTATGTCTCATAAGTGGCTGAATGTTTTTCCAAAGTGTAAAGAAAAGCTGGAAAGCTCAAGCAAATTACAAAGATCTGAGAACTTATGTAAGGAATGCAAAAGATCAAAAGTCAATATATTGATGTCAATCCTTATAATTTTGCTGAGAGAATGTTATTACTATTTATATTTTATATGTCCCTTATATAGTGTCTATCTAGTAATATCTAATCAAGGTAATGCTTGCAAATAAGACACAAAACATTCAAAGATATCCCTAGCAGAGGTATGGTATAGATTCTGTTGCATATAAGAAGCAGAATACATTTTAGAAATACAATATATAGAAATAAAATATAGAGGAATAGATACCACACTTGTGTGTTTATACAAGCAAGTTTTTTACAAGAAAGTGACTCAATAAACTGTGATGAAATTCAAGTTCTATCTTTTTGAAGAAATACAGTGAGCATGTTTAGAACAGGCAGAGTGAAGGTTCTGTGGTACTGAAATATTTCCTTTCACGAACTGTGTGATGTGTCTTTGGGCATTTCTTCTGTGAATTGTGTGTTTATATTTTTCTTTATGTGTATTTTACTTAGAGTACCAGTAAACTAGAAAAAGGCAATCTATTTAAATAGTTAAATATGAAAAATGGTATGATGTGATATCTAAAAACCTCATTGAGTTGAATAAGACAAGAAAAAAAAATTCATCATAGAAAAGGGAATTTACCTGCGAATACAAATAGTATCCCATAAAGGCACAATATTTTGATGCTATGAGTACAGTGATTTGCTGATTATGGTAGTTTATGGGTTAAATCAATATATGGTAAGCCAGGGGTTAGTGCATAGTGGGCAGTCAGTTAAAAGCCCACCATGAAAACTTCAAGTTAGTCACCATTGTGTAGAAGTTCTTCTGTGATAAAACAATCCATCATGGAGAGAAGCTTGCTAAGATTCAGGATCTTTTCATAGGAGGGGAAACATTCCATGCTTTAAGGGAGCTGGTTCAAACTCAAGAAGCAAACAACTCAAAATATTTGGGAAGCCCCTGAAACTAGCCAGATGCATTAGACTTCTTCCTTCCTCTCTAAACCAGAAAAGACTACTGAGAGACTCAGAAAAGTCAAGGTGTCTGGAAGAGGGACAGACGGGTCAAGCTGCCTGCAGGAATCAGAGACAGAGACCACCTAAACTATCTGAAAATGCAATACCAGCTATGCTGTCTTGAAAGGCTCAAACTTCTTGAACCACTTAAAGGAGGCACTTGACAAACTTTCAAGCTGCCTGAAACTGCATTGAGCTTCTTGTTTCCAGCTTTTATGTGCCACCATCTATACTGTGGTGAGCTCTTAGTGATATAGCTGTCTTTGAGTAATTTCTCCTCCTATAACTAATCCCTCAACTATACTCCAGTAAGCAACCCAAATGAACTTATTAGTCACAGTTGGTTGTGGGTGATATCCTTACTTTGTTTGGTTTGTCTTTGGTTCCCGATGTAGGGTGAATAGACATTTGTTCATGGCTCCCTGGGACTAGTGTCATGCAACACCCACATATGTTACACTGGAATGAATATTAAGGAACAACATTTTAAGGTTAAAAGAATGAGCCAAGAGTGCTAACAATAAGAGACAAAGATGTTGGTGGTTGGGTATGTGATAGAAACATGTGCCTACTAGAGACAAACAGTCTTTAAGAAGTAAGTCCAGTGACTAGTGATGATGGCTTTTCTGGCTAGCTTCCATAATACCTTTCCATTTTGGTAAACACATTCTAGACACTGTAGTCTATTACACATTCTTGCTTTTACTATATTGCTTATAAAATGTACCTAATCATAATGAAATAGGTTATAAGAAAGAATGATTTCTAATGAGTTTGTGTTCAGTTCAGTAAAGATACCCCAGATTGCTCTTCAGACAAATAGCTAAGCAAGAAAAAAAAAAAGGTATCTGTTGGTATCTGTAAGAAGAAAACAATGACTTCGTGAAAGTCGCAGGCAAATGTATAGAACTAGAAAATATCATCCTGAATTAGATAACCCAGTCACAAAAGAACACACAGGTATGTACTCACTGATAAGTGGATATTAGGCTAAAAGCTGAGAATACCCATGATACAACTCACAGACCATATGAAGCTCAAGAATAATAGACACCAAAGCATGGACGCTCAGTCCTTCTTAGAAGGGAGAACAAAATATTCACAGGAGGTAGGGAGTTGGGGGGACTTGGGAAGAAGAAATGAGAGGAAAGGGGAAAGGGGGGGTCAAGATCAGGTATAGGAGGAGATGGGGATGATATACAGAGGGTCAGGAAGTTGAACAGAGGTGTATAGCAATAGGGCATGGGGAACTGGGGGTAGCCACCAGCAAGTCCCAGATGCCAGGAAAGCAAGAGACTCCCAGGACCCAATAGGGATGAGATCAACTGAAATGCTCAACCAAGGGGAGGAAGAACCTGTAGAGACCATATCCAGAGGATAGGCAAGGTCCCCAGTTGGGGAACGGGACCACCCAGTCATCTCAAAATTTTTAACCCAGACTTGCTCCTGTCTAAAGGAAATATGGGGTCAAAGTGTGGAGCAGAGACTGAAGGAAAAGCCATCCAAAGACTGTCCCATCTGGGGATCCATCCCATACACAGAAACCAAACCCAGATAGTATTGTGAATGTCAAGAAGTGCTTGCTGACAGGAGCCTGATATAGCTGTCTCCTAAGAGGCTACTTTAGAGCCTGACAAATACAGAGGAAGATGCTGACATCCAAACATTGGACAAGCATAGTGTCCCCACTGGAAGAGTTAGAAAAAGGACTGAAGGAGCTGAAGGGGTTTGCAACCCCATAGGAAGAACAACAATATCAACCATCCAGACTCACCCCGCCAGAGCTCCCAAGGACTAAATACCAACCAAAGAGTGTACATGGAAGGACCCATGGCTCTAGTCATATATGTAGCAGAGAATGGCTTTGTTGGGCATTAATGGGAGGAGAGGCCCTTGGTTCTCTAGAGGCTCGATGCCCCAGTGTAGGGAAATGCCAGGGCAGTGAGGTGGGAGTGGGTGGGTGGGGGAGCACCCTCATAGAAACAGGGGGAGGGGGGATAGGATAGGGGGTTTGCAGAGAGGAAACCAAGATGGGGGATAACATTTGAAATGTAAATAAATAAAATATCTAATACAAATCCATTTATAATTATGCTAGGGAAAAAAGAAGAAAGAACATCTAATATAATTAATAACACTTGGGGCATCTTCTAGGAATATGTCAGCAACACCAACCAGTAACCTACAGCCAGCAGAAAGTCAAGGGCAACTACTAACAAAACCAGAGAGCTTAGTATAAGAAAGTTAACAAGACACCCACAAAGTTGGAAAGCAATAACATAGTTTGAGTGACCATTAGCTAAGAGTTAGTTAAGGTCTCTATGCTAGAGTCAGAGATAGAGGATTTCAGCCACCCCGAACTGAGTTGGCTGCACACAAGCAGCATAGTATCACCTTCCTGAAGACATGCAAAGAGTGTGTGGGCTCCTCATTGTCTTCACCCAAGAGAATTCAGAGAATTAAGCAATCTCAAAAGAGTTTATCTTGGTCTTTGAATAGTTTGTGCTGTTGCTTATAAAATGCAGGGTAAAGGGTAAATTCTATGGCATTTCCTCCCTGGACACTATTTCTTGTCTCAGAAGTTGCTCTTACATCTCTTTAATTTTTCATTTCTCAATTTTTCTCTGTTATATAGTAATTCTTCATCAAGCTAGACTCCATGATACATGCTCCTGTGAGAGTTCATGTCATTTATCTTCATTGACATGAGACAATAAAAATGAAGTCACTGCTCCATGTCAATATTTTGTGGACATGAGTGTCACAAATCTTAGGTCTATGAATAATCCACAATTATGTATAAACACCCATTGATTTAAAAGAGTCCTACATTTTGGGGAGGCTAAGGTAGGAGTAGTGATGTAAATACAAGACTAGCCTGTGCTACATAATGTGACTGTTTTAAAAGCAAGCAAATGGAAAACAAAAAATAATATACTAACTTAATTACTATTTAGGACTCATTACTGAATGATATAAACTGAGTTATGATAGATAAATTTTAAACATTCTACATGTGAAATACTCTTTCTTGTGAATTATATGAGTGTCTGAATGGGTAAAATCAAAATAGCCACTTGTTAGTTGATTGGCATTGAGATTAAAGGACTCTAGTAAGAAAATGAAACCCATTACAGTAGAATTGTCAAGTCTATGTACATATGATAAATTATCATGGAAGAAAATACACACACACACTTCTGTATATTATTTAAATATACAGAAAACAGAAATGGCAATATCTGAGGAAAAAATGTAGGTAGAAATTAGTATAAATAAATCATCATTATCAGTACAAAACTAATCCAAAGCATAGAAAAATAGGCAGACTACAGTGGTTCTTTAATAATGTAGTGAATATTATATTATGTTGAAGTCCCTATATAAGTGCTAAGCCATTCAAATCCTGTTAACACTAAATTAATTTAATTATCTACTGATAATCAGATTCATTTAATAATACCAAATACTAAAGATGTTTAGATTTAAGGAATTGAGATTGGTTGATATGAATATATTAATCTCATTAAAAATTATACCTGAAACAATTAAATTGAGCTAAGATAAACATTTTAAATTAGTAAAATAGACAAAGCCAACAGTATGCAGAGGAGTTATGAATTTTCTTTACAGATAAATCTGTCTCCAGTAAGAGCAGAACAAGTGGATATCATCACATAAGTAAACTGAAAAGGGACACGAGGGGAGACTTTAAAAGAGTGGAGTCAATCAGTATTTATCTTTTAATAATTAAAGTTCAAATATATAATATTAATAATGTTGAATTAATACGTCCAACAAAGGATGTGGAAAAACGGAAAATCAAATATCTTTATAGATGTCAAACTACATGTAGTCAAATTCTTCCTTTTCTGTCACAAAAGGCAAAATTCCCAGAGAACTCAGGTAGATTTTACAATTCTCCTTGTAGCTGAGACAAAAGAAAAAAATGTAGATCAATCTTACATATATAGAGAGGAGCTCATTATTGTATGGTCCTGCAGGAAAGGTCATTAAGCTCAATCTTATATATATAGAGAGAAGCTCATTATTGTATGGTCCTGCAGGAAAGGTCATTAAGCTCAGGAGGTAAACATTGCAATATAGCTTCAGGAAGTTCCTGAAACTGACCACTAGTCTCAAACTTAACCTAAGCAGTAGGGACTGCTGACTTGTACCATCAGAGCAGTAGCTTCCCTATCTTACTCAGAAGATACAATCTTACAGCAAATTCCCTGGTCCTCTGGCTCTTATACTCTTTCTCCTACCTCTTCCAAGGTGTTCCTTGAGCCTTAGATATATGAGTTGTGTTGACAATTTATCTACTAGAGATGGGCACTGTGAATCAGTTGTTCTGTGCATTTTGAGCAGTTATGGCCTTCTGTGGTGGTCTCCATCTACTGCAAAGAGAAGATTCTTTGATGAGGGGTGAGAGCTACACATATCTATGGTTGTAAGGCTTAGTATTTAGAGCAAAGTAAAGAATTATAGTGATCTAGTACAGTGGTAGTTGTAGGGTCTTCTCTAAGATCCACGGCTTTACTAGCCATGGATCATTGACTAGGTTCATTACCAGGCATGATTTCCCTTTTGTTGAATGGGTCTTATGTTCAATTACACAGTTGTCAGTTACCACCAATAAGTATTTCTATTGCATCTCCAGTGATACCTTGCCTTCCTGGATTTCATTGTGGTTTTCATTGTGGTTCACAATCATCATAGCTGAGTAAGACTGTTGATCACTTCCCTGGCTATCCAGCTTTCACAGGACCTTCTAATACTATAGAAGCTGATCCTTATAGTGGGAGCTTTGAGGCAGATCTAACTCAAATCAACCAAGTCCTGTATACATTAAAGTGCATGATAAATTTTGAGCTACTTTTCAAAGATTTTTTGTATTAGAGAAAATCTATTTCTTTTGCCCTTGGACATTCAATTGTATATCAGTGTTTGCTGACAAAGATAGATCCTTTTGAACTGCTGGCAAATTACTTAGATTCCTATTTCCATGTTAAGCAATTCAGTGAGTGCCCCTGGGTCTTCATTTTGTCTCTTGTGTAATAATTGTTTCTGCTTTCCTGAAAGCCTTTGTTCTTACTGTCGCTGGACTCTGCCAACTTTGCCCTTATGGCTGTGACTATTTATTTAATATCTATTTTCCATCATGTTTATATTTTAACATTTGAATCCCTTGATTTAATTGCCACTGAACTGCTGACACTATAGGAAACTTTGCTTATAAATTCTGCTCAACTCCCCCTTCCAGACCACTGCTCCATCTTATTTCTTGAAGACATCAAGTTCCATTTTGCATCCTGATTTAGGTGCATGCTGTTCCATCTGCTCAGAATGCAGTTTTGGCAGAGCGCTGCATCTCACTTCTTCCCTTTACTCAGATTTTGAAAATGTTACTAGTCTCCTAGGACTTGCCTCACCTTTGTAGGGCTGCCTGCATTGCATCATTAATCTTGCCATGTGCTCTCAGACTTGTTCTCCATCATTTAGTGCCATTTTCATTTTCTCTAGCCCACATTTGAATACAGATATATTTTTTTCTGACTACCACATAAACCCCAAACTGCCAAAGAGATGGTCACTTGATCAATAGTGTGTTGCTAGGGTTCTTTTTAGGGGTTCAGTAAATATCTGTTGAACAAATACTTTAAATTTAGGAATAAAATGTATAAGAAAATTGACATCAACAGATATCATGCCCCTGTTTTTTGTCTTGTGCTCTTTTATATGACCCTGATTTTCATGTTTCTCATCTATAAGTGTTCCTATGGAACATGAATTACATACTGTGAAACTACCCAGCACAGTTCTTAGAACATGACAGGCATGGAATAATTTTGTTTTTTCTCTTCTCATCTGATCGTGTTTTATTTCCTTCTTTATACTAACAATGATTCTAAGAATAATGGTTCTGTCTTGGAAAACCAAACAAACCAACAAAAAAGAAAACAAAAGCCTCCTACTGATTTGTAGTCCATTGTGGTTCTAAGTAGTATACAGTTTTACTTAACATACTTCAAGTGGCTTTCCATGTGTGTTGTGTAGCTATGAAAGCATAGAGCCTTCTGTGTCTAAAACAATCCCTCTTTTCAGTTCTCAAATCTTACCTCTTTAAGGCTTTCAAAGAGAGCATGGTGACTTGTGTCTTTAATCATAGCATTCATAGACCAAAAGCAGGTGGATCTCTGGGCGTTTGAGGCCAGCCTGGCTTACATACACGCTCCAGGGAAGTCAGTGCTACACAGTGAGATCTTGTCTCAAACCAAACCAACAACAGCAGCAACCAGAAGAAAACCCTACATTAAAACAATAAAGCTTTGGAAAAGCAAGCCTCTATTGGTTTAGGTATGCACAGCAACAGGTCTGCTGATGTGTCACCCACATCCTTTAATTTTTTTTCTGAGATTGATACATTTTTCTTTTCCATTTTCTAAGATTGAAACATTTGATTATTTCAGACTTCTCACTCTCATTTGTCCTTGTATGCTAACAGCCATTTTTCTGCTTTGATACATGTTTACAGTGTTGTGAAAAAAAATGGTTTTGAATTTTTTTATATAGAAACACCTACTTTATATCAATGGTTCTCAAATGGGGGGAAGGGGGAGGTAGGAGGGAGTATTACAAATAGCAGGAGGAGGTTTCTTTTAATTTTGTATAAACATGCTCTCCTCCTATGCCCCTCATTGTATTTCTTTCCCTTAGAGAACTACTATTTGTGAAATAAGCACTTTTTGCTTATTTACTGGTTTCATGTCCCTTATCTGGCAAGGATCTGGAAACATAGATTCAGTATATGGCTTGAATGTTGTTTGTGTCCCAGATGGTTACATGCTGGTGGTGTCCAGAATGGCAATGGGAGGTTGACTCTATAAGAGGTGAAATCAAAGCGGGGGATCTGCAGGCAATTCAGTATGAACTCTGGGAATGGATCAGGAGAGCCTGGGGTCTTTCTAGATTTCCATCTGTAATCTCTTCCTCCCACAAGCATTCTTGCCATGCTCCTACTACATGAGCTGATACTACCAAGAGGGAATCCTCAACAGGGCATGCACCATGCAATTCACACCTTCAGCATCTCAAACAGTGAAACAAGAAATTCTTTTTGTTACAAGTAATTCTTTTTGACTACCTGAGGTATTTCATCATGGTAATGAAAAAATAGGCAGAAGCAACGAGCCTTCAATCCAAGTAGCCAATTGCCTCATTGTCTTTAAATAACAGTAGGAAACTCAGAACTTTCACTAGAGATAAGTGGCTTTGACTGCGGTTTTCATAGTAAAATTTCTTACTTGTTTCTCTTTTGGGGCTACACAAGATCTTTCAACTATAAAAAATTAGAACTGCATAATCCTATAGACAATGTCATTAATAAAATAAATCAGCATCTGTGATCTATTGATACACTATGATTTTGAGTCTTCTGAAAGAACATACCTATAACTGACACTTTGCTAAATTAACACAGTCCCTAACTACTTTCTAAATATTTGTTTATATATTACAGATGAGTGTAGTTCTCAATCCTTATCAAGAAAACTTCTCATTGCAACACATTGAAACCTTTACAGACAACCACAATCACTATGCAGAGATTTGTACAGCAGCCCCAACTGATACATACAACACAATTTTGGCACCTAATGCTCAGGACGTTTTGGGAGGCAGGTGGGCAGAAAGCTTGTAAGAGACAGAGATACATGAAGTTTGGTGTGAGATTCTGTCAGTATCTGTCAGGGATGTCAGAAGCTACATCTATAAACAACATTTATAAACATGAACAGAATAAAGATAACACTAATAAGCATGTTCATGTGGATGAGGAAGGCTTACAAGGCCTTTAAACCTACACAAAACCTCCAAAAAACTGTGCTGAGATTGGGACAAATCCTCTTTCCTGGGGAAGAGCATCCCAACTGACTATCTAATACCAAATAATCATCCCTGAAAACATATGTAAGAAACATTATGTAGACTGAGCTGATTATACACACACACACACACACACACACACACACACACACACACACACACA
>NW_021604676.1:3507688-3510070 GCF_004785775.1 Grammomys surdaster
ACACACACACACACACACACACACACACACACACACACACACACACACGTATGAATGTAATAACACCTGATGAAAAGGGGGGGCTATGAATTTGAAAGAGAATAAGGAATATGTGGGAAGGTTTGGAGGGAGGACTAAGAAGGGGGAAGATAAAAGAAACACTATGACTTATCTTAGTAATAATATGTGACTGGGTGAGCTTACATTACCTTCTAGAATAAGCTACAGATCCAGCTGGCTGACATTTTGCCTTTGTACCCTGCCACTTGTTCTCAATCATTTTGATCAGAATAGCACCATGCCTTCTCCTTTTGGATCACCTTCACATACACTTGCTAATTGAGGGCTATTAATTAATTTAGTGCTGTTTCATTTTTCTATATCTTTACTTATCAAGTTTTACTCATTCTTGGAGGCCCAACCTACATACTACCACACCTGCAGATATGTTCTTTTTAACTGGTTTATTACTTTGTATCCTTTTATGGTTGTATATCTTTCCTGTTAAAATTGAAGCTTCTTGAGAATAGCACTATGACAGTTACAAAGTAGGTATTTGTTAAATGTATATGGCTCTTGTAGTTGGAATCAATTGTTCATAATAAAGTCAAAAAGAAGATTCCCCTTCTGACTTGACACCAGTATGGCATCTCATCACTGTCTTCCATGGACTTTCAGTTGAAAGTCAGAAGTCCCTTGATGGAAGAACAGAGTAGACTGCAAACAAAACCAATGTAAGTATGGCATAATGGTATACAACTATAATCCTAAAACTTGACTGAATAAAAGGAGAATTGTCAAGTTAAAACTACCATGGTCTACACAGAGAGTTTCACAGTAGTCTGAGCTCCATAGACAGTTCTGTTCAGGCTGGTTAATACAGTTAGAACCTGCCTTTTAAATACTAAATAATAGAGATATCATTTGAGTTACTTATTCAAATACTTGTCGGCTGGTGACAAGCCAGCTGTAGCCATACTATCTGCTCTTATCCACCGGACCTTCTAAGACAAGGTAGTTTCAGTGGTTTGGCCAAGAACGATGTTAAACTAGCCACACTTGGAGTTTCTGGAGGGACTGAGAGGTTCCTTTTGCTCCTCCCGAATAACAGTCCAGTAGTGAACCTCCTGATCCTTCACCTCATCTATGACATGACTCTACTCTGTGACATTTTTCCAAGCCTGGTATGTCAACAAATTTGAGTCACTTTGAGATTAATGCAAATGCGAAAGGAAACCTCTGTTCCAAACAGCTTCCAGATTACCTAAAAGGTTGAAATGTGGCAATGATTCCAGAAGGAGCACCAGGAAGTCAGTCATGACAGTGTGCAACCTGTTCAATACCAGTGGCACCAATGAGGCCACACTGACAGCCTGACCCCAGCACTACCTGGAGACCATGATTGTCTGCATCATCACCAGTTAGGCTACCTTCACCATCCCAATCACAGAAGAATCTGTAAAGGAATATGGAGTGTACAACCTCAGCAATATCTTCTGTGTGACAACCCTGTATATCACGAGAACAAATACAGTTGTGGCAGATCTAAAGGATTTTGAAACTGCTAAGTCAACATGCCTGTCACTGGTGGCCATGCTAAGAAGATAATCACCCCATGATAATGATCTTTCACTGTACCTTAGGGTTTACTTTTTCCACTACCAGCAGGTCATGTTTACAGGAAGAGTCCAGGAGTCTAGACAGTTGTGAAGGACAAGGCTAAAACAAGTTGTAGCCTGTTTTGTCTTCTCCCTGGTGGACACCATGAACCATAAGGAAAAAGTTTTGTCTAGTGTTCTCTCTTTTGTTCAAAGAAAAAGAATACACCTACTTCTCCAAGCGAAGAGCAGGAACTTGGAGAAGCAAAACCACTAGCATTAGAAGCAAAACCATTAGCAAAACCACTGCTTTTGAGAAGAAAATGATTGCCAAGGCCATCCCAGAACTGAAAGCCTCCATGAAGAAAGACAAGGACTTCAAGCATATGAGGTGAGCTGTGGGCTTCAAGCAGCATCACCTAACACTGAGATTAAGCATTGTGTCACTAAAGCCACTTCAGAGACCTTTGACTTTAATTTACTTTCATGGTGGGTATTGTATCAGCATCAGTATCACTTCCAAACTGTGTCTAGTCTGATAATATTGACAATAAAGCAGTCTCTGACTTTCTAAAAGAAATAAATTCCCATATGTATAAATTTTACAAGGTAAGTTGTTTTCTTTAAGTATAATGAGAATTTTACAGATGTTTTTCTGCTTCCCTTGTAGATTCTCTTTCAGTGTTACAAAGATTCACTATATAAATGTTCCATATTTTAGCTTAGATTCACTGTTAAGTATTTTGGTTTTTATAATTTTACTTTGTGACACACACACAAATAT
>NW_021604676.1:3510170-3557021 GCF_004785775.1 Grammomys surdaster
ATATATATGCATGTGAATGCAAGCATGCCACAACAGAGAAGAAATCTAAAATTCAAGGACAACTTATGTGGCTTGGTTCTCTCCTTGAACCATTTGGCTTAGCAGCAAGTGCCTTTACCCACTGAGTCAGCTCATTAGTGCCTCTTTTTATTTTATTTTTTTAACTGATTGTGAGTAGAGTATTTTTCCTTATTCCTTTCTAGTAATGTTTATTGTTGGTACAAAGAAAAACTACTAATTTTTGCATGTAGATGTTTTAATCCTTTTATTTCTCTGAAAGTCTTTATCAGACAAGACAACTGTACATATGGATGATTTGATTTTTTGTTTTATATGTAGTACTTCTATTTCTTTCTCTTGTCTTATTGCTTGAGCTAAAACTTTAAGTATGGTGCTGATACTAAATTGAGATGAATGGAAATTATTCACATAACCCAAAGCTTAGTTATGCCAATCTGTCACTGAGATACCACATCCTCTTGCTTGTAAATAATTATACTATGTGATATATTCTGCATATTATATCTTGAATTAAAACTTAAGTACATTTTAATAAATTTAAAGTTTAGATTTATTCTTCTGCTTCATCAATTTTCATTAAGCTTCCATTTTCACTAATAAAATGGTGGAGTTTCATTTTTTTATATCTAAAATGAGAGGCTTGATTAGAAAATTTTCTTGTTTCTAAAATATTATATGGTTTATATATAGTAGATGTTTTAGGTAGACTGGATTTATTATAAAGTAGACTTGTCAAGAAGAGAAAATTAAACTTAAGGAGGTTATGTAATTGCCCAAGGACACACAACTAACATATTGAAACCACTGTTAAATCAGAAATAGTGTATTTTGGAAAATCCGAGCTGAGTTGTGATATGCTATTTTTCTTCAAGATGATGTATATAAACATAACATATTCTTTTATCCTCTTGAAAAATTTGTGAGTGAAAAGGCCACAACCTACAGTTTATTCACAAGAATCAAGTACACCATGAGTGAAGATGTTGCCACTATCTCTTGTCTGATCCCATTGAATGATGTGTTCAATTGCATTTGTGAGCAACTGAACAAATCAGCTACATTACCTTAGAGACTAACAGGAAGTTCCTGTACAGAAGAATGACTGTTGCAATTAGAAAACTGGTATTTTATGCAATTAAAATAAAACTCTAAACATGTCTTTGCAGATCCTCTGTGCTAATGCTCATCTTGGAAAGTAATTACTTACCCTCAAAGGAAAGAGACTATTTAGAAAAAATACCCTTTAGGTCAAAGGATCTCATGTAAATACTTGTTTAAATAATATTACAAATAGGCTCTATTTCTTGGGTGTCATATAATACTCTGTGAGGTTAAACTTGATGAATATTAGGCAGAAATTGGTGAATGGGCTTATACTAAGAAAGATAGTAAATTTCTAGGTTGTGGTAAGCTGTTAATCTATGCTGCTGACTTATGTGGGTAACAGGAGTGTGGCCATTTACCTGATGTTTTATCAGCAATTAGCTGGATAAAATTCTGCAGGGCATATTCTTTGTGTACTTGAAAGGTAAGTTTCCAGACTGATAGAAATATCTTTTTAATAACCTGCTCTTAAACTCTAAAGATTACATGAGTATTGAGACTTAGAAACTGCTGGAGGGGGTCCCCTTTGACTTTGGTTCAAGAGAGCCCAGTAGGGAAGACTGGAGACTTAGCCATGGCTATATATGCTGGGTTTGTGTTATGGGAAGAACCTCAGCATTAAAAATAAAGTTAATGCCAGCCACAGTCATCTTACTCAGCTGGAGAAAAGCAGAGTTCCAACTCAAGCAATGTCAAAAGCTTCCGAAGGAGTTTAATGTAGTTACTGTTTTCTGTTAGGCTGCCAAGTTCCATTTTAAACTGAGAGGAAAGGGGAGAAGGAGGATTGGTAACTCAGGAAAGGAGTAATGTGATTTCTCTTCCACAAGAAAACTTACTTTTTCCTAGATGTAGGGCTGTAAAGAATTCTGTGATTAAAAATATCAAATTCCAATCCAAAGCCAAGATACATAGAAAATAAGAACTACTAGTAATTTTCCTTGATGCAAATGTTTAGAATAAATGACTTTTTGCTGACCCAAAGACATTTTCTTTAAGATGTTTCCATTATAAATTTCCATAACATTTTAGAGAAAAGTCTTACTAAATTTAGGCAAGTACTGGCATTACTATGATGGCATAGCCTACAAGTGATGGTCTTAAAATAAGGCAGGCATTTACAATGTGTTGTTTTGCAAGAGTCAGTGGGTTTGGCACCTCTCCTTTATTCCTTTATAAGCAGGTAAGAAGGCCAAGCTACTATGCTACACCTTTTTCTCTCTTGGCTCCAAACTCCAGAAATCATCACTCAAACCACACCCAGATCACTTGTTTAGTCATGTAGAGAAGAACTTCAAGAGAAGGAAAATGTTGGTTCCCATATTATGCTCAAATCACAGAATGGAGTTCCAGAATCTCACTGCAACATATTATGTTACTCTGAGCTTCAGTCATTCCTGGTCAGGTTGGGGCTTGTTTCCTAAAGCCTAGATTTGAAGTCCTGATGTTTCCTTCCCAACAACAATATAGATCGACTTTTGTTTTCCCATTGGCAACAATGCCAAGACAAAACAGGTAGAGTGGGTATGACTATTTACATGAAGAGTCATTGAAAAAATGTATTCAGCTGTAGAAAGCCTTATAATGATTTCAGTGTTCTCCAAACATCCACACTTAAGTAATGCATTATTGAGCTTATGGAAATTAGTTTAATTGTTAATTATCAAGTTGCTTTTGCTCAACCATTCTTGTGTTTATATAAAGCACATGCTCTGATATTTGGAATTTAATTTATGAAGAAGTAGAAAAAAATAAAACTTTTTTCCCTGTCTCATTTTGCTTCATAATAGAGACAAGAGTCAATGGTAGTTACATCTCAACTCATAAAGACATTAGGATGAGGAATGAGGCAATGTGAAATAAAGAAGTGAGAAAAAGAGTAGTGAGACTTAGTAAATCAGTTTATACTAAATATACCTGTGTTCATCTATGTTCATTGCCACACTACTTACAACAACCAGATGATGGAATCAACCTAGGTAGGTATCTTGCTAGAGAGCAGGAGGTAAGGGGGTTAATACAGAAGAAGAGAGGGAAGAAAGAAGGACAAATAACACCAAGGATGATAAAGTCTCAAGGAATTATGTTATTTTTATATTTACCTAAAATCATACCATATATGAATGAATGAATGAATGAATGAATGAAGTCATGTTACTTTGATTAAGAGTTATAGCCCATCTAACAAAGATCCCCAGTACTAGGCATGAACAACATCCATTTAAATTGTTGGCTAGTCCAAGTGACTTCCAAAATAATATAGGCTGCTTCTGCTGACCTTGCTTGCCTCTTAGATGTTGAAGGTAATTTATTATTGTTATTATTATTTGTTTGCTAAAGACAATGTGTACTTCAATCACAGGACTAAGAAGATTAAAGACGGGCCAAACCTGAAAGCTTTCTTCCTGTAGTATCATGTTCACAGTACCAGAAAATACTATAGAAGTAGCAAACTTAGGGAAGAAATCAATAGTTCTATCCAGTTGTGATGCCTATGAAACATAACAATGACTAGCATAACAAGACATTCAAAAGATGCAATTATATTTTCCTGGTAACCAACAGCTGTCTAATTGGACTTACATCCCACTCAATAGGAAGTCATTGCTAGTACTAGAAACTTAGCCAAATACATGGGGCCAGTAAGGTTATGGATCTTAGAGAAGAACCTACCATTGCTACTTTACAAGACTGGCATAATTCCTAACTACATTTTAAAGCTTATCTTTATACTCACAGATAAGTGTAGATCTCACTCTTCAACAAATGGAGACTATAACAGAAAATCACAACTGGCCATAATGCAGATATCCAAGAGATGCATTTACAACACAATTGGGTCTAAGGCTCAGAGAACTTCATAGAAGAGGGAGAGGAAAGATTGCTGTAGCCAGAGGACCAGGAAGTCTGTTGTGAGATTATATTTCCTAAGAATGACAAGGAAGATATGTTCATGATCCCTCAACAATATGGCTGACTAAACAAGAGCTGAACAATGACAATTTCAATAAATATGCTGATACAGGGTGGGCAAATATCACTGAGTCCTACCATTAGACAAAGAACTCCAGGGAACTAATGACTGCTCAGAGAGGAAAAATAATTCTCTCTCAGGGATGAGACCCCAAATTGGTTATCAATGTGAAGTTGCCAGCCATACCAAATTCACCTAGCCATACCAAATGGACTGTGTAGGTAGTACTTACATATTTGTATATTTATATATGTGTATTTACACAGATATATCTAAAAATAATTATTAATAAAAAAGTAGGCCACCAATTTAAAAAGGAGTTGTGGGGCAGGGTTGGTGTTGGAGGAAGGGGACAGAGGTAGGATTGACAAGTGGGTGGAAATGGGGAACATGATATAATTATATTTTAATTAAATTTTTAATAATACCCAGAAGATGCTCCAACATATAACAAGGACACATGCTCCACTATGTTCATAGCAGCTTTATTTATAATAGCTAGAAGCTGGAAAGAACCCAGATGTCCTTCAATAGAGGAGTGAATACAGAAAATGTGGTACATTTACACAATGGAGTACTACTCAGCTATTAAAAACAATAAATTCATAAAATTCTTAGGAAAATGGATAGAGCTAGAAAATTTCATACTGAGTGAGGTAACAAAAGTACAAACATGGTATTCACTCACTGATAAGTGGATATTAGCCCAAAAGCTCGGAATATCCAAGATACAATTCACAGATCACATGAAGCTCAAGAAGAAGGAAGACCAAAGTGTTGGTGCTTCACTCCTTCTTGGAAAGGGGAACAAAATACTCAAGGGAGCAAATACAGGGACAAAGTGTGGAGCAGAGACTGAAGGAAAGGCCATCTAAAAGCTGCCTCACCTGGAGATCCACCCCATATACAGTCACCAAACCCAGAAACTATCGAGGATGCTAAGAAGTGCTTGCTGACAGGAGCCTGATATAGCTGTCTCCTGAGAGGCTCTGCCAAAGCTTGACAAATGCAGAGGAGAAGGATTGCAGCCAACCATTGGACTGAGCACAGGGTCTCCAATGGATGAATTAGAGAAAGGACTTAAGTTGCCGAAGGTGTTTGCAACCCAATAGGAAGAACAGTAATATCAACAAACTAGATCTCCCCCCAGAGCTCCCAGGGACTAAACCACCAACCAAGGAGTACACATAGAGGGACCCATGGCTCCAGCCACATATGTAGCAGAGGATGGCATTGATGGGCATCAATGGGAGGAGAGGTCCTTGGTGCCGTGAAGGCTAGATGCCCCAGTAAAGGGGAATTTGAGGGCAGGGAGGTGGGAATGAGTGGGTGGATGGGTGAACACCCTCAAAGAAGCAGAGGAAGGGGAGTGAGATAGAAGGTTTGTGGGAGAATTGGGAAATGGATAACATTTGAAATGTAAATAAAGAAGATATCCAATAAAAAAAGAAAAAAAAAGAAAAAAAGATAAATAAATAAAACATGATTTATAAACACAATGGAGGTTTATCCTGAAATTAATCCTTCAGGTGTGTCTTCTTTCTTCCTGATCATCTCCCTGTTTTTAATTAATCCTTGTGTTTAAAATCTGTGTTTAAATATCTTTTGGTTAAAAAAAAAAGAACAAATGAAATTATGTTGTTTGTGGGGAAATGGATGCAACTAGAAGTCATCATGTTAATCAAAACAAGCCAGATAAGAATAACAAATGCTGTATGTTTTCTGTTATATGTAGAATTTACTAAAAACAAAATGGCTTAAATGTGAAAGGCAGACTTTTAGAGATGTGGGCAAAGGTGGTGCAGGGGATTAGAAAATGTAATCAATGGGTGAGCATAATCAAAGTATGCCATATACATGAGTGCAAATTTCACAGAGACCTGTTACTTTATCCAATTAATATACACCAATAAATGAAAGAATATGCCAGTCTCTGAAACATCCTTCCATCTTATCTCTGGCGCTGCTGTGTGACTTTCAATAATGAGGTCTTTTAAACCTCCCTTATCACATTATTATGTGAAGTCAGATAATGTATGTTGAGAAATTATTATAGCTCAGGACTCAGAATAAACAGTCATTAAACAGTAATTGCTTTTTACTTAATTTCCCATTAATTACAACACACTCACAGATAAGTTAGTCTTTATTGCACACTTGAAGAAGTGTGTTTGTTTTATTTAATTCTTACCAAATTGTTTGAATAATTACTAGTCATGTTGAACATGGACATGCTACATGAACAAGGAACTTGTTCAAATTGAAATAGCTGACATGAATGAATGGGGAACTCAGACAACAGGTTGACTACATATTCTATGGGATCATCAGGTAACCCTACTATAATTCTGTAGTCAAGAGTAACCAAAGATACTTTGTGAACATTAACCTCAGAATCCCAAAATATAGAAAAGTAGAAAAAAGCAATGACTCTTCATTTGATGGTGGTGATTAGTGGCAATGTTTCAAGGAAGATTTATGGAGACAAAACATACTCAAGAGACAATGAGCAAGGGTCTCTCGGGGTATGTATAGCTACCATATTCTACTTACTACACTTCATTTTTTGGCCCCAGAAAGGCCCATTTTGTCCTGTTTCTACAGTACATGTACAAACTTCACTCTGTGTTCTGGAAAGTCATTCTTAGTGCTTCTCTTATATGGCTTGTTTACCTTTATACAGGATGGAGTCCTACTGCATACCCAGCATTCATCACCTAGCACAATGGATGAAGTTTCTGAGCCAGTTCTGGTCTGTAGCTGACCAGATACTTCTGATCTTACTATTCTTATACTCTATGTTCAGTTAACTAGCAAGTCCTGGAGCATGTTTTCCAGCACACAGGCTGACATGCAATTTCACAAAAACTCTCAGAATTGTCAAGTCCCTCTTATGTGTCTATTTTGACTACTTAGTTGTCTCCACTTCTTTCTTGATCCAGATACTAAGGAGCATCTCTGAAGGCACAGCTGTCCTATGAAAAATCATTGATATCCATACAGTCTCAGGGGGCCACTCAGTTTTACACTGACTCATCAGATTATTAGTACTTATTCCATAATTTGACAATGATCATGTTGGAATTGAAGTTTCACTATATCTTTACCTTTGTGTATGCCTATATCCTGAGTGTCCCCAGGCTGAGATACAGCAGCAACTTTCCCTGTATCCCCAATCTGGACACTACTCAATGTGAGTTACAAATTATTCTCCTTTGTGTAACCTGATGTCTACCTGTCGACCTACCATCTCTGCCTGCACAACTCACATTCACTGGTACAGACTTTCAAAGCCTTGGCAGAGTTAAGGTCAAGAATCCCATAGGACGTAGATCTTGTTCTCCCATTATGTTTCTTGTGTCCTTCCTATTCTAGTTTCTATTCCCTCTGCCTTTTGGTCTATGTTCCACCAACCAGCAATGAGGCTTATCATAGTTTATGTTGTCCATCTCCAAAAGCAACACAGTAGTTCTACATTTTCACTGGAAAATTTGTATCATTAGTGGATATCATCCTACAGAATTTGCTTAATGTAATCAAGTATAGAAGGAAACATAGATTTGTGAAGTAGAGTAAAATATGTTAAATCTTGGCATTATTTATTCTCTTGGTTTATACGTATTTTTTTCTTAAAATAAAAGTTACGCATTGTATGTATACATATTAGGGTATCAAATGGCAATCCATAAATATATAAAATGTTATAACATGTAAACATATTGTTATAAATAAATTCCAATTTTTGAATTTTTCATAAATAATTTTTAAATTTATTTAATTTTTAAGATTCTTTAATTCTCTTTTACAGTCCAGATTTTATCCCCCTCCTGGTCTGGTCCCCAGATCACTCCCCATCCGATACCTCCTCCCCCCGTCCCAGTCTCCAAGAGGATGTCCCCACTCCCACACCCACCCCACCAGGCTTTCCTGGGGCCTAAAATCTCTGGAGGGTTAGGTGCATCTTCTTTCACTAAGTCCAGACCAGGCAATCCTCTGCTGTATATGTGTTAGGGAACTCATATCAGCTGGTATATGCTGCCTGGTTGATGCCTCAGTGTCTGAGAGATCACAAGGGTCCAGGTTAGTTGAGACTGCTGGTTGTCCTATGGGTTCACCCTCCTCCTCAGCTTCTTCCAGCTTTTCCCCAATTTGACCACATGGGTCCCCAGCTTCTGTCCATTGGTTGGGTACAAGTGTCTACATCTGACTCTTTATGCTGCTTGTTGGGCCTCTCAGAGGGCAGTCATGCTAGGCTCCTAATGCTAGCACACTACAGCATCAGTAACAATGCCAAGGCCCCAGGCCTCCCCTTGAGCTGAATTCTACCTGGGGCCTGTTGCTGGACCTCCTTTCTCTCCTGCTCTTCTCCATTTTTGTCCCTATAATTCCTTCAGACAGGAACAATTCTGTGTCAGAGCTTTTGACTGTGGGATGGCAACCCCATTCCTCCACTTGATGTCGTGTCCCTCCACTGGAGGTGGACTCAACAAGTTCTCCCTCCCCACTGTACAGCATTTCATCCAAGGTCCTGCCCTTTGAATTTTGAGAGTCTCTCACCTCCCAGGTCTCTGTTACATTCTAGATGGTTCCCCCACCTCCTATCTCCTGAGGTTGCCTATTTCCATTCTTTCTGCTGGTCCTCAGGGCTTCAGTTCTTTTTCCTCCTCTAATATTTGATCATGTTCTTCCCTTCCCCTCCTTGTCCCCTCTACCACACAGGTGCCTCCCTCCCTTTATCCTCCTCCCACCCCCCCACCATTGTGACTGCTTTATTCTCCCTCCCGAGTGGAATTGAGGCATCCTCACTTGGGTCCTTCAGCTTGTTAACCTTCTTGAGTTCTATGGGTTGCATCCTGGGTAATCTGTATGTTTTTGCCTAATATCCACTTATTAGTGAGTACATACCATGCATGTCCTTTATATGTACAAGTTATTACCTATTGATGGTCCATGGAATATATTTCTCATTCTCTACCAGCATGTAAGGACAACACCACCAACAATTCATTTTTACTGGGACCTGCCAACATGGGCTGCATTTGTAACCAAAACTGTGAAGAAGGCAGCCTGGACATCATCAAAAAGTAGTACAACTGCCTGGGCAATGACTTCCACATCAACAAGCATGTGTGTGAAGAGATTACCTTATCCCCAGCAAGAAACTCTGCAACAAAATGACTACCATGTATGTCATGCATGTGATGAAGCAATTCAGAGGAGAGGTCTAGTGAGCGGTAGCTCAAGTTACAGGAAGAAGAGTGAGAATGGGAGAGATAAGTATGCTCCTGAGGTCTCAGCCCTAGATCAGATCACTGAGGTAGATCTGATACCAAGAAAATATTGAAGCTTCCAAACTTTGGTAGTTCTCAATCTACACATCACTCAGCCTACAATTGAGACGAATTTCAAAGCATGACATGGAACCATTTGAATCTGTTAGGTAACATTTTTAATAAAAGTGGAAACAAAAAAAAGAAAATAGAAAGAAAAAGAAAATTTTATCACACATGGTCAAAATATTAAGAAATAATGTTATGTCTATGGCCATGCTACCCTGAACGCACCCAATTTCATCTGATCTTGGAAGAAATAATTTTATTAGTAAGTGTACTTTTATGAGTGTTTGGTCAATTCTAGCTGTGATTAAACCCTTAGAGATCTAGAGATCTAGAATAGCTCCCACAGACTGAGATCAGAATATCTGTTCATCCAAATGCTGCCTCAGGGCATCAAACCAGCTGCTTCATTGCTTCAAGTATTCATTCCCTCCATGTCTTCAGCTGAACCATTATTTAGATTTTCCATTGTGAAAGAGCTTCATCTAAGTTAAATGAAACACAAAGTGCGTGTAACGACCTATTGCATTTCATCTACTGTGCATCAGACTGTCTCCATTTCAATCGTGTCATCCACAAAAGTGGAAATCTTAAGGTCAAAGTTCTATAAAAACTGAGGAAGCTTGCAGTAAGTGCTTTGAGGAAGTGATCAGCACATAGTAGTTTGTCAATGAATGCCAGACATCATTATTATTACAACCAATGACCTACATGATTTGTAATTTTTGACAGAGATCATTGCAAAGCAGGAAAAAATATAATAAAAGATATGAGACCTGGAAATCATGCATGCAGCTCACGCCTGTAATTTCAGCAGTTGTCATGAGAAGTCCAGATGAGGTTATTGATGTGAGGTTGAAGCCAGCTTGCCTTCCATGGTGAAGTCAAGGTCAGCTGTGATAATCTGGGATACATAGCACAAACTTGTCTTCACAAAACAAAACAACACATGATTCGAAGGCCTTGTAGTCTAAAATTGTTGTAAATTTGTTCAAAAGCTTTCTGAATGTCTGGTGCTTAAGACTAGGAATTCTGAGGAGAGAGGGTCTCTGTTTAAACCTTTGCCATACTGGTGAAGGCTAATTAGCTGTCTGTGTAACCCAACCAAATAAGGATTTCCCCATGAGATCTAAGAAGGTGTGACTCTATAAATGGAATGTTTGATGCTATTCTTCTGGCAAGCACAAAACAGAAGGTGAAAACTAGAGAACACCAAGCAAGAATGTGTGCTTATTAGTTTAATTATGCTTTAAATGTGATTTTATTGCATTAACTTACTATGCATTTTGCCATTGGTCACCTTCACACAACTTGTATAAAAGAAAATAGAAGAATTTCATGAGAAGAATTTCAATGTTTACATAACCTAGGTCTTATATTCACATACCCCCAACCCGCACACACACACACACACACACACACACACACACACACATTCACACTGCTCTGGGTTCTTTTCTGTGTGCAGCCTGAGCATATGAAGACTGGAAGGCCTATGTTACACCAAAGACAGACTCTCAGCAACAATAGTCCTCTTTAGTTTGTCTTAGTTAATTGGAATTTCTAGAGAAATAGACTTCAGTACCAGCTATATATAAAAGCAAAGTTTGCAACCCCATGGGGAGAGCAACAATACCTACCAACCAGAGCACCCAGGGTCTAAACCAACAGCCTGGGAGCACATAAGGAGGGACCCATGGCTCCAGGTGTATATGTAGGGGAGGATGGCCTTGTCCGGCATAGGTGAGAGAGGAAGTCCTTGGTCATGTGAAGGCTGGATGCTTCAGTGTGGGGGAATTTGAGAGTGGGAAGGTGAGAGTGGGTAGGTGGGGGCACATCCTCACAGAAGCAGGAGGAGGGAGGCTGGGATAGGGGGTTTTGGGGGGGGAATGAGGAAAGGGGATAACATCTGAAGTGTAAATAAAATATCCAATAAAAAAATCAATTAATTACAACAAAACAAAAACAACAAGTAGATTGACAACTGCTCATTCTCAATGGTGAAGTTTGTTAAACAATGTCCCATTGTGTTTCCAATGAAGCTGTTAAACTGCCCAGGCAAGCCAGTCTTAGGAACCCACACTCAAAGGTATCTGGCTGGACTGTTCCAACACAAAAAAAAAAAAAAAAAAAAGAGGAAAGTTTTACAATCTTTTGATTCTGAGTAATTAAAGATTGGAGGTGACATTACGGCAGTGGGAGATGCAGAGCCATAGAAAAAGAGAAAGCTCAGAAAAATGTGCTGCCTGCAGAAGAGAGTTTAATTGCATTAACAGAAACATGCTTCTGTCTGTATCCCTGGTGCATTTATTTAGGGTAACACTTGGAAGCACATCAGAAAAACAGAGACATAGAGAAATGAAGACAAAGAAGGGGCAGAAGTATGGATCAGCAGTAGAGCACTGGCCTAACACGTGTGAGGGGTCCTGGGGGTGAGGTAGACAGATAGAGGGAGAGAGAGAGGGAGGAACAGATGGTGAGAGGGAGAGAGAGAGAGAGCAGAGAAAGGGAGGGAGAGGGAGCAGAGAGAGGGAGAGAGAGGAAGAGAGAGGATTTTCACACTGAGATTGAGGAGATTCGGAGAGAGAAGAACATGAAAGGTATGACTAGATGAAAGTAATAAATATGTGAGAATGTCATTCGTTTAAATAGTCTTTGAGAAAGCGATTATATGGTTATTATAAAACATGGTACCCTAACCCAATAAATTTATTTTATCATTATTTAAGTGACAGTGAAAAACAATTATAACTACATACCTGTGTGACGGGAGAACTGCTCATGACAGGCTATAAATTTCCAACAGTGCCACCTAGTGTTGGAAGCCTTGGGGCCCATGTGTGAATGGCTTGTGTGCATTACGTGTTTGCTCTTGAGGACAGCCTCTGTTATAAGCCTGTGAGGTTGAAACACAGCAGAGACTGATGTGAGTATAAAGTACACTCAACAGTTGTGCAGAAAGCTTCTCCCTCAAGTTTCACAAGACTCTCATTGCCTCTTTTCTGGTCACTTGCAATTTCAAAACATTTTCACTTAGTGCAACAGACTACAATGAAGTAATCTAAGGTATAAGAATTGAGCTTGGAATTAGCATATTCTAAATCTCTAGGTAATACATATTAGTTGCATGTTTATTCTCTACCTGTTCTTGCAACTGTGACAATGATCTGAATCCCCTACATGTCCATGGGCTTTTGTGCTTTATAATAGGAAAAACTGAAAACAATTACTATAAGGAAATTTAATGTCAATACAGAAAAATGTATAAAATAGTCAACATGATTAAAATCTCAGTTAAGAAAAAATTACCCTCTTGAGTTTTTTTATTAATGATTTAGGAATAATTGCCTGTTACCCGTTGCAAAGTATAAATACTCTTGAACTAAAGAACTAGGAAATAAGAAGTTTATGTATTAATATAATGTATTTTTTCTTTTTTCAGTGATGCATTATTTTTTATGAAGTAATAAATAAATTTGCTTGGTATATAGGACTAGGACATTCTTAATTATTTTCTAGGAAGTAGGTTGTACTACAATATACAATAGTCTTATAACCAGACCATATGTGTGGCTATTTTGTTATTTTTCTTTCTTTGTTTTGAGATGAAGTTTTGCAATGTAGCTCTGGCTGGCCAGAAACTCTCTATGTAGTCCAGGCTGGTCTTGAACTCACAGAGATCTGCCTGATTTTGCTTCCTAAGGGGCTCATATGTGAGTGTTTTGCTTTATTAAGCACTGGCTTCCCATTTGTTCTTTTATATTTTTTGCATTAGTGGACACAACTTGTTCCTGGAATTAAAATACCAGCATCTTTTGTATTCTAGAGCCACTATGAGATTTGAGAATAGAGAAAAGTATGTATATCCAGACAGGAAGGTGGATAAACAGCTTCTGTGGTGCTTTACAAAGGAGGAGTAAACCATCTCAGGGGCAGTCTGGCAGCTGGAGGGTGCTATAAGGAGCAAATTCAGAGATAGACAGTGACAAATACAAAAGCTCTGTGTGTGTGTCTGTGTGTGTGTGTGTGTGTGTGTGTGTGTGTGCGCGCGTGCGCACTCGAGTGCATGCACACATGTGCATGAGTATAATAACTCTGAAAATGTGGGTAATCATAGAACAGAAAGATTTTTATTGTGAGTATCAAGGTCAGCAACCAAGAGAAGCCAAATATGGAACAAAGAAACACAAAGGTGTGTCCAACAGGAGTTGAACAAAGGCAAGGCCTCAGCCAAGTGAAATCAAGATCAACTGCAGAGGGGAATGGAAAACATTAGCAGAGCCATTGCTGTCTTTTCACTGAGTCACAGAGAAAGAATAGTACGCTCTTTGTAATATCCTATAAAGGGCCCTCATAAATGACGGAGTCAGTGACCAGTGACACCTCACTATGCACACCTAGAGAGTAGGCAGGCTTAGGAACAGCTGCTTTCAATTGAGTCACATTAATTGAATATATTTTCAATTATCGTAATTATAAAAATTAGCAAACCTAGTGATTGTTAGCTCATATTTACATAAGGTATGTTCACTTCTTAGGTACAGCTGTTTGAAATTTGTACCTGTTTGTTATTTGTATTATGAATCTGTAAGTTGCCTATTTTCTAGCAGCTAGCTAGGCTGTGTGAAGTGGATTGGGGTAAAAATATTTGGAATGAAAGGGGTAAAATTTAAGTGGGTTCATTACCATTTAACAATATAAATATTGATTTAAAAATGATTAATTTCTGCAACTCAAAGAGCAGCAATAAAAGCACACTAGACTGGGGTGGGGTGGGGAAGTTAGAGCAGCGTAATTGGCTGACAAATGTGCTGGGCCACTGCTCTGAAATGCTGCAGTTTGGAAACCTAAATCTATCTGTTTGCCAAACAGCAGCAGCACTCACTTAATTCATCACAATCTTAGCTACTTGGTGGAGTAGGACCGAAGTGAATTGGCTGCCCCAGAAGAAGAGGCAGGGAAGGCATCTTTTGTATCCATCCAGGTGGATTTCAACCAAAGCTGGAGCCACCCACTTATTTAGTGTACTTCATTGTGTCTGAGTGAACATATTTCACTGCAACCTACTCTCCTCAGCAGCATTTTCGGAGTAGCCTATTAAAAGCATTACAAGACGAAAGATGAACACAAGCTCACCAAGAAGTTTTTCCCAAGAGCCATTCCCCCAGCTTCACAGTTCATTCAGTAGCAGAAATAGACATAAAATCTTTTTTCCACAGAAGACATACATGCTCTATGTAATAGTTATTTTTTCTGTTTTATATACTAATTGAAAAAAATTAATAAAATGCAAGCTATGAAATATGCCTTAAAATCAAATCCTGTTCAAATAGTTGGGTTTTTATTCAGTAAAGGTCAAGCGAAAGCCCATGTAGAGAAGATTACCCAGAAGGTGGCACCACAGAAGGAGCATGGAAACCTGAGGTTTTAGGGTACTTAAATGCATCTTGTTTTTTTTAAACAAGAAACCATGGAAGTTGATATTGCTCCTATGTGGGTCCTAGCTTTGAACTTTTAGTTTTATGTGGTCAATTTGGAAGACCTATGGAAACCAAGAAAGTAGAAGTGGACCATTGAAGAAGAATGTCTCAAAGAAGGACTAGCAGCAGAATATAGGCAAAATGAAAGTCTAGAGGGGGAATACAGGGCACAGAATAGTCAAAGCAGCGTGAGAACTGGGAAGCTGGAGTAGATAGAGGAGCAGAGGGAAAGATTGACCAAAATAAAGGGCATATGGAAGCTCCACATGAAAACCTACTGTCATGTAGCACAATTTAAGATAAAATTTAAAATAAAGAGATTTAGAAGATTTTAGGTGTGGGCTATATTGTTATGAAGTGATGGTTTGTAGATGTCCCAAAATAATACCTGTTCTTGCGTTTCCTCTTGTTCTCCCACCAGGACTATATGATAAGATTCTAATGACTAGAATGCTACACATATCTATTGCAGAAAATTAACACAGAACTAAGCTGAAATTTTGCTCCTTGCTGGCTACCTTCCATCAGGCCAGAGGTGCTATGCAGCCTTCTGGGGTAAAAAAGACCCCACCTAGCTGTGAACCATATCAGCTTCAAAAACAACCTTTAAGTCAAGTTTTCCTACTTGTGCAAGGTTTCCTACTACTTCCTACAGAGGAAGGTTTGCTAGGTGAGTAACAAACTGCTCTCTAATTGGATTTGAAGTCTATTTTTTAAGAGAGCACCCATGCTTGGCAATTATAAACTAGTCAAGAACACGTGACTCGAGAAGTCCTTGGTCCTCAGGAGTAATTTCCTAGTATTGTTTAATTAAATTAACATATTGTCAAGTGCCTTATAAATATCTATAGCTATACACATTGACAAATACTACCAACATCTTTAATGAGAGATTAAATGCATGACAGCGAAAGCACAAGACTTATGGCAGCTCAAGATGCTTGGGATAAATGGTGGTTAGGTGCTCAGGACTGCAGGAGACATTTTTATCTCCCTATCCTGTGATAAACTTTTCCTGGTCAATTCAGCATACACACACACACACACACACACACACACACAATCTACTCACCCATGAAAGGAAGATCCCATGACAGTCCAAAATAATGACTGAACCAATGAGTCTTTAATAAGGTTACTAACAAAAGTGTGAGTGAGGAGTTACTTACAAGAAGCGTGGAGAACTAACTCATGGATAGCTCACCAGAAAGCCTGCTCTGACACAGCAAGGCTCTAGTGAATTGTAACTATGATGTTCTCTACAAGATTTGCAGGCAAATCAGTGGTCTGAGTATTTTCTTTTTATCTTCCCCCCCCCCCGACAGTTTACCTGGTCTCTTTCCACCTACAGCAATTATTTACTGCTTTGTGTATTGCTGAATAGAGACCTCTCATGAATATTCCAAGTTTCTTCTCTCCAGTAATGTTACTTCTTGCTTATCTCCCTGAGCTAATAATGTTTAGATTTGGAGAGACTGTTGCAGTTCTGAGGAACATGCCATAGAGCACCTTTCCTTCAAGACTCAGGGCCATCATTGAGTACAGGGAGGAAGATAAGAAGAGAAGGTGTGGAAAGCCATTTTCTGGGCATGGCACAGCTATCAATCATGAACTCACAGCAGCTGCAATTATCTCTGCTAAGTCTGCACAAGACTTTCACTGTCATCTTAGATTCTGGGAGGGGCAGAGTCAGTGTCTTCAGTTGTCCATCCACTGCTGAGTCCACCAAGCAAACAAAATATATGTCCATGGAGAGGGTTTTCTAGGGAGAGAAGGCCATTGAAAGGAGCTGGAAAGAGGTAAGGGGGTGGAGCGTAAGAATAATTGGAATGTATTTCATAGAAGTATGCAATTGCCAATGTACATTTTTAATTAATAAAAGAAACACAAAAAAGCAGATTGTTTTCAATTTCCTTAATGCCTTGAATTTAAAGGTAAAATAAGAGTGTCCCACAGCTTTAATTCAGCACTGAGAAGGCTGAAGCAGTAAGATTATTGTTAGACTTAGGCCAATCTTATGATCTAAATATACATTCACATATATCTATGTAAACAGTTACATGTTTGAAACATAAAGTTGAAACAGGTATAAAATGAAAGCTTATCCATTTTAAAAATATTGGTATGGGATAGAAATATTTACAGAGGACTTGAGTTCAGTTCCCTGCGCCCATGTAGGGTAGCTCACAATTGCCTATAATTCCACCTCTCAGGGACCTAATGCTTCTGGTTTCTGGTGGTATCTCTGTACACATACACATACCCGTGTGTAGTCACTTAGATAATGAAAAACAAAATAGAATAGAAACGTTGTTGGGAATTGGTTCTAATGCTTTGTCTTAATTCAACCTCCAAAATCACATGGGAACCCATATGTCCAGACCCTAAGGGGTCCATGTCCCCAATCGGTTTTTGGTTAATCAATAAAGAGCCAACTGCCAGTGACTGGGCAGAGTGAGGAAGGTAGGACTTTTAGGATCCCCAGGCAAGAAACACAGGAGAGAGGAAGAGAGAATTTAGCCATGAGAGGGGTGTAGAACTGACCATGTAGTGAAGGAGAGAAAGGTGAGATGGGTAAAATGTAGTTATAAAGGTAAAGTGGCCCCATGAAAGGGCTGCCCAGAAGGAAGCAGGGCAGCAAAGATAAAATATCAATTTAGAAAGTGCTAATCCAGGAATACTGGAGGGGAGTGTGTGTTGGCGGAGGGGAGGTTCAGGAATCGCACAGTCATTGAGCTTAGTAAGGCATATTAAAATATGTATGTTTTTCATTTGTGAATCCACAGAATTCTGGGCAGGTGGCAAGAAGTATGATTCCCTGCTGGAGCTCAGAGCAGTTTAACTATTCACCATTACAAAATGCCATACACTTTTACTGACAGCACCACTGGCAATGTAGTCCTATTTGGGAGTTGATGCACTTAAACTTTTCTCCCTGAAAGTTAGGAAAGTGTTTTATTCTTTCTCCTTACAAAGTGATGCTTTTAAGTAAATGTAGTAGGAAAAATGCACGCTGATCCCCCTTCTTACATCAGTTGCTTGAAGTCTTTTAACTGGATCTGAAGGGGGGGCTGAGGGTGGGGACAAGAAAGGCATCTCTTGGTTCCTACCCTTTTCTGTTTCTACATTGTTTCCTGGTTTTGCCATGACGAGAACTCTCTGTTCCACCACAGGCTCCTGAGACCACGATGTTCTGCATCGATACACACTCATATCAATGAAGCAATCTGACCAAGAGTGGAAACCTCTGAAGTCATGGGCCTCCTGTTTTACTCTGATGTTCTGTCACAACAACAAAAAACTGCATAATATAACTTGAAAATAATTTGTTTTTATTGCAAAACCTCTTAAACACTAAAACTGTAGTATAATTATCTCCAAGAATGACATAATCACACTTATGTAAATTAGGATGATTTTATAAAGTTCCATTTCTGGCAAGAACAAAGGAATAGTAAATACTTAGGGTATTAACTGCTGGCTCAGGCAGTGGTTAACTTACTCCATAATACTACTTACTATAGTGGGCCATTAGACTGTGTCTCTATAGTTTATGTCAAGTAGACATATGTTTCCAACTTTCCCTGTTCAAAAAGTATTTATTTATTTATTTATTTATTTATGTGAATGTGTCTGTAAGTATATGTATGGATATATCTGTACATATGGCTATGCGTGTATGCAGAAACCAGAAGAAGGAGCTGGATGTCTTCATTGATAGCTTTCTTCCTTTTGTTGAGACAGGGAGAGCCCTTAACTTGTATTTCCTCTTGTCTGCAGCATACTTGGAGCTGGAGTCACAGCATATACACAGCATATACCTTTGTACATGGGTGCTAGGATCTGAATTCCAGTCCTCGAGATTATATGGAAAATGGTCTTTACGATTGACACATCTCTGTAGTTACGCAATGCATTTTGATTGATTGACTGATAAACTTCAGGCATTATGTTGTCCCTTCTTTGGGCAACAGAATAATACAGAAAATACTACCTAGTAGAAATAATTGTTACTTTTAGTTCTGTTCTGCAATGGCACTCTGTTATTCTTTAGAGTCACCTAAGAAATATATTCTTTTAGAAATATAATTTCCTGGTTTCCATTTCTGGACTGATGAAATTAAGGTATGTAACAGGAGAAAGTTTCATTAATTCCTCCTCTGAATAGTCACTGATTTCTCTTCTCACATAACAAAATGAGCCCAGCTTTCTGAATACCCACTTATTAAACTTTGACTATGCCTTTAAGTTTTTCTAGACCTATTTAACTAACAGTATAGCATTCTTAAGTTACAATGTTATTTCTAACATTAAATTGCTACATGTAGTGTATATAATGGTGTCTTGGGGTTTCTACTGATGTGATAAAACATGATGAAAAGTAACTTGGGGAAGTTAGAGTTTACCTCAGCTTACAACTCTAGGGTCACACTCTTTACGTCACTAAAAGGAAGTCAGGGAAAAAACTCAAGTCAAAAATATGGAGGCAGAAGCCATGAAGGAATCTTGCTTTCTGGCTTGCTCCCAATAGATTGTTACTCATAGCTTGCTCAATCTGTTTTCTTATAGCACCCAGGACCACCTGTCCAGGAGTGGCAGGGCCTACAGTGAGCAGGGCTCTCCCACATTAATTATCAACCAAGAAGTAGCAAAGACTTTCCTGCAGGCATTCTGGTGGAGATATTTTCTAATGTTGAGGTTCTTTTTTCCCGAAAGAATCTATCTTTTGTTATATTGGCATAAAACTGGTAAGCACAAATTCATTGTTCCTTAATTTAGTTAGAAACAGCAGAGACTTCAGAATGTCATTCTAAAATTGATCATTGGAGCTGTGGAGTATAAAGGATGGATAGCGTCTCTAAAGAAGGGATTGATGAAAAGCAAAACAAACAAAAAACAAAAAACAAACAAACAAACAAAAAACCACCACAATATACTAAAGACAAGATGAGTACAAGCAGGAAATCGGAAAGTACTGTATCATGAAAACTCAATGGAGAACTGTTCAAGGAGAGACTAATGAAGCTGACTGAAGGATAGAATAAGATCACAGAGTATGAATCTGAGAGGAGTCCATTGAACTGAATGAGAGTGTAGGAAGGAGCATGACTATAAAATGGGAAACTCTACTTCCTGGAAAATTTTTTCTCCCATTTATTATCAGAATCAGAAAGTAGTCCAGAGCTCATGTTGGATGAAATTTTGGCTCAATGGTGTTTCTGAGTGTCTATCAGGAACAGAACCTGGTGGCTCTATTTGCCATGTTTATAAAGGATAAATGCAGGGGATCATGACCAAATGCTTAAGCTGCTGTCAGTTTCTACTGAACAAATCTAGTTTCCACAGAAACTAGATTAATTTGGTCAATAAATATTTATTGAGCACCCTGCTATAGACCTGGTTTCAGAAACAGAGGAGAAAAAAAAGGAGTGGTAACAGTTTCAGCTGGGGAAGGACTGTTGAAATAATACTGTCCATGGAAGACATCTCAATTTTTAATGTGCTGATGAAAGACCTGAGAACAAAATGTAATTCCCAATTCTGTTATCTTTTAGGGCAAGGCCACGGACGCTACATTCCCAATAAACTCCTAAATGGTGCTTTGCTGCCGGAAGGTAGAGCACACTTTGAATAGCAAGGGCAAAAATGACAAGAAAGAGAGGGCTCAGAGTTGTCACACCTGAATGTATTTTCCATAATATGTTCCTACTGCCAGAGACTCTGATTCAGAGACATGAATGATTTTAAATCTACCCAGGCCTGAAAAGACATAGTTTATTATCTTTCTACAGAGGAAGAATTGATTCCATGGAGACCTTATGTAAAAGTCAAGTATATTTACAACTGTTAGGCCTACCGAGGGGATCCAACTAACTAATAACCATACCCTTCACCCTCAATTTCTGAACCAAAGCTGAAAGGCAAATTATGGCTAAATTGAACAACATGTCTTTTCTCAATCGACTGCATGATTTCTTCTAGGATGAGGTGGACAGAAGAAGCATGCCTGAGGTACACACAGTGCAGGCTTAGGGCAAATCTACCTACAGGAGTGGTACGTGTGCCCTTGGAGGAGATTAAATAATGAATGCTCGCTGTGGGCAATACAATTTCCACAAAAAAGATGGACAGAAATAAATGAAGAATTCTTATTGAAAGAAAACCAGTGAGTGTATATTACTGCTATGATCAGGTGTAAGGACACAAATAAACTAGAAGAATTATTTCTCTAAAAAAAAAAGCCATGCAAATGAGGAAGCTAGGTTTCCGACAGCACCATATCTAGTAGTCTTTTCCTCATGGCACTGACAGCCACCCTGTGATGGACCAGGACAGGTGTTGAAAATTCTGAAACAATTTAAGTTGGGAGAGATTTCGTTTATATTTTTTTCTTTTATTTTTGTGCTAGCCATAATTTAAAGGAGTGCTTGACAAATGTGTTATTCACATTATCCTGAAGCATTAGAATAGGGAATCTGACTCTGTAGATCTGGGTAAGACCTTTAGAAACTTCTTATAGAGGCCATGAACACATAGTACGTAGAACAAGAAAACAACTTGGAATACAATCCTTTATCTCAACATTAAAATGTCCTTCAGCATAAGATATGAGAAAGAAGACTAACAGTTGACTAATCTAATTGCTTCCCACATGATTCTTGTGTAAAATTATGCTTTAGTATTCCTGCCCTTATGTAACATTTAGAGGCTAAACCTTTCTACTGCTGAGAAAAGTAAATCTCAACAGGTCAAAGACCATCCCTTCATTGTAATACAGTGCTGACTAGTTTTATGTCAACATGACACAAGCCCGAGTCATCTGAGAGGAGGAAACCTCAAAAGAGAAAATTTCAGACCTTTTATTTTATTGTTATACAACTTTTCAACTTTGAGATTTTCTTACATGAGTTAACTGCTAGTCAATGCCTTCAAATCCTCCCCTGCCCCCTTATTCCTTCTGAAATATATTTTCCCTCCTTCTGATATTATTATTGGATATGTATGATGCTTATCATCCACCTATCATCTTCACATACCTATATATATAAAGCCACACAAATGACTACATCCATTTAAAATTTTTCCTATTTATTTCTTTATTTATTTATCTGATCATTGTTCCACTTCCACCTTTCCCACAATTCCTCCCTCCTTCCCCCTTCCTTTTTTCTCTGAGAGGATGGAGGGAACTCTCCCCCATAGCCCCCAACCTTGGCACATCAAGTCTCTGCAGAGCTAGGTGTATCCTCTCCCACTGAGGCCAAACAAGGCAGCCCAGTTAAGGGAATGGGATCCACAGAGAAGCAACAGCTTTAGGGATAGCTGCCACTCCAGTTGTTGGGGGACCCACATAAAGACCAAGTTATATATCTGCCAAATATGTGTGTGGGACCAAAGTCCAGCCCTTGTACACTCTTTGGTTGGTGGTTCAGTCTTTGAGAACCCCCAAGGGTCCAGGTTAGTTGACTCTTGGGCTTCCTGTGGGGTTCCTATTTCTTCTGGGGTCCTCAATCATTTCCTTAACTCTCCCATAAGATTCCATGAACTCCATCCAATGTTTGGCTGTTGGCCTCTGCATTTGCATCCAGTCAGCTGCTGGATGGAGCTTCTTAGAGGACAGTTACATTAGGTTCTTGCAAGCATAAGAGAATATTAATAGTGTCAGGGATTGGTGCTTGCCCTTGGGATGGGTCTCAAGTTGGGCCGGGTAATTGGTTGGCCATTCCCCCAGTCTGCTCCATCTATAACCCTGCATGTCTTGTAGACAGGAACAATTTTGAGTCAAAAGTTTTGTGTGGGGGTTGGTGTCCTTACCCGTCCACTGTGGTTCCTGCCTGGCTACAAGAAGTTGCCATTTCAATTTCTACATTCCCACTGCTAGGCGTCTCAGCTAAAGTCATCCGCAGAAACTCCTGGGAGCCTTCTCCAGCCCAGGTCTCTGGCACATTCTAGAGATGCTCCCTCCCCACACCCCACTCCTCCAGCCACAGATTTCATCATGTTCTTGTTTTTAATAGCTGAGTAGTATTGCGTTATATAAATGAACCACAATTTCTGTATCCATTCTTTAGTTGAGGGGCATCTGGGTTGTTTCCAGTTTCTGGCTATTATTAATAAAGCTGCTATGAACATAGTGGAGCAGGTGACTTTGTGGCACGGTGGAACATCTTTTGGGTCTATGTCAAGGAGTCATATAGCTGAGTCTGTGGGTTAGAACTATTCCCAATTTTCTGAGAAACCATCAGCTTTATTTCCAGGGTGGTTGAATAAGTTCGGAATTTTAACAACAATGGAGGAGTGTTACCTGGATTTACATCCTTGCCAGCATGTGCTGTTGCTTGAAATTTTTTTTATTTCACTGAGCCAGCACAACTGTGTTCTATCAGAATCTCAGTATCACACAACGAAAGCTAGACAATAATATAGATAGTATGCACAATGCTTACACCAATGTAGCTGAATTAAATAGAATATGTCTTATATCACTATTCAGGTGAAGTTATAGCTTCATTTACTTTATTTCTCCCTAATTCCTTTTGTATTAATTAGGACAGGCATAGCCCAAATGTATTGAAGTTTAACTTGGACTCATATTTACTTTCTCTGAGTCCTTTCCTTCCCTCTCTCCCTCCCTCCCTCCCTCCCTCCCTCCCTCCCTCCCTCCTTCCCTCTGTAAGGACCCCCGAAGAGGACCCCCAACTCAAGTCCCGATCAGCTCACACCCAAGGAGACACTAGAGACTGACTTGATGCAAATGGCAAAAGACAGTTTACTAACAAGGGCCCTCGGATCGAAACTCAACCCATGCAGGGGAGAGAATCGACGAAGACCCCAGAAAGTTTGGGGCTTTTGTAGGGAACAGTGTAAGGGGGGGAGGGGAAAGCAGGAAATTCTGACGTGGTTACATATAATTGGATATTTCAAACATCAGCACTTTGCGTAAGCAATCATTTTGACAGGCTGGATGGTCCACTATTTTTGACCATGAAACCTCAGACCTTCTAGGATAAACACCAGGTGGCCCATTACTCACTTGGGCATGTTTAGACTGGTCAAGATATGTCTTTGGTTGTTTCTACCTTTTTGGTCACCTTGTCCCTAGAGGGGCTTGATATTTTTATTATGGCTATTCTCAGCAAGCTCAGCAAGCTGTCCGGCGGTCTTTGTCAAGTTGTTTTTAATTTTTACTCTCACACCTCCCCCCATTTCTGTCTCTCCCCCTCCTTCTAGAAAAGAAGAAATTACTAGCAAAGGCCCACAAACCAAAGCTGTTGAGAGCACCCACTTCCCTGGAATCAACTTTGAGTTCACCAGTACTGTTACAGTGAGGAAGAACATTCTAAGGTATTCTTCAGATAGTAGACTTTAACAGTGACACCTGGCATAAAGCATCATATCCCACAGTTTATTTTATTTTAATGTCACATGTGTTGATTATAGGTATGATTCGGGTGTCAAGTTTTCCCATATGCCTTCAAAATCCACTAGGTAGTCACTTATTCAATATGTTAGGTCTTAGAGATAATTACCCTTTTAAATGTTAATCGTCTCTGAAAAAATAAGATAGAGATATTCAGGGAATATCAGAGATAGCATTTCTGTTTTAATCAGAAGAACTTTTAATAGAATAAATATAGGTCTATTAGTGATAAATACAGATATTTTGGCACTATTGATTTAATTTAAATTGAGAGATTTCATAATTCTTATTGTCCTTGTCCTGGTTCTCTACTTAATTCTAGTAGACTGGAGACATTTCATGCATATTTCAAAACTAATATTTAATGGGATATCAAATTATAATATTAAAATATTCAATAAAGAATGGAACTACATAAAAGGTAACGTGTTTAAAAGTAATATTTATCAAATAGAGGTTTGCAGAATTCTAAAATTAAGCTTTTAGAAGAATAGCCTTCAAGATAGCTCCTACAAGGTTAAGATCTGTAAAGATTTGGGTTATATTTTAAGTTTATGACCTATCATGTTTAAGGTTTTGGTCAAAAATATGTAATGCTCCTAAATGCATCTCATTTATGTAAAGAATATTTGTATATTATCATTCATCAGCTGAAATTCAATTATTATTAAAAATCCATAATTTTCAGCATATACTGTCAAAGGCAAATGATTCTAAATCTGTTCCTGGCTTTTGCTATCAATGGGCTCTCAGATCATTAAATCAAGTTTTCAAATACTCTTCAATCTAAACTGGTATAAGTAGCTGTTGCTTTGCATTCAGTATATGTTCTTGTTTTCAGATTCACATTTGTTTTTATGATATCACTACTCTCATAAACATTTATTATGATCCCCATGGCCTTCTGGCACCCATTTGAAAAAAATCACAAATACTATCAAATATATTGAGGAGAATCTGTTGGAAAATAAGAAGTTGGAGGTACCATTGAACTAAAGGTAGGCTGTCTGTCTAAGTAAGGGCCTACTGTGGCTAGGCAGGACAGGATCCTGCACTGCGGCCTGATGGGAACCTCTCCACAAGGACTGAGCTTAAAATGCTGCTTTATGGAATGGATTGCTCATGCCTTCATTACTACTTCTCCATAAATTTCATTTCCTGTTTTTTCCTGTGTCAGTTTTTTCCCTTTTCTTCTGCATCATGTGCTCAACGTTAGAACTATCTTACACACAACAAAGGTTGGTACTTAAGAGATCATATTGCACGCAACAGTAAAAAAATGACAATAATGAAAGCTAATTAAATTAAAATATAACTAGGAAATACTATGTTGCTTGTAAAATTAAATTTTCTTTCTAAGTTACCATGGTTTATGAATTCTGTTTAGAATTTACTTTTGTTTTGAAATAACTTTAGATTCATTTTTAAATTCACAAAATTATCACAAAGAATTTCTATATTACCTGTTATCTGCTTTTCCTAATTTTGACATTTTTGAAACAGTAGTATAATAATAATATGAACCAGAAACCACTATTATATGCTATTACTAGTAACTTAATGATCATATTAAAGCCTTATCCATTGTCCCTTTTATCAGACTAGAATTGAAATTAGAACCTTGTAGTACAGTTGTCTATCACAATTCCTCATTTTCTAGTAGTATCCCAGATTTCTTATTCTTTCATTACTCAACAATTTAAATAATGCTGGATAAGGACAGGAAGATGGCTCCATAGGTAAAGTGCTTGCTGTATAGGTATGAACACCTGTGTTTGTATCTACAGAACAATTTAAAGCTAAATGCAGTGACACATATCAGTAACCCACTGCCGGGGACACTGAGATAGTGTGATGCCAGGGACAGCCAGTCCAACCAATCATTGAGCTCCATGCTTAGTAATTGACCATGTCTTAAAAAAACAAGATAGTAGAAAGACACTGGACATTGATCTCTGGATTCCACAAGCACATATATGGGTAGCATACTTGTGCATACAAGTGGTCCCATTTACACAACTATATACGTGCATTTACATGTGTACAAGGACACAGAACAAAACTGGACATGAATGGCAAGTGTGTGTGTGGCACGTTAGACATCAGATTACCTTTCAATTAGGATCTAACTTTCTGTCAAGATTAGATTTAAGTTAAATATTTTGAAGTAAATAATGTAGCTGTGTCTAATTGGAGATTAAAAATTATCTTTTATAGAAACATGCAAAATGTTTACAGTATAGTTGTAAGAAAAATTAAAAATAAATAAATCTGTATATATAAATTACATCTGTACATGTATATATACAGCTATAAATGTATCTGTACATTTATAGCTGTATATATAAATTGTGTATATGTAAATTAAATATATATAAATACATGTACATATATAAATTAAAATTATCTTTTATAGAAACATTCTAAATATTTACAGTATAGTTTTAAGCAAGTTTAAGAATAACTAAAACTGTATAACATGTATGTTCTTAATTCGGAACAATATTACATATATAGCAAATTTTTAAATACAAATATATTTTGAACATTTTCCCCTCCTCCAAGTTCTTTTGGATGTTTTTATCCCTCACCACACACCTTTTTTTTTCCTCAAGAAACAAACAAAACCCCAATACAACAACACTTCCAAACCAAGAAAATAAAGTGAAACCCCAGCCAACAACAACAAACTGTAACTACATAAAAGCTTACAAAAACCTGGAGTCTATTATAAGTTGGTCAACTATTTCTGAATATGATCTCTGCTCTGAAATGGTTAATATATTCAGTGTTACTCCATTGGAGAAAACGGATTTTTCATCTCTCAGCAGGTCTTCATGACAGTTCAGTTATTAAACCTCATGCTATAAATATTTTATATTTTAAATATAAAATATCATATGTAACACAAGAGAAAGTGGGAACTGCACTTGCATTCATTAATACAGAAAAGGAGTTTCTGACTTCAATAGCTCAGGCATTATGACCAGTAATTAACAAATGGGACATCATGAACCTGTGCACCTGTGCAGAAAAGAACACCATCAGTGAATAAAGAGGCAACCTATAGAATGGGAAAGTCTTTATCAGCTATACATTTGACAGAGGATTAGTATCTAAAATATGCAGAGAACTTAACAAAAAAATAAACAAACCCTCAACATAAAGAAAACACAAATAAATTGAACTCAACAGAGAGTTCTCCAAAGATACAACATATAGTTGAGAAACACTTAAAAATGTCCAACATCATTAGCCATCAAGAAAAATGAATTCAAAAAAAAATTGAGATCTCATCTTAGTCTAGTCAGAATGGCCAAGATTGATAAGAAATAATGAGAGAGAAGAGAGAGAGAGAGAGAGAGAGAGAGAGAGAGAGAGAGAGAGAGAGAGAGAGGCAGAGACAGAGAGAGACAGAGAGAGACAGAGAGAGACAGAGAGAGACAGAGAGAGACAGAGAGAGACAGAGAGAGACAGAGAGAGACAGGGAGAGACAGGGAGAGAAGAAAAATGTTAAGAAAAATAAAATTTACTGATAAACAGATGTATTCAGAAACAATTACCTGGAATTAGGTAACCCAGGCTTGTTAGTTAATAATTTTAAAGGTAAAGACATTGATACTTCAGCAGTGGCCCTCCTTATAAATTTGGAAACTCAAACTCAATCCCTGACATGTCCTGTGACAATTGATAGTGTCGGTGGTTGTTTTTGATGATCTGTATCAATACCTTATCCACAATATCTTGTAGAGAAATTTTAATCCAGCAACATGACTGCTCTGGTAAGGGATTACATCCCAAAACCTTCTAGGTCTATAAGATCTGGCTAGAATACAGGCATGTCCTTAGTTCACACCTTTGATCCTTGTGGCTTAAATATAGACACACTTTTACTACACATCTTAAATCCCAAACAAGGATGTCTAATTGAGGGACAGACAAAGTGATAAATCAGAGAAAGATTTGGCAAAATGAGTCAGAAATAAGATACACCCAATTCTCATGAGAACAGACAGGAAAGGGAGGCTACTTAAAGCACAGTTAAGGTAGTTCAATTCAAATCAGTTCAGTCCAGTTCAGTGTGGTGCAGTTCAGTTGAGTGCAGTTGTGCTCAGTTGAATTTGCAGAACAGTGCAGTTCAGAGTAGTTCAGTTTGTGGAGTTCAGAGGCTGTCTTTTATACCAGAGTAACTCAGTCTGAAGACAAGAGAAGCCAACTTGAATCAGTCGGCTTGGGGAGAAGTTTGAGCCAGAACAGGTGAGTTGAACCACCCACAGAATTCAGAAAGAGCTAGAAAGGGTGAGTTTATTCAGGAGTAAGTCTCAGAGGGTGAAATATTCTTGGTCTATGTTACCAGACAGAGGCTGCAAGCTGAAGCTTCCAAGGACCAGGCTTGCAGAAGATTAGATTGTATAGAAGCTAGAAGCTTCCCAACCTAAGCCTGGAAATAGATAGACGTGCACTGGGCTCAGCTCAAATCATATATTTGTAAAGCTTGTGAACATATTTCATCTCATCCTTTCCCCATAAATTTATGGGTATGTCAGCCACAAAGGTTTTATTTTTCTATTTGACCTTCTGGTCCCATGCTTAAGCCATCATGCAGTTTGCTTTGTCTGAGATAACTTTCCAATTCCTAGAAATTTGGTATACATTTTTTTGAACTGGCCTTTCTGATTTCCAATATTTTTGTGAAATGATAGTCACATCAGCTCTTATAGCTATCAAACCTTCTATCTCAATGCATTTACTTGTAATTTTAAATTTGGCCTCTGATCATTAACAACTGTCTGCCTTAGCACACATTTTCCATACTTCTCAATCCTGCTGCTGTTTCTACTAGAGGAGCTTTGCTCTTGATGTAAAAAAAAAAAAAAAAAAAAAGAAAAAAGAGTAGTGCTTGAATAACCCTACCGCCTGCATTAAATGGCATCTCTCTTTTTACTCAGGCCATAATTTTAATTTTCTTTATATCATCTATAATGAATTCATAGGAAGTCAGTATACTTCTTCCCAAGATCATCCCTACTGTTTCTGAGGGTCTATAAACTCCAGTAGTTATTTTATAACACTGAGTTTTGGGGGAATAGAGTAAGATGTTCATCTGTTGCCAAGTGTAGAGCAGCACTTCCTGATGTAGCATGCATTAACTCTCCAATGCCAAGTGGAGACTTTCAGGTCTGCATGTTATTCCTTGATTGAAACAGCTCCTATTTTTTTGCTGCAGGGCCCTGAGCTAGGCCCCCAGGGCCATTTCCCAATGGTAAGAAATTACCTTGTATATCTCTTTTGGATCCGTACTCTGGAACTCAATGGAGGCCCTTGCTGCATCTCATAATACCCCAGGAAGCCTAGGCATATATTCTGTTTGATATTTAGAAAAATCACTGCCCTAGAAATGGCTTATTAACATTTCCAGCACAAAGTACTATATTTCTTACAGCTAATGCACTTTGAAATCTGAGCATTTTGAAATCTGAGGCTTTTGGTTTGGTCACAGTCTCTTTGCAAATGACCATATTTCCTGCAATTGAAGCACCAGAAATTTTGTTATCAGAGAGTTTAGCTTGACCTATTATATTAGCAGGGTACACATTAGAACCAATAGCAGTCATATCCCTTATCTACTCATTCATACACTGCTTGTGTCTAGCATCTAATAGCCTTTTTACATTTGGTATTTACATTTTCAACCACCAAGGTATCTATCAACATTTGTGTATTGTGAGAGTCTGATACAGCTTTGTTCACAGCTTAAAGTAACCTTTGTTAAAAAAAAAAATTTCGTGAAGTCTTCTCCAGAATCTTGCATAATTTTTGTGAATGAAGTAGACTTTCTCCCAGGCTCTTCAGCTTTGTCCCAAGCTCTTACAATCATTACGAAGCATTCTTCTATAATAACATTATCAAATGGAACCACACTTCACCTAGTAACTAACTGTTCTATCACCATATTCATTCCCCTCACTCTCTTTCACTGTTCAATATTTATGACTTCTTCACTCAACCATATTAACCATTGCAACTTCAGACTGGTCTCTAGTACAGCTGTTGCCAATCTCTTCTAGTATTGTGGAATAATTCTATTTTGAGTAGCTCAGTTATTTAGAATATACTTCATATAAGGTGAATGCATCCCATATGAAATTATGACCTCTTTAAACTTCCTTAGGTCTATCATTTCTATAGGATGTAGGATGCATCCTATCTTGTCATAACCTTGTTCCACACCATTAGCAAGGATATGCTGGATGACTACGGTGAAAGCTGATGGTGATCTTGCAATCCTAGGTTGACCTTCATCTAATCTGGCAGTGTGGTTGGTTCAAGGTTAACCCTTTCTTTCAAAATGAGCTGTTTTATTAGATTGCCCTCTTCTTTTTTCATCTTTTCTCTCACCTGACTGCCCAGATCCTTTCCCTTCTTCTTCCTGTGGGAAATTCCTGCTCTCTTGCTCAGCCAACAAGACTGGGCCTTTTTGTTTTCTCGTCTCTGGTGCTTCTCACTTTGCAAGTGCTTCCAACTCTGTCTACAGCTTCTCCAGTTGCACAGTCAACTCTGCAACCCTTAATGAGAGAGTAAAGTGACCCCTCTTGTTTTCCTACTTCAGCCATTTTTTTCTTTTTCAGGCCCTGCCATTGCCACCTGCAATTTTTCCCAATGCTTGTTCAATTTCAACCTTTTTTTTTTTTTTAAAGAAAATATATGAAGAAGAAAAAAGAAAACCATTAAATCCCCTCTGGGAGCAGAGTGAAGGATAACTCAGTGATAGCCGCTGCAATAAGTATTTCTGCTGGTCTCTTGAAAAAAGTTATCTATTCCTTCACTCCCTGCCATTTCCTCTATGGCATCTGAAATCAGTTCTCCCAGTTTTTGTTGTTGTTGTTGAGCCACACATTGGGCCCCACTTGTATCTGATTTATACTACTCTGTGGGTACTTTCCCTTACCCTTTACTGCCCCCCCCCCTGCTTTTTACTTCTTAACACTAGACAGAAGAGAAACAAGGAGAGAGGGGTGAGAGGAATTAGGAAAATCACTGAATCTAATTTATTTTCTTTTGTTTCTTCTTTGACTATAGCTACTAACAAAGTGCAAACAACTTCCCTAAACAACTACCAACCACCGACCCTGATTCTTAGGGTCCTAGCATTCTTAGGTCTATCATTTCTATAGGATATAGGATGCATCCTATACCCTCTGAAAAGTTGCCTAAATTTCAAATATCACACAATTGCAGAAATTATCTGCAGCTGACACAATCTTGCTTCTGTAAGAGCATAATGCAAATCGTGGTCTGCTGCTTCAGGCAGTCTGAAGCAGGTCCATATCCCTATACCTGGGATTAAAACCTAAGCACATTCTTATGTTTCTGTGATTTTAAAGAAAACAAAATTCCAAATTCTTAAGAATGTTACTATAAAATGTACATATGGACTCACAGAGACTGTGAGAGTGTACACAAGACCTACAAAAGCTAAAGCCAGACAAAATTACAGTGCAGAAGAGGGAAAGTGAGTACAAATTTCTAAGCCTGGACATGAAGCTGTTTTCAAAATATAGCTGCTGGAGTGATCAAATCAGTTTTCTCCAATGAAATGATATTGGGAATATAAACCACGTTCCAGCACAGGCCCATGCTCAGAAGTCTTTGACCAACACAAAGCAAATTCCATGATATTTTTTTAAGTGTTAGTTTTTAATTCTGATTTTGTCTTATAAAGAAAGAAAACGAATATGAAGTTAGATGGTGGAAGGTTCTGGAAAGAGTTTTGTGAAGTAAAGAAATATGAAAAAATACTGAATATTGTATCAAATTGTCAAAGAGTAAATTAAAAAATTCTTAAAGAAAATGTTAACAAAGCAAAAAGGAAATTAGTCACCTCTGAATGATAATAATTATTTTAAATTATCTTTATAATTTAAAAGAAATTTTCAAAATTCTATCTAATGAACTCATATTTCTTTCATAATGAGGGAAACATACATTTCATCTTGCCTTGTTGATAAATCTGTTGCTTCTATTTTAGGGAGCTTCATGTCTGAGATATATATATATATATATATATATATATATATATATATGTAATCTTACATGGTGTCACACACAGAGCAGATTTAGATACACTTATTCAACACATTGTTTACTTTTACAGTTTCCATCTCACCACATATCAGTAAAAACAACTGGGAAAGTTTTATCTTCATTATCATATTCATACTTGTGTTTTGTTATTTGGTTGGTTGGTTTGTTTTTGTTTTCACTATATAACAATAAATTTTAAGAAAATTTTTTTGAAAAATACTTAAAATTTGTTTCTTTCTTCATGGCTAGAGTAGAATAATAAGATGGAAGCTAACCTGAAAAAATGTGATTACTGGTGAAATCTGATTGCTGGCATTGTTAGAAAAGACCGAGTACAGAGCTAATTCTGTAAGTCTTTGCAGGCTCTCTTATCCCTGTGGTGATTTGAATGAGGGTGACTCTCATAGGCTCATATGTATTTGGTCTCCAGCTAGTGGAACTCTTTGTGAAGGATTAGGAAGTGTGGACTTGGAAGAGTTGTGTCACTTCAGTGTGGGCCTAGAGATTTCTTTCTTTTTTTTTTAATTTATTTTTTCTCAAATCGTAATTCATTCATACAAGGGTTATAAACACAGAAAGGCAAGATGTGGGGAAGGGAATGACACTGGAGTGTGGGTGTTCAGGGGGAATACAGATATCTTTCAGAACCGGGTATCGGCTGGGTGAAGGTTCAGGGGACAAGTCACTATGACTCTGCCTATGACTCACTTGTCCTTATCTAAGTTGGTATTGTCTGCTAAGGCTACCTATTTACAAGGTCTATGACTACTCAGGCTTGTAGATTTCCACAAAAGCTGCCTGTTTACATTAGCTTATAGCAATCTGTCTCAATGTTTTTCCACTGGGCCTAGAGATTTCAAGTGACTCATATTCTCTACCTTGTGGTTGTATCAAGCTGTGAGCTCTCAACAACTGCTTCAGTGTTATGCCTTCCTGCCTGCAGCCATGTTTGACAACATGATGGACATAAACTCTAATCCTTTAAAACTGTAAGCCCAGTATTCAGGTTTGGCTTTATAAGTCGCCTTGGCCATAGTTTTTTTATCATAGAAATAGAAAAGAAACTAAGATAATCCTTATTTAGTTCTATTTTATATTACTTACCTGCACTTACAAAGCCCTGGGTTTGATCTCTGAAACCCTCAAAGCAGAGAAAATAGTATAGTTTGGATGTCACATGTAAAATTTGGCAATAGCTATGGCTATGTGATTAGACTCTATCTCAAAATAAAACAAAACAGAATTTGTAAAACAAGACAGAACATCTTATACAGGGATAGGAGTGTAGGTTAGTTGTAGATCAGTTTTCTCTCTAATGCAAGGTTCGGTTTCAGCCCTACTTACTGTAAAAATAACAGCAACAGACCACAGTTTTTCAGTACAATGAAAATCTTCTTTCTCGAAGCTAATCTTTTCAATAAATCCATTGGTTAAAATTTAAGGAGTTGCCACTGAAGCTGAAGGCAATGAAAATAATAAAGAAGAAATCACATAGTAAAACCTTGTGTATATCAATGACATAACATAAAATTCCATATAGTCAGACCTTACAAAGCCATAAAGTTGTACTCACTGTCCTCTTTTACAGAGAAGAAAATAGGTTAGTCCAAGTTAACTATAAATATAATAAAATATATAAGACCCTGCTTTTATTATATCAATTATGTTAAATTTTATCTATATGTATATAAGTGATATGTAGAAGTAGAAATAGAAGCTGTAAGTGGAGGATTCAAACATCAAGATCTGCACGTCTAAATCCAGAGGTAAGACTTTGGTTCTGGTTTTTTTTTTTTTTGATATGGCTTCTGTATAACTTATGTATTCTTCTTGGAAACATGTATTGAGTGCTATTATTAAAGGGGGCTACCTTCATTAGAAAATGGATACTAGCATGGTCTGGCTGCCAGTTCAAGTCTCCAAGGCAGGGAAATAAATGTAGAACCTCTCAGTGTAAAGCCACAGGCAGTGCTCAGATGTTCACCTGCCTACAGGTCCTAAGGGAGTATTCTCCATGTTGCCTCAGTCAGGTTAGTGACAGAAAATATGGGTTCACTGCAGCCTGCACTTCTGGACTTTCTTTTTTTGTGGGGAGGGGTGCTTATTTTCTTTTTTTGTTTGAAGTGTGATGAAATCATTATTTCCTTTTTTATTGAAAATAGATTCTTCTCTCATACAGCACATCCTTACCACAATTTCCGTTCTCTCTGTTCCTCTCAGCCCCCCATATCTCCCTGATCTCTCAAGTCTAATCCACCAATATTTCCCTTGAAGGTCTCCAAGAAACAATAACCAAACACAAAAGGACAAAAAGATACAATCATACAAGCCAAAATCCCTCATATCAAGACTAGACAAGGGAACCCAAGAAAAGAAAAGGAATCCCAAGAGCAGTTCATACCAGCTCACCCCGTTAGGAGTCCCACAAAAACACCAAGCAAATGGCTATAATATATATGCAATAGACCTGGTGCAAACCCATGCAGACCTCATGCATGCTGCTTCAGTATCTGCAAACCCATATCAAATCTGCTTAGTTGATTTGTTTGGCCATATTCTCCTGGTGTCCTCTACCCCCTCGGACTGCTACAGTCTTTCCATCCCCTCTTCTGTAGGATTTTTCGAGCTCCAAAGTGAGGTCCTCAATAGAGACCTCCAATTTAGATTCTTTCTCTGCATATCTGGCTTTGCACCTGTCTTAATCTGCTGCCAGAGGAAGTTTCTCTGATGATAACTGGACAAAGCACCAATCTATGAGTATAGCAGAATATCATTAGAAATCATTTAATTGAATTTTTCCCTCTTGGCCTTTCTTATTGGGTTCTACTTTAAGTATTTGAACTATTCAGTCTTTGTTCCTGGACATCCAGAGAGATCACAGACTGTTGGGCTCTATCTTGTGCAGGCATGGATCCTGTGAGTTGGGTTGTGGGTCCCGAGTCTGCTGCCTCCAAGGGGTTAGGGTACCAGGCAGATGTCAGGCTGTGAGAAGTCATGGGGTCCCGCTCTGGGGGTGGAAGGAACACAGTCGTGGGTCCCACAGGGGCTGGAGCTCTTGGGTTGGGGGTCCCTGGGCCTAGGCAGCCAGGAATCAACTGGTTCTTGGGCCCTTGGCCTCTCAGGTACCACTGAGAGGCCGCGGAAGGGCTGAGAAGGGCATGTACAGGCTGGATTGACCCATAGCCAAAGGGGAGAAGAGGAAAAGCTCTAGCTGCGTCTGGTCTGTGGGAATAAGACTCTTGGTCATGGATACTCACTGGCAAGGTTGTCCAAGGCAGGCCCCCGAAAAGAGAGATAGTCCATAGTCTTAAGATATGATCTTAAGATATTTATTGTCATGGTGGACAATAGATGAAGCTATACCCCAGTATTCTCAGGGGGAGGGGGGACTGAGGTTAAATACCTTTTGCAAGGAGGAGGGTCTAGGAAGGAATGCTTAATTGGCTATGCCCTCTGGCCTTTAGGTATCTCATTAATATGGAGATCTGTCTTGAGGTTCTGTGGCCTGTAGTCATGCCCTCTACCTGTGGAGGGGCTGGTAGGAGTTCTCTGTGGGAGGCTGAAGCTATGTGAAAGGAGCCAGGGGCCCAGGAGCAATTCCAAACAAACTCCTACAGTCCCTGAGGATCTCTGGGGTTCAAAGCCTGTTGGACCAGGTACTCAGCTGCCTCTCATAGCCCCAAAATAGACTCACTTTCCTCATGGCTTAGGCCTTAAATTAAACCAGACATTGGTTGACCACTCCTATGAATTCTGTGCTACCATTACCCCAGCACATCTTGCAGACAGGGTATATTTTAGGTTGAGGGTTTTCTGGCTGGGTTGGTGTTCAGGTTTAGCTTTTGGCAGTGTACCTGCCTACTCCAAAGAGACTGGAACATAGGGTGTAGGCTCCATGCATGCACCAGCTTGCCCTCTCTATGTTCAATGAGTTGTGTGAATGTTGTCCTCAGCAGTGGGGCCCACTGTCAGTCTTTGGAGAGTGACACTCTGTCCTAGCATCTAGGAAGCCAGAAATTAGCATATTTTATAGAAAAATATTTATTTCTTTAAACATACTTAAGACAATAAAGAGTATGTTTTGACTACATCCGATAGTCTATTCATGGCCTCTGTGAATAATATGAAGAATGTCTTATTCTGTACCATTATCGACTCCTATTAATCATGGGAAAAGGCCATTAAAATCAGTAGTCAAATTCACATTAATATAGTTTGATATAACCTCTCTTGAGAATATATAAACTAAAACTTGTTCTTTAACCATGCGACAAATGACAAATGACAATCAATTTTCCTGGTGGTCAGTTGAGTAATCACTATATGTCCACAATTGAGCTGGTCATACTCAGTTCCAGTATTCTTGATCTTTATGCTAAGCTTGCTGAATTTTCCACTGCCATTTACTCTGTCCAGTCACCTAAAATATTAGCCCTTACTCATGCTTTCCATCCCAAGCCCCGGACTTGCTTTGTTCAGTTAAAATCACTTAGACATGCAGACTAGTCAAAGTGGAAGAGTAATGGATATTCTTTGTTTTAAATAACTCATCATTTCTTGCTAAAACTTCTCACTGATTGACTCCTCCTGATTAGTTTGTCTGCTCCAGGCTATTTTACTGAATATTTCATGACTCCTATTCTTTCTGTTTCTTGTCAATCTTTAGTCCTTTGTCTAAAAACCAAAAATGATTATTCTATAGAATCACTTCTCTTGGCTTGACCCTGATTTTCAACTCCTATGGTGTTTATCAAAGTCTTTTTTTTTTAAGTGAAGAGAATCATCTCTGTAAGAGGAATTATAGTGCCAAGGATAAAATGTCTACTTTCCTGTTTGTTTGTTTGTTTGTTTGTTTTGAGACAAGTTGTAACTACTTGTCCTTGAACTCACTGGATATTAAGCTGGCTGGAAACACACAGATAGCTGCCTGATTCTTTTAGTCTCTCCTGGGTGTGGAGATCAAAGACATGTACCACCAGGCCTGGCTAACCTTCCTTTCTTATTCTTTAAAGATTATTCAATGATTCTTCATTCAGAGTATGCTTTAAGATTACTTTATGAAGTATGCTTGTTTATATAATCCACTTGAAAGCAGAACCCATGATTCTTAGACTCCTAAAAGGAAACCAGTATTTCCTCCTTCCTGCTCGAGGTTTTAAGAGATAAAGAGATAAATCTTTTACTTTGGAAAAAAAAGAGAGAAATCCAAAACCAAAACAAACAAGTAAACAAACGAAACCCCAGAAGATTTCCAAAGATATTGGAATTTGTGTATACTTTCGACTGGCTTCTTCTAATGGTAAAAATCTCATTGGATAATGATATATTTATCCAAACTAAAAATGCCTTTGGGTTTTACTTATTTTCTCCATCAATGCATTTATCTATCCCAGTACCAAACCCAGTATACCAATATGCTATTAGAGAATTATTTTTAAAGAAGTTACTGAGGCATAAAAGCTATTTCAGCGGAAGGTTGTAGACCTGAAGTCCATCATCATTTCCACTTTATGGCTAAAATGACTGTTGCTGTCATTCATGAGTAGCTTCTACAATAATAGTTACATATGGTAACTTTGGAACATATGACCCTTCCCTTCCTTCAGGTTCACAGACTCTGGGCAAGCAAGAATCAGTCCCTCTGTGTTTCTATCTTCCTGTGTCTCTCTCTGTCTCTGTCTCTCTCTCTGTCTCTGTCTCTCTGTGTCTCTGTCTGTTTCTCTGTCTCTCTCTGTCTCTGTCTCTCTCTCACACGCACACACACACACACACACAAATACACACATACACATAAACACACACACACACACACACACACACACACACACACTTGATTACACCCTTACCCCTAAAAAGGCTGTAGAGTGTATGGCAAATAATTTGAATTATACATTATATCTTAGAGACAAATATTACGTGAAAGCTCACTTTAGAAGGACATGCTAGTCTTTTAAGAAATATCTTTGGTTTTTCTTTTTTTTGTCTTTTGTGCTTTTTTTCTTCAAAATTTAGAATACTGCACAGAAACACCTTATTACACCAATAAATCATCTATAACTGTTAGCTACTGTAAACTTTTTCTCTTTAATATATTACACAGATTTTAAAGCAAAATAATGTAAAATTATCTTTGAAACACCTTGAATAGAACACATCAGTTCTGCATTAGAAACATTCAGTAAACATTTGATTAAAAAACAGACTTACTTAATGTTTTAGTATGAAAATATGTGATATATGTAAATATAGACTGTACATGCTTATGTGTGTTTCTTATACCTAAACTGACCTGAGAACCATTTTATAAAGAAATCATCTACATTAATTTGTGATAGAGGATAAAAGAGATGTTAGAAAGTGCATTTACTATTGGATTCTTAAGCTGGAGAGCAGTTCAAGTCTGTATAGGCTAAAACTACCAGTCCTGTAGGAACCATTCACAAAAGTTGTACCTGATTCTACTTTCAAGGCCATGTGGGAGATGTCCTTCCACAGCTGGAAGTTTCCATACCAAACAAGAGCAGTTTTATTGTGTCCAGTCATCCCTGTGGTGACACCTTCAACCATTCTGAGTTGCTCTTCCTTGGGAATGGAGAAGTTCTCACATGCAGCATGTGACCTAGGAAGTCCAGACTTCCCTAAGATCTTTGTATCTGAATTGCATATTGATAGTCAAGAATGTCAAGACGTCGGGTGGTTTATAACAAATTCTTCATGGGTTTTATACAAAATTGCTGTGGTAAAAAATGCAGGTTTAGTTGGTCACAGACTTGCTGGCTTAAGTGATTTCTTTTTCCAAGGGTGGTGTGCTGAGGTAAGGTTCACACCCTAGCCTGAGATTTTAAACAGGTTGAACTGGTTTGACCAGTTCAAGTGCTGTCTCACTCATTCTGAGTTGAGCAAGGACATTCCTTCCCTGCTCCTATCTGATTAAATGATGGAGTAGGAGGACAACATCTCTGAAGACTTTCTGTTGTCTTTGAAAAACTCCCTTTTCATTCTAAGGGGGAGACATAGCAACAGGCTGATGCTGTGAGTTGTTTGAATTCTCATCTGCTCCCCCAGCACTCCTGTAAGAGGATGCAGAAACTATGACAGCAGCACTTTGAGAACATGCAATCATTCACATTTTGGCCAACAGCGGACACATGATACAATTGTGGTCACATAAGATTATAATGGATGTAAAAATTTCCTCTTACTGGTGACACTATAGCCATGGTAAAGTGACACAATGTGCTATTTCTATACTGTGCAGAAGCTCATATAAACTTATTGTGGTGCCTACATACTCATTTAAAAGCATATATTTAATAAAATTATAGATTTTAAATGGAGTATCATAGTGAGGAACTACATTACTTATATATTTATTATGAAATTTATTGTTAGAGTGTATGTCTACTTTAAAAGTTTGTCATCAGACAGTATGCCATATGACGACAGCACACCCCTGTATGCCTCAGGTCTGCCACTTCACTAGGTGGCATGGGGGGCATACTCATGACTGGCCTTCACCATATGGTTTTGTGTGAGCACACTGATACTCAACGTAGCATAGACATTACTGGAAAACACATGTCTCAGGACTATGCTATGTGATGCTTGGCAGTATTTGAGTAGAAAGAAGAAAGATAATGTCTTGTTATAGACTCCAAATACGTGTAGATGCATGTTTGATAACAACTTCATACAAAAGTTAAAACAGTACTACTAAATTAGATTTCACCATAGAAGCTCATATAAGCTTACTGTGGTGCATATGTACAATGGGATATATTGAGTTTAAAATCTACAGACTGGAAAACACAGAGGCACATACAAATGTTATAAACTGACATGGGTAACCATACTATGTACTTCAATGTCTAAGTTAAATTATCTAGAGCTGTATAGGATCCATTTTGGGAAAAGCAGAAAAGCTGCTGCTGTCATGTATGATGCTTGACAGACAGCAAAGGCTGAGCTAGACGTGTGAAAGGGTCTTACCAGAAGCTCCAGTCTAGTCCTTGTCAGCAGGATGGCAAAGCTCCCTTTGTTCCTCACACCCCGCATCTCCACTGTGCCAGAACCCTGTGCTCAACCCACTCAGGATCTCTCCTTAATCTGTAATACCACCCCTACTAAGTTTTCCTGTTACTCCTTCGACTGTTTAATTTTATAAGAATATGAGTTCATGGAAACATGGAGAAAGCATAGAGGTAGCTTCCTCAAGTCTTTATCCTCAGAGACCCAGATGAAGCCAGCCTCTTGAACTGAAGCAGAAGGAAATAACTGAGTGCTTCCAATGTTGCTTCAGTATTCTACTTTTTTTTTTGCATCCCTCTATAAGGCCCTGCAACATTCAATGTTCCTTGTCCAATCTTATCTCCATGTGTCCATTCAGACCTTTGGTAACTCCTAATATGTTGCACTTTCCCCCACTCTCTCTCAAACACACACACACACACACACACACACACACATCATCATCATCATCATCAGTGGGAAGAACATCATATGTGTGTGTGTGTGTGTATATATATATAATACTAAAGAACTTTACTTCAGTATTGCTCCTACGAAACCATTTCCTTATTGTCCTACCTTCTTAAAAGATGAAAGTAAGTAAACTCTGTTCTCATTTTCACATTTCCTTTTATTTGTTGTCCTCTGTTCTATTGTAATCCAACATACTTATTCCATGGTTCTCTCAGTCTAGAGCCTCCAAAGCATCATTTCACCTCAGCACCAAATGCTGGATTCCCTTCACTTTCAGCTTTATTTCAGAACAATGTAACAATGGACTAGAAAGCATTTGTTCCATGAGTCCTTCATTTTCTTTTCCAATGACTATTCTCTTTCAATATGTCAATGAACTATGAACTTTTTAAACCATGCTGTCTGCTCTAGCCTTATAGCCCTTTGTTTAGGGCTTTTTCTGTGTCTACCTTTCCTTACATCCACATGTATTACCTTTATCCTATTAGGTCATTAAAGATGGCTATCTACATTGGGAAAAATACCTCAAGATTTGAGCTAGAAAGGTTTAGGTAAAAAGAGTAAGTCAGATACCTAGATACTGAAAAAACTAAATGTCTGATCAATTGTCTGTCTTTTATATTTTCAGCTAAAATAGTCATTAGAACTTGAGTACCTTTCTACAGGGCAGAATAAAAATATATGAAGGTGTACAAATAGAACCAAGGAAAAGACTTAACTGTGGGGTAGACATTTTCACAAATCCTCATTAGGCTTCTACTTATATTTCACTGACTCTAATAGTGTTGTTTGACAACTCTAATTGAAAAATGTGTCATGACAATGGATGTAGAAATGTGTATTGAGAGAGTCAATCAATAGTATAATATAGTAGTTTCATTATTATTAAAAATCCAAAAGAAACTGACATAGAATGGAAGATTGTGTCATCTAGACATGACAAGGAAGCTGTACTCAGGAAATCTCAACAATATGGCTTTCTAAACATGTATGGAAAAATTCCAATACTAGTTCACCTCCTAAAGCAAATTGGGCAAATCTCCTAGTTCCCTACGTCTAGATGAAGATCTATTGGTAATTTTCAATTGAGAAAAGAAGGAAAATTAATCTTCCCTAGGACTACTCAATTATCCCGTATGTAGTTGTTAGCCTTGAACATACACGTATGAGCAATACTAAGTGGACTCAACAGGTTGTGTTTACCTATTTTGTGCATGTATGTGTTTGCATAAATGTGCATATAGCAATAATAATTAAAGACAAAGAGGTCGTGAGTATGAGAGGGAGCAGAGTGGGGACACAGAAAGGGGATATGTAAAGAAAAGTGATATATTTTGGTTTAATTCCACAAAATAGAAAGTAAAAAGATTAATTAACATGCAATTAATGAACTTGATTCTACATTATAACATTTGCAAGAGACAAGGGAGTTGGATAATGAAATTGATAGGCCAAGACAGTATAATAGCCGGGCAGTGGTGGCGCAAGCCTTTAATCCCAGCACTTGGGAGGCAGAGGCAGGCAGATTTCTGAGTTCAAGGCCAGCCTGGTCTACAGAGTGAGTTCCAGGACAGCTAGGGCTGCACAAAGAAACAAAAACAAAACAAAACAAAAAAGACAGTGTAGTAATTTGGAGTCTCTAATCCTTTCTTGAAAAAACTCCACCTTCTTATGCTATTAGTAGATTTCTAAATATTCTCAGTACAAGCAAACTTTTTGTTGGCGGTGGTAGTACTGGATATACTTTGTTTGTGTGTTTGTGTTTTGAGATCTACCATTCTAAAATCTGGCTGGTGAAAGGCCCAGGAGCCGCTAGCTATAGAATTAGAGATAGCCCAGAAAAGCATGGTGATGTATTCTTGTAACCATAGCAACCAGAGAGGCTAAGGACCAGGTATCAATAGTTCAAGGCCAATCTGTGCTGTATAATCAAACCAATAAAACAAATTTAATGCTCTATTATTTAAAGTAATACATTTAAACTATTAGTATATTATTAATAGTTACAGAGATACTGATATTCTCTGCCAAACAACATAATGTGTTTTATACTTTCAACGTTCCTTAATTTAGATTAATCATAGTTCAACTGTTCAATAACCATTTATTGGCTAGTTTTTTTGATGTTAGATGGTATATCTATAGGTTAATTAAGTCTATTTAAGAAATATTATTTAAGACCTCATTTATATTGCAATCAAGTAACTAAAAGCAATGTATAAAATGATTTATTTAGTATAATGAAAAATGCAATCAATAGAGAAACCACAAATACTTTTTCCAGGGGAGAACATAGTATAGACAACATTTCTGTCAAAGGTAAGTCAGTGAATAAGTTCTACAAATTGTGATAAAAGTGAGCTAAAAATCATTTTATACTAGGAGAAGACAAAACTGTCTGAACAGAATTCAAAAGGACAGGGAGCCCACACAGAGATGTGAGGAATAAGGTCATGTGACAGTGAGAGAAAGGAGTTTTTATGGGAGGAACATAAACGAAGAGTAGAACAAATTCCTAATATGTGGTAACCACAGAAGGAAAATATGAATGTGGAGCATGGCCGTTGACATAGTTAAGATGCTATGTCATGGCAACTCATGGGAACGTAGGATAGCTAGATATTCAAGCTACACAATGCTTCCCTTCCTCATCATTTGTATTGTACAGAATGACGTCATCTTTATAAACAAGGGCTTCTATTATTGATGTTCTCTCTACTTTTTGAAACCTAATTCTACAGAAAACTTATGCTCAGATCCCTACCTGTTGCTATTTTAACTTTTTTTAGGCATTTCACCATTCTCTACAGGAAAGTAGATACAACACATTACTTACATGTTTTCCAGATAACAATACATAGTTCTCAAATAAAAGGACTTGCCAATATTACTTATTAGCATTCATCTTAAATTTACCTAGTGAATGAGATGGCTAGCTCTATTGGCTAATTAGCATTATTCATCTCTCATTAGTAGTTGATCACCATATTATCTGTATTGTGATTCTATAATGTAAACATTGTGATTATTGCTGGAGCATCAGTGCTAAGTATTGTGGTATCTTTATTACACAGATGCCGTGTTCAGCATGGTTCAGTGGTTCCAGGAATGGACCTGCCTTGGTAGCTGAGTGAGTAGAAAATAAACATTAATCAGAGGGGAAGGAGGCTTGATGACCCGGTGTAGGGGGAATGCTAGAGGAGGGAGGCAGGAGTGGGTGAATGGCTGGAGGAACACCCTTATAGAGGCAAATGGAAGGATGGGATGGGAGTTGGTGGAGGGGTAACCGAGAAGGAGGAGATCATTTGAAATGCAAATGAATAAAATGATTAATAAAAAAGAAAATAAACATACAGATACACAGAAAAGCTGGAATCAGGTGGTCTGCATTTTCTGTTGGAGATATCTCAGCTTCCTTCCTTCCAAAACTTCAACATGTTCTTTAGGTACAGCTGAACAAGGAGGCAGGATAATTGCATTCACTTAAGTCAAGAAAGCAGGGCTTACGGCATATGATTGAATCAAGAAGACAGGTTTAGCTAATCTCGGTAGGAACAATCTCTGACAGAGTAGTCTTCAGGCTGTAAATATGCAAGGAAGAAAGCTATGGTGGATATTTTTTGCACACCCTGTCAACATTCTCACTCAGAGCAAATGAAGGCTTTGTCATCCCTCTGAGTTTCAGTTTAGAGTCAGGAGTGGAAAGAAAGGCTTTGTCATTTTCACAGGTGTAAATGTTGCCTTTTTTCCCCAGACGTAATTATCATTTAAGAGCCTTACAGCTAAATAGAATCACCCCTTTTTTTTTTTTTTTGGTGTCTCCTCCTTCCTTGAGTTGTGCTTTTCCTATAGAAGTTTCTTTTATTCAGATCTTTATCAATGTTGACGGACCCCATAGTCTTTTATAACCCATGAAAATGTGGACAAAACCTCTTTCCCAATGTAACACATTCCCTGACTTCCATTCTGGTTTTAAAACATTTTAAAGTATATCGGTTGATCTAATTCAGTAGCTTTTCCTACAATCTAGTATATTTCAGCTAGTTTTTTTCCCTGTTTTTGTTTATCAGGGTACAATTAGATGTTTATGAATCCACACATTAACTAGACACTAGGCACTTGCAATTCATGCCTAGCTCCATGCCCTCAAGCTAGGCTTCATGTTATAACATGAAGATGCCAATATGCAGTGTCAACTAAACTTAGCTTAGTTTTTGCTATTTGCTCCGTATGTTGCTGGCAGGAAATTCCCGGCTTGTGTTGTTTTTTACTGTGGTAGAAGCTAACCTCCTTAGGGAGTTTCCTGTTGATAAGGGATTACCTCAAATATCTCTTGCTGTTATGTACTCATTAGTCCAAAGCCTATCCTTACCACATCTTCTACAATCCCAGAAGGTTGAGGTCTTCTAGAGAAGTCTCTAGAAGCCCTGTGTCTACAATAACTTTTTAAATGACCTTGTCTCCCACAGTCAAAACAATGGACATTTTGCTATTTAAGATTATTGACCATTGCTTATCCAATGACATAGTCATTAGAGTCAATATCAGCAGTGGTTCTAATCCATTCATTCATGGATGCTGATCAAGCTTTTAAAGGTCTAAGAACTTTTTTTTACACTCTTCACTTGCATGTTCAAAATCTAAAGTTTCAATTAATACCCATTTCACCTCTGGTTCTGAAATTGTCTGTTTATGGTGGATGTTAATCTATATAAGAAATCAGTAAAAGTCTCTCTGGGGTTTTGCATAATCTTTGTGAATGACCATTTTCCTTGTTCCTCCACCTTATCCCAGTCTCTTAAAACTACTAAAGTACATTGCGTGATAATGGACTCATCAAATTGCTACTGCTCTATCAAGTCAACAAACTCAACAATTAGTCTTTCTGGATATTAGCACCTTTAGACCCATTACAATTTTCCATAATTGCGCTTCTTCTCCTCACCATGTTAGCCATTGTAATTGAGAACCAGCTTCTAGCACAGCTGCTGCTAAATCTTTACAGTCTTGGGGAATAATAATGATTCTTTAAATTGTTTAAGGTCTTATATTTTAACCAGATTCCAGGCTAGTTGTTTATTTTTTGAATTTTTACCATTTTCTGGCGTTTGTTACTTGGTAACTGGAAAAACTAGGGAAGGTGTGTCATCGTTTCTTAATTTCCTTAAGAGGTGGCACTATAGATTCAGTGGGTGGTCTAGTTTGGTTCTTAATTTTATTGGGTTCTCAATTAGGCACTTCCTCTTCTTTTTCTACCTTTGTCTCCTGTCTCACAAGCCTTTGTACTATCATGACTAATTTTGCTTGCTGTATAGCTATTTTTCTTGCTGCATAGCTATTTTTCTTGTTGTACAGTTATTTTCAATCTTTATTTGAGAGGAAATATATAAAGATTGCAATTGAAAATAAGGAGAGGTTCACTCTGGTGTTCACAATTGCAATGAGCATTTCAATGGCTTTTTCAAGTAACATTTCTATCCCCTCACATCCTATCCTTGATCTTATGGAACCTGAAATGGAGTTTTCCACTTTTTAACCTAGAAAATGTTGTCCATGTAATTAAAATTTTTATTTGAGGTGACTTACTGTGATTTGCTATCTCACAGGATCCTTTGTCATTCCTTGCTCTGGGCTCCAGGCTCCTACCACTTTGTAGTCCCTCAAGTCTCTGTATCCAGCTGAAGTCAAAGAACGGATGCTTCTTCTGGAGATGATCCCAAACAAATTAATTCTCCATGGCTTTCTGTCAAATGTTTTCTACTTTCTTCAACATTGATGAACTTTCTTCTTCTCCAATAACATTGGACACAAGAAGTAAATGAAACTTTTATTTCCTTGATGTAATTACTGATGAAAGATAGCAATAAAGATGACACAGAATGTAGCTGCCGTTTCTTTTGTAACAGCCGTCAGGTTCTGTTACTTTGTAAAGGCCGGCCGGTTCTGCTGCTC
>NW_021604676.1:3557031-3579000 GCF_004785775.1 Grammomys surdaster
GGCTGTAAAGATGATAGCCACTTTCGGCTAAGAGTCGGCTCCCAACAACAGAAAGCTGATCCTGCCTGAGTAGGGACATCTGAACAAAACAGTTGAAAAAGAATAGATCATTCATTAGCATAGCAGATTGGAAACCTTGATGCTGAAATGGGCATTTGCTGAAGAACAGATGATCAGGACTGTAGTTATCAAGGATCATTGTACCAACTGACCTTCATAAGGACGTTCTGATGGTTAGGTTTGTGGGATTGTTTCTGTTATAATTGTTAAACTGTGTACAACTTTGTAGCTTAAACAGAAAGAAGGAAGATGTAGAGGAATTTTAAGCTAAAGTCATGGCTGCTCTGACAGATTATATTCAAGACCTGGTGGTGAAAGGACCCCCGAAGAGGACCCCCACTCAAGTCCAGATCAGCGCGCACCTAAGGAGACACCAGAGATCAACTTGATGCAATTAGCAAAAGGCAGTTTACTGGTGAGGGGGCCTCGGGTCGAAACACATCCCACACAGGGGATAGAATCGACCCAGACCACTGAAAACTCAGGGCTTTTATATGAAGAGGTGTGGGAGGGGAAGGGGAAATCGGGAAATTCTGGCATGGTTACATATAATTGGATATTTCAAACATCAGCAATTTGGGTAAGCAATCATTTTGGCCGGCAGGATGACTCGCTATTTTTGACCATGAAACCTCAGACCTCCCAAGGAAGGGAGAAAAACACCAGGAGGCCCATTTCTCACTTGGGCATGTTTGGGCTTGTCAAGGCATGTCGTCCTTGGCTGTCTCCATATTTTTGGTCACTCTGTCCCTGGAGGGGCCTGATATTTTTATTGTGGCTATTCTCAGAAAGTTGTTGGTGGTCTTTGCTGAGTTGTTTTTAATTTTTATTCCCACGGTGGGTCTATGTCATCTGGCTGGAATGACATGCCTCTGGCTTACAATACAACTTAAATTACAAACAGTGACCAGTGAAGGTAAAATTAGTTTGTAGAAAGAAGCAGCCATGTTTGAAAGTGATGTCTAATTAAGGGGCAGACAAAGTGATAAGTCAGAAAAAGATTTGACAAGATGGGTCAGAGATTAGATATATCCAAATGGGACTCCAGGAGTTCTCTGTTATCGAAAGTGAAGATCAGCAAAGACATGAGACCAAGGAAGTGTTACAAGGCTAGCTATACAAGTGTGCAGTCACTGTTGAGTCCTATTCATAATCTCTCCAAGCATCACATGTCCTCCCACGGGTCTTGACTCAGCAAAACATCACATGAGTCTGCATCACGTGACACAACCAGAAACTTCCACTTTAAAGAGCAGTGCGCAGTGAGTCAGGAAGGGAGGGCAGTTCAGTGAGCGCACTTCAGTTGAGTTCAGGCAATTCAGTGGAAGTCAACTGGTCTCAGTTGGGTTCAATTCAGTGCAGTTTGGTGCAGTTCAGTTGAATGCAATAGAGTTCAGCTGAGTTCTTGCAGTTCTGCTCAGTTCTGCTTAGTTGATGCACTCAATGAAGTCAGTGTAGTTCAGTTTGTGGAATTCTGAGACAGTTTTTCCAAGCAGAGCAATTCAGTGAGAAGGCAAGAGGACTGCTTGGAAAGGAGTTTTGAGTCAGAATAGCTGAACTGAATTAACTAGCAAGAACTCAAAAAGAAGTAGGAAGGGTGAGTTTATTCAGCAGTAAGCCATCTGAGACAACAATTACATCTGGCAAGTAAAAGTTACTTTTACACACATGTGTCTGAGAATGTGGTTCTTGAAATGGCTGTTGCTGGGCAGTGGTGTCGCACACCTTTAATCCCAGCACTTGGGAGGCAGAGGCAGGTATATTTCTGATTTCAAGGCCAGCCTGGTTTACAGAGTGAGTTCCAGGACAGCCAGGGCTACACAGAGAAACCCTGTCTCGAAAAAACAAAACAAAACAAGCAAACAAACAAACAAAAATAGCTATCAACATTAAACAATACACATTGATTAGGAAACCACTGAGATCTACTCTACCACTCCTCCACAGACTTTAATTGATTTACATTTCTGTACTCAGGAATGGTATAGCTAACATAAAGTGACAGATGTCCACAGAGTTGAATACCTCTAGCAGGTAAGAAGTCCTGAAATACTTTTACCTTACTTCCTTTATGCGGATCACTTAATGTGTTGCCTGAGACATCACTCACGTTTGAAATGCTACAAATTCCACTAAAGTAACACTATAAAGATCAGTACTCTAAATTTAACTATGCTCTGTTTCCATGTCAAACTACTATGCCCTCTCTCAAGCTCTCTATTTAGAATGAATACATTTAGTAGACAGCTAAATATCACAAAATTGAATAGCTGCTTTCATAGATTTGTCTTCATTTTCTTTCCAATAAATCATTTATAATCCTAGTACTCCTACAAAAGTGATATTCTCCATCTTAGTATTTACATCAGTCAAAAATCACTCTCCATTAACTCTGCTAATGATTACTTTGCCTTGCTCAATAATAAAGTCAAACCTCTTACTGGATACATGGGCAGTTTAATCTAAACTAGGGAACTCCTTATTCGTTTCTGCAAGCCCTCATGTGCTGTTTCTTCTTGTTAAAAAGCAGAAACTATGTCAAAGGAGCAGCAGTTTTCAGAGAAAAATAGTATGTTGAATACTCAATAGCTTAAATTGAAAAAATGAATAAAACAAAACTTATGGCTTAAAATATGTTGCACTGTTCTACAGCAACCCCACGTGTAACTTTTTCCTGATGCTATCAACTAAGAGTTCAATTATTTTTATTTTGACTGTCTACAATTGGTTAGTTTAATTCTGATCCTTGACAAAATAAACAACAGGTAGTAGTTTCTTCATCTCAATCCTATAACCTTCTTGATATAGGAATTGAATGGATGAATGAATTGTAAAATGAGAAGAGAAGCATTTAAAACAAACATTTCCAACTGTAACTATTGTAACCTTGACATTTAAAGCCGTTCCGCAGAGTCGGACTTCATGCAGAAGGGACAGGGTGACTTGCATAGTCTACTCCGACTCTGGGACCAGCTGCTCAGAACAGCTGTTAACAGAAGCTTTTAAAAGGCTCATTTCTGACAGATTTCTGTTGCTTTTCCCCATGGAATTGAAAATGCACGAATGAAGACTCAGATTTTAAATGGCAACCATTTAAAATGTCAAAGATCAGTATGGGAGAGTCAGAGGATTCTATATTTCTCTTAGCAGTCTACACTAAGTTTTACCTGAGAGGGCCTTGGAACTCCTTTGGAGAGGACCTCATTTCATTTCACCCTTTAAGCAGAGATATGCCAGACAAGCCAAAAATAAATAAATAAATAAATAAATAAATAAATAAATAAATAAAATTAAAAAGTAAAAAGTAAAGTGAATTTCAACCATAGGAAAAATTTCTGTGCCATTCACATCCACAGAAGGGGATATTGGGTAAGATTATATCATCCTTATTTCTTAGTGGTCCTGTGATATCAAAACTAGTGAAATGTCCCAAACTTTTCTATTTTCTAATGTAACTAGGTATCTTAGAAAATGGATAAGTGAACCATATACACTGTACATTAATATTTCAAACAATTATAATAAATATTTATGGAAGGAAGATAATTCACTGACTAGAATATATAACTGAAGAATGAATTTTCTAATAGCCTTGAATTATTTAACGTGAGCAGTAAGCCAAAGGTAAATCTATTTCAAGTGTACCTAAAAACTCCTGTTAAGTCCTCTCCACTCAAAGGACTACCTATGAGTGCTGCTGCCTAGAGACTCTATTGAATAACAAAGAACAAAAGAACTGTGAAAGGTAATTGAAGAGCTTACTCTGGAAGAGAAGAGTTATAATGTGTTCCCAAGTTAAATGAATAAGCCAGAGCAACTGCAAAGGCTTGGAGAGTAAAAGTCAAATTTCTAGTGTCTGTTTCAATGCTATAAAAAAGAAAAAAAGAAGTCATCAAACATTCATTATATATCAAGAGCTCTGACAAATGGTAAGGTTGTAAAAGTGACATGTCATCACAGAGAGAGCAGAAAGACAGGAAGATTTAAGTCAATGTAATTAGAATATAGGAATCTAACAAATGTATAGGGGGAGACTGTTTTCTTCAAAAACTATGAGCACACTTGACATTTTGGTTAATAACTTGTATAACAACTGAGATTTTGCAAGAATTGAGGTCAGGTGTTCCAAGGAGGTGAGATGATATCTCATGGCATAGATTATAACTGAAAAGAGATTCAATGCTTTCTGTAGCTTTGATAATGGTCTATGATGACCTCAAAATTCTTTTGTAGTGAGCATGGGCTTGAACTCCTATCACTGTCTCCTAGGTGCTTGGGATTACAGGCTTGTACTTTTCTCACCAGCTCAATGCATGGTTGAATGGCAAGACCTGGCATAAATTAAGAATTGCAATGATAGTTTGCAGTTGCATTGTTAGTTTAAACTTCTTTAAGGAATTACAAAATGATACCTGACATATAAAACACAGTGAAACCAAATAAATACACCTAGGTATCTCCAACTCACAGAACCAAGGTGTCCCCTTTTAGTCCCCAAACTCAACTTAGGTCTCTGTCACCTCTTCTTAGAATAACTTTTAGATTGTTTTCCTCTACTAGGTGACCTGAATATTCAAAAACCAACAGGGCATGTCATGCTTCTTATATCATGTCCCTGTTGGCGTTCTAGTGGGACTTAGTGGGAGAGCACAAATTCTCTGGTCCCTAAGTGCTTTAAAGGTCTCCTGTTCTGCACACGGAAGATAAGAATCCTCAGGAATGAGTAACAAATGGATGCAAGACTGAAAATATGTGGGCTGAAATATTACCCTGGTAACAACTCCCTTGGTAATAACTGATGCATTTTAAAAGATTGAAAAAGAATGTGGGATGTGAAGACAAATGTAGAAACATTTCCAACAGAATCTAACTGTGTCAGTCTTCCTCACAGCACATTGAAGAGCATAGCTTTTTCTCTCTCAGGATGGAGGAATATTTGAGGTACCTAGATAGACAATTTAATGATTAGGTCTAAGCTTTGGGAAAAAAATGTTGATAGATTTAAGAAAATTTACTTTGAAGCTAGCACGGAAACTTGAAAAAAACAAAAATAGTGAAAAGGTGAAGAAAATAGATTTGAAGGAAAATAAGAGAGTTTTAAGTGTAAAGAGGAAGGTAAGGGAGTTAGAGAGTGAGGAGGACTCTAAGATGGGGCTTTCTGTCTTCACTACGTGATGTCCTCTCTGTTGACTATGGAAGGAATGATAATACCTTCAGGATGGGAAATATTGCAAAATTGAAATTTGGTTGAAAGTCAAAGAATCAAAACATATTTAACTTTTCCATTGGATGTCCTGGTAGATTGAGTGTATAGAAAGTTCATAAAGGAAAAAAGACACATTAGAGAAAAGCAATTCACTTTCATGTAAAAGACTCACAATCACAATGATTTTTAGAGTGAGACTTTGGCTAAATGGTCATTTTAATGGATGTGCTATTATAATTTTTATTTTATTTTGTTTAAAACTGAGGATTAAATGCAGAAAAAGTTTAAGTTTTCCTTATTCCTAGTCAAAATATTTTTATTATTATTTGTAACACAATTGGAGGAGAGAAAATTCTCTCAGGTACGGGCCCTCACTCTCTGAAGTTAACACTGAGCTCTTCAGATGCATGCTTCAATTAAAAGCAGGTTTCTGATCCAAGGATGGGCCAGCCTTCTGTAAATGATTAGGTAATAAATATTTTAAGATTTGTGGGCCATCTAACTTCTGCTGCAAATATGTATTACTGCTTTTGAGAAGGAAGGGGGGAAAGAGTGCCTGTATTTTAACGAAATTTTATTCACAAGACTGTGTGGTCAGCTATTTGTGACCCATAGAGTTGAGTTGCTGACACTTTCTCTGAACTAGAGAGCTTTTTTCATCTATTTCCCTGCTAGACATAGCTTTGAGACAGAAAAGCATTCATATAAAAGTATCTTGGTGCACACTGTTTAATTTATAAATATGTTTTCAGATTGAGGTCTTCCAAAATTGATTGAAAAAATATGAGGCTTTAATTGTTTTCCTTTTATTATGGTTCTTAGTTGTATTTTTAAAAACAACTGCACTAAAGCTCATAGATGGATAGATTAGACTGGATTTTAATGAAAAATAGAAACTTCTTAGAAGAATTCACAAGAGTGCTGAGAATTTGGGGAGTGACTGTACTTCTGGGAATCTATCAGCTTATTGTTACACTCAAGGCCACCTAGGTATGATAGTAATCTTTCGGAAGTCCATTAATGTTCACAGGAAATTTGGAGTGACTAAAGATGAGTCAAAGACCATAGGGACCTAGAAATACATAAGTAATTGTTGATTCCTGGCACTCAAACATATCTGCACCACTTTGAAGCAAATGACTGAACTTCCCCAACATCAAACAAAAAGGTCTTTGTAAATCAAGACCTGAGAGGAACTAATATCCTACAGTAACTAGAAAATTGTAATGACAGGTATCATCCATGTTTCTTTCCCTCGCAAGAGAAATTTTTGGTTGTGTCTGTAATCACTACTGAAAGTACTTTGAAAATGTACTCTATGTCTCAAGGCAAAAGCAAACCTGGGGAAGACATTAATGTTTAGTGTTCTAATTCAATCTACAATTCTCACATAAGCACATCTAATGTTGGACATGATAAGTGATATGAACAATTTCATGATAAATTCATATTTAACTTCAGAATTCTTTATTTGTATCTGTACATAAATGATTTCCATTTTTGGAGCTTTACACTGAATCAGAATGGCTATAATGAATCACTATGAAATCATGAGCTTCTCTATATCCAATTCATGTACAAGACTTTAGTATGAAGTACTGTTCTTGAGCTGAGAACACAGTGAATTATGTGAGTTTTTAGGAAAATGCAGTTTTCATCCTGTACCATACACTATTCTAGATATATTATGCAATTCATCCATTCTCCCTATATAATACTATGTAAAATATGCTCCATTCAAGGAAATTGAGATGAGAAGGGAAGAAAGTAATTCTAAAATTATAACAACAACCACAACAACAAACCATTAGGTTCTTTTCTCTATGAAACAATATCAAATGATTTGTTTTCTCAATGAGGAACTGTAGACATCCATCATCCTATGACAATATTTTACCCAATAATACGTGAAGTTTTCTTTGTCATTCCAATCAATCTCAGTCATTACAGATAATACACTTTCCTCACAGTTCTTACTATTTTTGACCAGAATCTAAAAAATTATTTTTAAGAGTAAAAAGTACCCCTTTGTTGAATATCAATTTCCCTCATTGAAGTCATTTCTGCAATGAGGCATAATGGTTAGAGAACATGAAGCAAGCAGGTAGAGGGCAAGACTCCCTCTCCCTGCATTCGGATTGATCCCCTGAGAAGTAAAAAGTCCAGAGCTGTCAATAGTGCTGTAAGGCTGCTGCCATGGAAATAACTCTCCTTTTAATTTTTTTTAAAAGGATTTTTGTTGTTTTTGCTCTTGTAAGAATAGCCGTGAACCTGACTTAAGGCCTGAGGATACATAGCCTTGGGTAGTCTGCATTCCTTTTCTTTAATATTTTTGAGGACACTTACCCTAGACTTTCAACTTTGTATAAAAACTATTCTACCTTTCAACATTCCTGTGTTGTCTTCATTTAGATTCCTTAGCAACTCTTTTAAGAAAATATCTTCAAAACTGCCAACATTCTATATGTGATTATAATAAAGACAACTAAGTGTATGCAACTTGTTTAGAGAAGTCCATACCCATGCTCTGAGGTGTATGATCTTTTTCTGAGTGTCTCTTTTCTCTTCTAAGAGTCACGATTATAATAAAACAGATTTGTTTAACTCTAATTCTGCTACAAATTAGTTAGTCCTGGAATACTTTTGTGTGTGGAAGGTATGAATTCTGTTTTGACCTTAGACAAGGTCTTTAAAAAGTTAAGAGAAGTTTTCAGGCTGCTGAGGGTGACAAAGTAGGACTGAGCCTCTTTCCCTTTCCTCCCTGACAAAATGACAAATTTCTCAGAGGATTGAAGTAGAGGAAATGCCTTATCAGTTCATTACAGTGAAACATTCGCTACTTACAAATGAGGAAATAATCAGGGCCATTCAGCGCTTTTCTTTGGATGTTTACTGACAGTCTTAACACCTTAAATATATCATTTTCTCTCAAAAAAAATGTGTTAGAAATGAGGAAATTGTACATATAACCAGGATGTGGCAACCAAAATGCCACATCCTTTACCAAGTTTGGCTTTCCCAAGAAAGTATAAATTCTAGTACAAAGTCACAACATTCTTTAAATAATCCCAGAAGGTGGTAGGTAGATATAAGGAAAAAAACAACCTGCTATAAGTAGAAGACATATGTAGAAACCAAACTTGCCACTAAACCTGTATTTTATTTTATGAGATTCATGTAAAGATTTTATATGTTTTATACATTGAATTAGTGAAGTTTAAAGTTACAAAGGACAGACAACTTTGAATGAAATGATACTGTTATGACATATGTAGGGAAATTTTTTCTAATGGAGTTTCCTTTTTATTGTTTTTTTATTAGTATTAACTTTTTTTAAATGTTAATCAAAGGCTTTATAAGTTTGGTAATTCTCAATAACAAGATACCCATACAATGAGAAGTGTAACCCAATACCCAACCTAGATATACCAACTATCTTTGACTGGCAGAGACACTGGAACATCTGCCACCATGTTCCCCTCCCACCCCCACCCTCTCTCTTGTCTCCTAGCTTCTCCTCCTCTCCTTACTCCTCTTCTTCCTGTGTAGAGGAATTTTAATCGAGGAACATGATTGCTCTTCTAGGTCTGTGTGATCTGGCTGGAATGACACCCATCTTTAATCCCTCTGGCTGGAATGCAGACATTCCCTTAGTACACACTTGTAATCCCAAACAATGAATGTAACTTTAGTTTGTGGAAAGAAGCAGCTATGTTTGAAAGTGATATCTAATTGAGGGACAGACAAAATAACAAATCAGAAAAAAATTTGAGAGAATGAGTCAGAGATAGGTTATGCCCTGCTCTCAGGAGAAGAAAGAGGAAAGAGAGGCTACTTACAAGCATCACAGAGTGAGTCAGGAAGGGAGGGCAGTTCAGTGAGTGAAGTTCAGTTGAGTTCAGGCAATGCAGTGGAGTTGAGTTGAGCACAATTCAATGAAGTTTGGTACCATTCAGTTGAGTGCAGTTCAGTTCACTTCAGTTCAGTTGAGACCAATTTGTCTTGTCCAATCAATTTGTGGAGTTCTGAGGCAGTTTCTCGAAGCAGAGTAATTAAAACAGAAGCTTAAAGAAGCCAAGTTGAGTCAGTTATCTTTGAGAGAGGTTTGAGCCAGAACATCTGAGCTGAACCATCCAGCCAGAGTTCAGAAAGAACTAGAAAGTGTGAGCTTATTCAACAGTAAGCCTCTGAGAGGACAACTATGTCTGGCAAATAAAAGTTACTTTTATAGCATGTTTACTATGTTTTTGCTGAATATAATTAGTGAATAAGATAATTTCAGGAGACTTGAGCTTGTCAGAATTTTGATTGCAGTAAAGGACTCTCTTCCACTGATGTAGATGCCTAAGAAGGATAGAGGTTCTCACAGTACATGCTTCCTAGTTCTCTACTCAACCAATTTTCAGATGGATAGTCAAGGCAAGATCTCATGATGTTACTTTTGATCAGTGTAATTGTCATCTTTGAACAGTAACATAATATAACTCAATCAAATCAAAGATCATATTCTCAAAAATAAACTTCAGTAATTTGCTTTCACAATAATAATTTCCAGTTCAGTAATAATAACTTCCTGCATTTTTCTTTGTTCCTAGTTTTTGTAAATTATTTAACTCTAACTTCACCCAGGTTTTCTTGTTGCTTAGACAAAGGTTACTCTGGAAGCAAAGAGATAGTGGCATAGTTTTAATATTTTAAATATACTTATATGTAAATATCAGAAAGAAGAGGAAGAAAGAAAGAAAGGAAGAAAGAAAGAAAGAAAGAAAGAAAGAGAAAAAAGAAAAAAGGAAGGAAGGAGAAACAGATATAGTTCATATTTTTGATGTAGGGTTGTTCTTTCTATGTGGTCCAGGCAATATTTGAACTGACTATCCTACAGAAAATATCCTCTGAAATCTGTGGCTCTTCTGGTTTTACTCAGTAACTTCTCTTCTTCCATTTCTTGGTAACTACTTCTATTTCTTCTTCCTTCCACTTCTCTAGAGATAAAGTTTTAGCTATCCTGAATTGTATTCACTGGTCTTCTGAAAAGATTTATGAATGTCACTGCTCCAGCTTAAAAATGAGGATAAATCTAAGATCTGGAATTTTTGCATAACACACATAAGAATCAAATTCTCTAAGGAAGCTCTATTCACAAATATAGCTTAAGAGGACTTAAGAGTGTTTATTTGGAGTCCTCTCTTCTTTCCTCTTCACACCTCCTTTAGTAATCATTTTCCTATTCTATAGTTTCATGAACCAGTTTCAGATTGCATTTAGATGTGAAGTCAAAGGATATCTAGTTTACTTTCTGATTATGCCCACCATCCAGGTTCATCTCTGTTGTACATGACAGCCATATATTTATACTAAATAGCATTCTACTGTGATTATCTCTCTCGGTTTTAAACTTTTAATCCAATCACTCATTAATTACAGAGTGATTTTATAACTTGGCTGCTGGGAAGCCTATGGGAGTGCTGGTGTCTCGCTCCCTAACATACAGATTTCATTCCTTTTGGGTGTGCATCGATAGAGGGAATGAAGAGCCATCTGATAGCATACATTTTCATGGATCCACCATACTTCTTTGCATGTGACTATTCTACCTTTTATTCACACTGTTTTTACATGAGCCTTTGTAGCATTTGTCACTAGCATTTAACATGATTCCTTGTCCTTTTCCAATTCTCCAGAACAATATTTAACTTCAGATCTCACCAGAGCTTAACAAAGACATATGGAATGTACTTTATTATTCAATATGGACACTGTTTCAGGTTCAAATGCTATGAATATAGTGACACTACCTTTTAGGTTTTTCTTAAACTTTGAATTAGTTCTTTGTCAATTTCACACCATGTACTCCAATCCCATTCTCCCATTCATCTCCCTCCCTCACTCTTCACACCCTCCATACTCTTTTATATCTTCCCCATAACAAAAAAAAAAAAAAAAAATCTCACTGTGGAAGCTGTAGTGTGCCACAGTGTGTCCCACATTTGTCTACACTTTTTCCTTGCAAATGTTCTTTCCATGACTCATTGATCTGGTAGGAGGTCTCTGGCTTCTGCTACTCTATCAATACTGGAATCTCACTAGGACTCTTCTCAGATATCCTGCAGTTGCCCTATGTCATGAAGAGTTTGTAGTTTTGGATCTATAGAACCAGCCCCTTCATGCATTCCAGTTCATTGATGGAGAGATGTTGAGGTGGATAAATTCAAAGCCTTGGATCTGGGCCTGAGAAGTGTTTGAGCTAGCCGGCCTGCTTGCTCTCCCACTGTCATGCTCTAGGAGCCTGTTCACCGGCAATCCCTGCAACCAGGGCCAGCTCTACCCTGCTGCTCAGCTGAGGTGCAGGGCCAGCCTCTTGAGTGTTTCAGGTGATGACAGTACTCCCATTCTCATGACATTGAAGCCAGCTCTCCCACATGCCAGAGCTAACAATGGACAAGGGAGGAGAATATAGTGTTTCTCCCTCCGCAGAGCTACTGCCCACCAGGCAAGAGGTGCTCATGTCCTCTGGGCTGGATCACCTGTAACCTATGTCCAGGGCCAGCTCTACTGTGCTGCCCAGTTGAGGTGCAAGGCCTGTTCCCCTGAATACTGCAGCAGGTGAGGGGCAAGGTCAGCTCTCCTGCTCTGAGGACCTCAGGGCCAGCTCTTCTGCCTACCATAGGTGGCCATGGGTTGACACAGGCATCTGTTCCTCAACCATGTCACCACATGGCAGACAAATGGCAGGGCCAGTTCTCTCACATTCGTATTCTTGGGGGTTGACTCACCTGTACCACCCACGAAGTGTGGGTCCAGCAATCCAAAGTTTACTGCAGGAGCGGAGTCATCTCTCCCACTCTCATACCCCCAGGCCCAGCTCTCAGAGGATTTTCAGGTAAGGGGTGGGGCCAGGTTTGCACAGCCATTATACATTGACTTGTCTCTGGATGGCAGGCCAGACCAGGTAACAGACCCCTGTTGCTGTAGGGCCATGTGGCCCCAGGTGACAGCACAGACCAGAATGTTACCATGGTTCCAGGTGGGCATCATGGGCTACTCACATCAGGCTGTTTTCACTTCTTTTGAGCCTCCAGTTTTGCCTCTCTTCATTAAGCCTATATCTTCTGTTTCTTTATCTCTTTTGTTTCTCCACACTTACTTGCTACTCTTAGTGGTATCCTGTATCTCTGAGTGTCTGGGGATCATCTCAGGTGTGGTCTTAGAAGTACAATACCGTGATTGAGCATTGTGGTGCTGGGCAGGGCTCCTCTTGGGCATGGTCTGCCCTCTAGGCCTGTGTAACACTGGACTAGTGGTCCCCTCAGGTTAGCTCCCGGTTTGGGGCTCCATGGTGCCAGTCAGTTTTACTCATTGTCTGACATGTCCGAGTAGCCCATTGTGAGATGCATTTCTCTGAGACTCACTCCTGCCCTGGTTCCAAGCAGGGGTTCTTCTAGTCTCTAGCTTGTTCCCCATCCTAGGAGCCAATCTGGGCATGCCTGGCACTAGACTGGTGTTCATTTCAGGCTAGCTTTTTCCAGAGAATGTTAGATGTTCATATGTCAGAATACTAAACGTAGACATAGCCTTTCTCCTCTCAGTCACCTACTAATGCACATGTGACATAGCAGCCACACCTAGAATGATCTAGGATCAGATACTTTAGCTTTTTTGATTCTTCAATTATTTTTTAATTAAAACAGTTTATTTTTAGCTGATGCATAAAACATAAATATTGTATATGTAATGTGATGCTCTGATAGTTTTTGTGCTGTCTTATGTTTAAATCTACTTAAACATATCATCAGATCCTACCTCAAAGGCCTATACTCAACAAAACTGGAAAATCTGGATGAAATGGACAATTTTATAGACAGATACTAGGTACCAAAGTTAAATCAGGAGCAAATAAAGCATCTAAACAGTTCCGTAACCCTTAAAGAAGTAGCAGCAGTCATTAAAAGTCTCCATACCAACAAAAAAAAAAAGCCCAGGACCAGATGGTTTTAGTGCAGAATTCTAACAGATCTTCAGGGAAGACCTAATACCAATTCTCTTCAAACTATTCCACAAAATAGAAACAGAAGGAACACTACTCAGTTCGTTCGATGAAGCTACGATCATACTCATACCTAAACCTCACAAAGACCCAACAAAGAAGGAGAATTTCAGACCAATCTCCCTTAGGAATATCTACACAAAAAATAAAATTCTAGCAAACCAAATCCAAGAACACATCAAAACAATCATCCATCATGATCAAGTAGGCTTTATCCCAGGAATGCAAGGATGGTTCAATATTTGGAAACACATCAATGTAATCCACTATATAAACAAACTCAAAGAAAAAAAAACACATGATAATCTCACTAAATGCTGAGAAAGTATTTGACAAAATTCAACATCCCTTCATGTTAAAAGTTTTGGAAAGATCAGGAATTCAAGGTCCATATCTAAACATAGTAAAAGCAATATACAGCAAACCAGTAGCCAACATCAAACTAAATGGAGAGAAACTTGAAGCAATCCCACTAAGATCAGGGACTAGACAAGGCTGCCCACTCTCCCCCTACCTATTCAGTATAGTCTGGAAGTTCTAGCAAGAGCAATTAGACAAGAAAAAGAAGTCAAAGGGATACAAATAGGAAAGGAAGAAGTCAAAATATCACTATTTGCAGATGATATGATAGTATACTTAAGTGACCCCAAAACTTCCACCAGAGAACTCCTCAACCTGATTTTTTAAAAAAAAAAAAAACCTTCAGCAAAGTGGCTGGTTATAAAATCAACTCAAACAAATCAGTAGCCTTCCTCTATGTGAAAGATAAACAGACTGAAAAAGAAATTAGGAAAATGACACCCTTCACAATAGTCACAAATAATATAAAATACCTTGGTGTGAATCTAATGAAGCAAGTGAAAGATCTGTATGACAAGAACTTCAAGTCTCTGAAGAAAGAAATTGAAGAAGATCTCAGAAGATGGAAAGATCTCCCATGCTCATGGATTGGCAGGATTAATATAGTGAAAATGGCCATCTTGCCAAAAGTAATCTACAGATTCAATGTAATCCCCATTAAAATCCCAACTCAATTCTTCACAGAGTTAGAGAAATTCTCAAATTCATTTGGAATAACAAAAAACCCAGGATAGTGAAAACTATTCTCAACAATAAAAGAACTTCTGGAGGAATCACCATCCCTGACTTCAAGCTGCACTATAGAGCAATAGTGATAAAACCTGCATAGTATTGGTACAGAGACAGGCAAGAAGATCAATGGAATAGAATAGAAGACCCAGAAATGAACCCACACACCTATGTTCACTTGATCTTTGACAAAGGAGCTAAAACTGTCCAGTGGAAAAAAGATAGCATTTTCAACAAATGGTGCTGGTTCAACTGGAGGACAACATGTAGAAGAATGAAAATTGATCCATTCTTACCTCCTGTACAAAGCTCAAGTCCAAGGGGATAAAAGACCTTCACATAAAACTAGATTCACTGAAACTAATAGAAGAGAAGGTGGGGAAGAACCTCAAATACTTGGTCACAGGGGAAGTTTCTAAACAGAACACCAATGGCTTATGTTCTAATATCAAGAATTGACAAATGGGACTTGATAAAATTGCGAAGTTTCTGTAAGGCAAAGGACATTGTCAATAGGACAAAATGGCAACTAACAGATTGGGAAAGGATCTTTATCAATCCTATATCTGATTGAGGGCTAGTATCCAATATATACAAAGAACTCAAGAAATTAGACACCAGACAACCAAATAACCCTATTAAAAATGGGGTATAGAGCCAAACAAAGAATTCTCAACTGAGGAAACTCAGATGGCCAAGAAGCACCTAAAGATATGTTCAGCATCCTTAGTCATCAGGAAAATGCAAATCAAAACAACCCTGAGATTCCACCTCACACCAGTCAGAATGGCTAAGATCAAAAACTCAGGTTATAGTAGGTGCTGGTGAGGATGTGGAGAAAGAGGAACACTCCTCCATTGCTGCTAGGATTGCAAGCTGGTACAACCACTTTGAAAATCAGTCTGGCAGTTCCTCAGAATATTGAACATATTATTACCTGAGGACCCAGGTATACCACTCCTGGCATATACCCAGATGATGCTCTAACATATAACAAGGACATATGCTCTACTGTGTTCATAGCAGCTTTATTTATAATAGCCAGAAGCTGGAAAGAACCAAGGTGTCCTTCAACAGAGGAATGGATACAAAAAGTGTGGTACTTTTACACAATGGATTATTACTCAGCTATTAAAACAATGAATTCGAGAAATTCTTAGGTAAACGGATGGAACTAGAAAACTTCATCTTGAGGTAACCCAATCACAAAAGAACACACATGGTATTCATTCACTGATTATAGGATATTAGCCCAGAAGCTTGAAATACCCAAGATTCAACTCAGAGACCACATGAAGCTTATGAGGAAGGAAGATGTTGGGGCGGGGAGAGGGAGCTTCAGTCCTTCTTAGAAGGAGTAACAAAATACTCAAGGGAGCAAATATAAAGGCAAAGTGTGGGACAGAAACTGACGGAGGAATCATCTGGAGACCATTCCACCTGGGTATCCATTCCATGTGCTGTCACCAAAGGTAGATGCTGATGTGGATGTCAGGAAGTGCATGCTGACAGGAACCTGATATAGCTGTATCCTTAGAGGTCTACCAGAGCTTGCCATATTCAGAGACAGATGCTCACAGCTAACCATTGAACTGATCATGGGGTTCCCAATGGAGGAGTTAGAATGAAGACTATAGGAGCTGAAAAGGTTTGTGGCCCCATGAAGAGAGCAACAATACCCACTAACCAGAGCTCTCAGGGTCTAAATCATCCACCTGGGAGCACATAGGGAGGGACCCATGACTCCACCTGTATATGTAAGGGAGGATGGCCCTGTTAGACATAGGTAGGAGAGAAGATCCTTGGTCCCATGAAGGCTGGACTCTGTGTGTGGTGGAATTCGAGGGTGAGAAGGTGGGAGTGGTGGTGGGGGCAAGTGGAGGCACATCCTCATAGAAGTAGGAGGAGGGGGAATGTGATAGGGGGTTCTTGGGCGAGGGGAGGAAATAGAGTAAAGGGATAACATCTGAAATGTAAATAAAATATAAAATAAAAAAATTTTAAAAATAAATAAAAATTAAAAAAGATTTTAAGAAACCATCCCTATTATATTTTAGCATTTCTTTGTAATGAAACATTGGAATCACTTCTTCTAACTTTTTGCAGAACTCTATCAATATCTTATTGATCTCATTGTAACTGCAGTTATTTCAATGTTTTATTATCATTTTGTTCATCCATTACAAAATTGGTTAGTATGATAGACAAATGTTGGGGTTTTCACAATGAAATAAGTGCAGTGCTCAAGGTTATAACATCTTTCACCTACAGACTGTGGGTAGTGACTGACAGGAATGTTCCTTTCATCCTCAGCCCATTATGTCTTCAGCTACACTACTTCTACAACTACATTCTGTCAATATTCTAAAATTTTTTCTCTTTTATGGAAAAAGTTGTTCTCTTATCTCATTGATTGTATGTGTTCTGTGTGTGGTTAGCTTTGTGAATGACGTTAGTTTTCTTTTGCTTTGTTTTTATACAGTATGCTACAGCCACCTCATATGGTACATCTCTTAGCCTTACCTCTGTTATGTAACTTAAACTTTGTATTTTCTGTGTAATGCCTATTGCCCTTAGAAACCATCATTCGATTGTCTAGCATTATTTGTTGTTCTTAAATGCCACATACAAATAAAATAATGTAGTATTTACTACTCATTTAACAACAAATACTCTTCAGAATCGTGACATTTCTTTGTTCAATTTAATCATTAGCCTACTGATAGCTGCTGTCTGTAATAGCCAAATGAAATAATTATATTCATGAAAGGGCTTTGAGAATTCTCAAACCATTTGCAAAGATGTTTTCATTCACCTACATGGTGCTTATTCAGCTACAGAGTTGTTTTTTGGGAGCAGAACTATGTCCCTAAAATTTCTAGTTTATTGGAACACACACATGTCCTCATGTCTTCTGCATACCTGTTGACTACAAATAGAAATTTGCAGAGTTGACAAGAGTCATCAAAACTTTTATTTTTGAGAAAATTTTCCAATTGAATGATAAACACTTGATTTAGTTTTTAAAGTAAAATATTATTTTGCTTACAACATTACCTATAAACAATATCAGAAAATTATGTAGTTAAAGCATAAACAGTCATAAATTTTGAATGTTGTCCATTTCTTTTAAGGTTCAATTTTTTCAATTACTTTAGTGACAAGACTTTGTTATTGATTTTTAGTATCTGACTGATTGATATTTCTTTAGTTGATTTCAGTAAAAAAAATTTTTTTCTTTTCCTTTCCTTCCTTTTCCCCCCTTATTTTCTTTTAATTTTTGCCAGTAATAAAACCTGGAATCTCATGCAGTTGTGTAATCACTTTCCCTCTGTGTTACATTCTCAGTATACTGGAAACATATTATATGAAACAACATGGTACTGATTTGTATGAATATATTGTGATTGGTGAGTTTTAGGGTATTAACAGACTCAATTAATTAAATAACTCAATTAATAAAATAAGATGCTTCCTATGTGATGAAGGAAGAACGTATCATCAAATAACTAATTGTTCCTATTTGTAAATAAAAAGAAAAAATATTGAATTTTATGGTAGAATTTTAGGCACATCAGGATTTTTTTGGACTTTCATTTCAAAGGCATTTTCTGGAAATAACAATGTTTGTAGACTGAGCTATCATTTATTTACTCCTGAGATCTCAAACTGCTAACTCTAAGCCACAGGACTCATTGGTGGAGTGTAAGTAAAAACACTATTCAAACCGAATTTCCATTCCTCTGCTTTGGTCCCTCTGTGGAAGGCATGATATTTATATTCAACAAGTAATCTGACCTTAAGATTATTTTTCTATATTATATGGGAAAGGGCTCTTGAACATCTTTTCAACAGAAATGATTGGTAATGTGATTTTGAGAAAGGTAATGTCTGAAAGATTACTACCTACTGCAAGGACAGTAATAAGTAGTTGAATGGCAGTTTAAGGTTTGACACAGTTGATCTCATTTGAGTTACCCTATGTAGAGTTGGTGTCACTGAACTCAGTAAAAATTAGAAAATGTGAGATTAATGGAAATAATGGAATCTTTTCAAGATCAAATGGGTAGTAAGTGAAAATATTGATGTTCTTTACCAGTGACTGTAAGTATCAAGTCCCTTTTAATTCACCAAGCTGTGTCAAAATTTAAGAGGTGATATACCAAGCAGGGATGATTCATTCATTTTTTATTCAACTATCTGAATGTTTTCTGTTACTAATTGCTTTTTTGCTTGCCTTTACTTTATATAACTTAATTATTCAGTATTTTTTACACAGGTTGCAGTGATTTGTACTGATGATTCTTTCCTACTCTGCTCCCATCAGCACTTCAGTCACCAGTATTTTTCAATTGCCTTAGTTTGCTTTTGTTAACTTCTAAATAGTTTGATATCAGCAATGAAAGAATTATCTGGAGGATAGTGTCAAATCTTCTCACTGCAAAGCCAATAGTATTGATTGATGATATAAAATCTACTTGCTACCCAAAGCTGTGATTGGCACCCCTACCTTATTTTAGTAACAGGTTTGACACTACCTGTTAATTTGTAATCTCAAATAATGTTGTTGCAGTCAGGGATGATTTGAGCACTGTGCTGTACAAGCCATTTTGGAATGATTATCTATTCTAATTCAATTATTTTATATTACAGCTTTTAAAAAAATGTTGAGTTATATATTTATTTAACTATGCAATGTCATCTTAGTTTCATTATTTATTACTATCATAGATTTTTACGTTTAATGGTGATGTTTTAATTTAAAGTGTTCATTGTTTCTTTATCTAACATTAAATGAATCCATCTTGAGTTTTAAAATGTTCTTTGTTCTGCTGTGGGATATTTTGAATACAAACCATTGTTTTCTGAAGTGTTGGCATAGAAACCTTAATGGAGCCATGCCATCCATGTAACAGATAGGACCTTGATGATTTTGACTTTACTCATTAAATAATTAATACATGAAATCACAGACAGAATATTGTATTTGTTTATTATTGTTGTAAATTGATTTTTAAAGAAGTTTCATTTAATTTGGAATAAAATGGGAAAATTATTGAGTCAATTAATATGATAAGAATACTTTACAGAATGAATAAAATGTTGTATTGACTCAAAAAAGTATAATAATAATATACTAATTAAGATTAAGAGATTTTTAAGAAATGGTCTGGGCAGTGGTGGGAAATGCCTTTAATCCCAGCACTTGGAAGGCAGCAGTCTGGACAGCATGCTGTCAGCAGTGGAGGTAAGGGCAGTGTTTGTTTGTTTGTTGGTTGGTTTTGTTGGTTTTGTTGGTTTTGTTTTGTTTTGTTTTTCCCACTGATAATCTTTACCACAATTGAAGCAAACTCCATGTGGAGGTTCTTTGGTGCCCATCATCTTCTTTGAAGTAGATTGGGGTGCTGCCAGGAGCTGATGTGTCTCTTTCAGAAAATCCTTTCATCATTAAAACATCGCAAATGCCGTATTCTTCTAGTCTATGAAGTGTTTGAGGACCACCTATCTAAAGTATTTCTGAATAGACAAACATTACTTGTTTCTAGCTATGTACTTTCTGTTTAACTTTGAAACCATTACAGGAGGCTAAATAAAGCTTATTTCTGCAATTAACAAAACTAGTACCTAACATGGCTACAAATTTAATTTTTATAGGTGACTAACTACTAACTTGGATTTCTTAATTATCTTAAAAGGTTTACAATAGCAGCTTTCTGGAGACAGACTAAAACTTCACCTCAACTTTTAAAATGAGTTGCATTCATACAATACCTTAAACAAGAGTTAAAATATACAGTATGTAGTAGCAAATAGAACCTTGCATTTCTATCAGTATACAGTAATGCATACCAGTGTAAAATATGTGAGACTTGTTGCTTTCATAGTCTAAAAGGAGATAGGATAATCCACCTTTCTCTTTTCTTTTACAAGGAGATACAATGATTTATTCTTTTCTGTCCTTATATCACTACCGTCTCTGAAGGCAAAGGACAATAAATGCCAGTGACTATTTTGTAACATTGAAAATTTGAGAATAGAGCAAGATGTTTATCTGTGTATCTGTAAACCTGAGGAAGCCTCCTCCTTCTTTTGGAGAATGCTTTGCCTCTAGAAATGGCTTGTTCCCTTCTCTGGTGGAAAGTATCATATTTTTCACAGTTACTACACCAGCCATTTTGAGCTCTGAGACTCTTAATACCTTGGTCACAATTTCTTTGTAAACAGTCAAATTATAGCACCAGGTATTTTGATATGTGAGACCTCTAGCTCTAGTTTGTCCTATGATATTCGCATGATTGCACATGAGAGACAGTATCAGTTGTGTCCCTTATCCACTTGTCCATTGCTTATGTTTATCCCTTAAATGATCTAATAACTCTTGTAAATTAAGTATTTGCATTCTCAAATTCCAAAGTCTCTATCAGCACCTGTCTCCTATTAGGGTATGACATGGCTTTGTTTGCTGTTGAAACCAATCTTTGTAAGAAATCTGTGAAGGCTTTCTCAGAACATTGTACAATCTTGGTGAATTAAGTGGATCTTTTCCCTGGCTCCTAAATGTTGTCCTGGGCTCTTAAGCCACCAAACAACATTGCTATATATGTTATCATCAAGTTAAATCTGTTCTTGTAGGTCAGAATACTGCCTTTCACCAAACAATTGATCTTTAGCAATATTCATGCCCCGTGCTCTATTTCATTGTTCAGCATTCGAGGCTTCCTTTTCCACCATGTTACTCATTGTAACTGCTGAACAGCCTTTAGCACAGCTGTTACAAGACCTTTGCAGTCTTGGAGAATAATTCTATTTTGGGTACCCCAGTTACTTAACATTGGTTTAACATAAAGGGAATGCGCTTCATAGGAAACAATAGCCTCTTTAAAACACTCCAGATCTATCATTTCTATAGGATATCACATTATCTTATTATGATAATGATCAGTACCATTAGCAGACGTACTAGGGAAAGCAATGGCGATTTTGTAATTCGAGGACACTCCTTTGGTAGTACACTTGGTTCAAGATTAACCTTTTCTCTCAAAACAGGGTGTTTTTCTTTAACTCAGTGGCCCTGCATTGATTGCTACACCTGACTGCACACCAGGCTCCCCAACATGCCCAGGGTCTGCAGGACTCGAAACTGAAAGTGGTCTGTGCAGCACTGGGTATGGCCATGATCTGCCTTCTACCCTGGTTTGCTTCCCTCTTTCAACTTGTGGAAAGCTCCTGCTCTCTTGCTCAGTCACTGGGTTTGAGCACCTTTTCTGGCACTACTTGCTTTCCAAGTGCTTCCACTTCTACCTGCAGTTTTTCCAGTTGCATATCAGAGCCCTCCAAATCCACTTGCAATTTGCTCAACCATTCTTCCCACCTTTTTTTGAGACAGAAGATATGAAAAAGGAGGAGGAGGAAGAAGAGGGGGAGAAAGAGGAGGTAGAAGTTGAAGAGGAGGAGGAGAAGGCAAAGACCAAGACGATGACAATGAAAAAGAAAGCAAGAGAGGGAGAGAGGGAGAGAGGGAGAGAGAGAGAGAGAGAGAGAGAGAGAGAGAGAGAGAGAGAGATACTAC
>NW_021604676.1:3579100-3604479 GCF_004785775.1 Grammomys surdaster
GAGAGAGAGAGAGAGAGAGAGAGAGAGAGAGAGAGAGAATGCCTTCTGGGAGCAAAATAAACTTTTTCTGACACCCTGAAACAGATTATCTATTCCTTAGTGTCCTGCCATCTCCTTGACAGCGTTAGAAACCAAGTTTTCCCTTCTGCCTTGCAGCATGTCTGGGCACCACTTGGAGACTTGCTGTTTGGCTACTCTATGGGGTTCTTTTACTTACCATCTTTCTCTCCACCTTTATTCTACCCTAATCCCTTCCAATACCCCAAAATTAAGTAGGAAAGAAAGAAGATTAGAAGGGAAAGGGGGCATAGATCTCTTTAGACTACTTCCTGCTGATTAGAGTCATGAGTTCCTAGAGGCAAGTCTAATCCTGATTGTCAGGATATCTTCAACCAGCAATCCAGAAAACCAACAAACAGCAAACCAGAAATCCAGCAATCCAACCAAACTTCTCACTACAGCAAGCAGAGATTGTCTTATTTTCATGAGTTAGCAGCACTATAGTCTTAGTTTATTTTATATAGTAATAATTTAAGGCAATGCAATATTTAAAAATTGAAAGATCTGTGCTTTTGTTTTCTCATTTCAATGCTTATGCAGATGCTGATTGCTTTGAGGATTCCCTTATTTTACAAAGGACATATGATTATAACAAAACTTGTGCTGTTACCTTTCTATATATAAAAAAATCTCTTTATCCATCTTGCATTGCTATAAAGGACTGCTTGAAATATGGGTAATTTATGAAAGAAACATTTATTTCCTTACATTCTCGAATGGAATAAGTTAAGAACAAACTCTTGCTATCTGTGTCATGACATAAAGAAATAAACTTTCCCTTATAAAGGCCTTATGTCTCTAATGGAGATGCACCCTCATGCTCTAACTAGCCTTTGATGATCCCATCTCTTAAAACTTAATGCTGTAATAGCTTTTAAGTTTCAAGATGAATTTTGGAGGAGACAAACACTCAAACTGTAGCGCTGTACATTTCTTTAGTTATATTGAACTTTGTTTCTTAAAGTTATTCAAAAGTATATTTGCATATGCTCACTGATGGGCATTGGGCAGGGGATTATCATTGAATATCAGAAATTGTTTTCTACTTAAGGGAAATACTGAATGATTTTCTAAGTGAGATGCTGAGCAACTTAAGAACACTTCAAAAACAAGCAGGACTAAGAGGAGGCTCTGAGAATCACAGACTACAAGGAAAGTTTAAACATGCTTTATGGTGGTCATTCTAAATAAAAAAAAAGAACTGTAAGCTACATGACTGCTATTTTTGAGTATGTCCTGAGATCAAATCATTTTAATTGCCCATGCCAAAAAGCAGGAACATGCTATGAGAAATGATGTTTCAGTTTAACATAAAGAAGAACTCTCTGACACTTAGCTTTGTTCTTTCGAACTGTCCCTACATGTTTTCTGTATTGGATAAAGGAACTGAATCACAAGACTAGTGGATAGGAGCAGAGAGTGGAATTCTATATGGATACAATGCTGGAGCCCTTTCCAATTCTAATACTGTTGACTACCAAGTTTGAAATATTTGCCTATCACTTATGTCAGTAATTTGATACAAGTCTGAATCATATTAATTCAAATCAGGCTCACCTTTTATAATTTCATGTTGAAAACCTTCCTGGCCTTTTGACACCCAATTACCTCCACTGGCCTGCTGAGGACATGCTGACCTCAAGTGAAGTGAGTCTATCTCCCACACCCTGTGACAACAATTACTGTTTCTGTCTAGAGGGAAGTAGTAACTAATCTTAAACTCTTTGTATTCTAGAATACACTATTTGAATTTTCACAATTAGTGTTGTGTGGGACTAACAAATCCTTGTTTTCTTCCTGGTTCCCTTTAAGAAAGCTCATTGCTGTCTAGAAAACAATAAAGCTAGGAAGGAATGAAAAGTCCTTTCAGATGTCATTCTATACTAAAGTCTGTGCCTCCTTTCTGTATTTTTCAGAGAATATAAGTTCCTAAAGGAGCAACCTGGCATGAATACTTGAACCTTCTTCAAAAGGACGGGATTTGCAACACTATTGGTAATACAGTAAACAACATAATGGTTTTAGATTTTCTTTTCTTTTTTGCCTAAAGTGGATGCTTCTCAACCTTCAGGTATGTCTTACACTTTAATTTCTTGAGGAATTGCTTAGAAAATTATCTTCATTTATTCACGAAGAAAAAAACACCTATTGTCTTGTCATAAGAATCTCTTTAAAATTACTTTTATTTTTATTTCACTCTATGTATATGGATGTTTTCCATGCATGTATGTCTGTGCATGGAATTTACACCCAACATTGTTTCCTAATGAACAGGGACAAAGTTTATCTCTAAGGAACTATTAGCTGCTAATGATTCTTGTGGGCATGGGTGTCAATCTGACCAGTGCTGTAGACACTGGTAAGTAACCATTGCTGCAGTAAATAACTCCTAAGCCATGCTCATGTAAGCATGCCCTCATTCAATTCAAGGGTTCAAAACCAGGGAACAAACATAGATGAGGGGCATGTTGGGACAAAGCAGGGTTTCACTGGGAGGGGGAACAAGAGATGGTGGTGGGGAAAATATGATTAAAATACATAACACACATGCACAACGTTAATTCAAGAAGGAAAGAGTGAGGCATACAGTTGGATATAAATCATATGTCCTAGTCAGGCTAGAACTGAAGCATACTCATCCTTTTTTGTGTTTGATCTGTTCTTTTCAATGAAAATGTTTTTTTCTCTCACAAAATTTATTCTGATTATGGGTTCCTCTCTCACTTCCTCCCTATCTCCCCTCCCAGCTGGATCCACACCCTGTCTCTCATTAAAAAACAAACAGGTTTCTAAGTGATAATAATAAAAATAAAATAAAATTAGATAAACCAAAACTAACATCAGAATTGGACAGTAAAAAAAAACCAAACAAACAAAACCCCCAAAACCCAAACAAACAAACAAACAAGCAAAAACCAAACAAACCAACACCCAACAGTAGGTAAAGAGCCCAATAGAAGGCACAGGAAACAGACCCACCACTCACTGCCATGATCAGAAATCACATAAAAATACTAAAGTGGAAGCCATAATATATGCACAGAAGACCTGGTGCAAAACAATGCAGGCCCTGTAAATGCTGGCTCAGTCTCAATGAGTTCATATGAACATTAGTCATTTGTTTTAGAGGACCTTGCTTTCTTACTTTCTGCAGGGGGCCAGCACCAGAGTGGTGGGGAGGTCTTCTTTTTTCTTCTTCTTCTTGTCGGTTCTTCTTGAGGCAGTGGAGGGGAAAGGGCGTTGGCTTGGGGTAAGACTTGGTCTTATGTGATTCTGGGGTAAGACTTTGTCTTATGAGATAGTTAGGGTTGCTGTATAATTAAAGTTTACTTATCTAAGTTACTACGCTGTAACTGACCTGCAGTCTGTGATCCTCTGAGGTCAGAAACTAGTTTCTTGCACTTAGTATCTCATCCTAAAAACAGCAAAGGATCAAGTAAATAGCCTTTGTTCTATCTCAGCAGGAACTACTGGGCTCTAGCTGATGCCTGCTAGTCTGAGGTCACAGGAAAAAAAAGACACTTAGAGAAGTTATTACAGAGTTTATTACTAAGTGTAAAAAGTTTCCTTTGAAAGCTGTCTAAGGGGAAAAGTGGAAAGGTCCTAAGTGGAGAAAAGGAAAAATTTCCATTCTCTCTGGGAATAGGGAAAAATTCTATTCTATATACTACTCTAAGTGGGGAAAGGCAAAAGATTCTATTTTATCTCTCCATTGTATCTGCCTCTCATCTCTTCGTCCTTAGTACTTATACATCTTTCAGAATACATGATCATATGTTACAAAGTTCATCACAAGCCTACATCAAAAATCAAATCATAAATTGAAATAGAAGTTTACAACAGAGAATGTTTACATGCATATCCTTTAGGAGTAATTACCTGGCTAAACATCTATCACCTGTCTAGCTCCACAAGCACTAAAAGTTTAAAACTATAACTAAGTTATTAGTAAATTTTTGTATAGATAAATCCAGGCAAAAAATTATCTTCTGTCCTAGCACCTATAATAAATCATTAGTTCCCTTTTAATGACCTTTGGCTAATTGTTTTACAACCTCTTGGAATGTACTCTGAGTAGGAGAAAGTCTGGTTACTATCTAAAAGCAATTAACTGATGACACTTGGGAGACTGGCAGAGTTTTCATTGCAGCTTTGACTATCAGAAAAGGATCTAATTGCAGTCTAATTATAAAAGAGCTTAATAATCATTGATATAACTTTAGGAATTCTTATAGGATTATCATTAAGACCAAGAAGTTATCTATTTGTCTATATAACATCATCACAAGATAGTACATCTTCGTGGATCTGCAGAGATCTGCTCCAAAGGGGTATGCTATTGCTTGGTGATTGTTATGTTTAATAATAATAGTAATAATAATAATAGCAGGAATCTTTCCTAAAATAAGTCTCTTGCAGCCTTATTGAATAAGAACTCACTTGTCACAGATTATATAATAATCCAAGGCAAGCCATTTCAGGATGATTACCTGCTAGTTACTAGCTTGTCCCTTTATGGCTTCTGACAATTTTCTTCATCATTTCTGGCTCACACACTCTTTCTGCTTCCTCTTCCACAGGGTTCCCTGAGCCCTGAGTGGAGGGGTTTAATGGAGACAACCCATTTGGAGCTGAATCATAATCTTTCTGTATAAAAACATTCCCATTCATAAAGCTTCAAACATCACAGAGAATTAAATTCAACACACCAGAAAATGACCTGTGACCTATGACTGAACTGACATATAGCATCTACCCTAGTACATGTCACTCTCTCTGAGAGGAGTAAATAAAAATATCACTATATCAGAGTTCATTAAAAGGGAATCTGACTGTTTAGGGGATCAAAATTGAGTTAAGATAGCCTTGGTAGTCTCAACCCTCCCCCATATATTTGCTTCTTATATGAATTTCGGAGAAAAAAGAAGTTCTGAGTAGGATCATAAGACACCATTATCTTGTGAAGCTTACCCCTATATCTCCAGATCCTCGTAGCACAGTACTGGGGCTTACTCATATTTTTTCACCAATTTAAGATGCAATTGGCTTCAAGGCAAGCAGCAGAAAAAAACCTTTCTCTTTGCAATGAGTATTGAATTCATTGCTATTTCCTGGCATCTGGTTAAGGGCACGCAAAAACAATTACAAAGTTCAGACAGAGCATGGAGAAGTCTGATGTTCCTGAAAGAAAAGATACCACTTACTGAAGGATATAATGTAGCTTTTGACTTCGCAGTACTCAGTCTTTGGTAGATATGTCAAGGAAAATGAAGGCTTATAAATTATTACCCAGAAATAGAAAATGTTAAGAATGTTCTTCAATTTTACTTTGAAAGAATTCCATGTTACCTTGAAATAGTTATGAAATCAGTTATTCATTAATTTATATATGGACTGATTCAGTGTTTGCTATGAAGATAGTGGCAGTAAGCACTCTAAGCTAGTATCAGTACAATGTTGGCTAGGACAGATAACAGCAAATGAAAGGATAAATGAAGGGCCTTAAAAATACTCTTCAAATTCATATGTAAGGAATAAAGTAGAGGTGACAACCTATAAGTATTCTTGCAATACATTTTCAGCTTTTCCAAGAGCTTTTTATACTGGTTTGAGGATGGGGTGGGGTGGGGTCCCACATGGGGGAGGGACACATGGGAAGACAGAAAGGTGACACAATAGTCACTGGGAGGAGATTTTCATGAGTTGAACTATTTGTGTGTTATATTGTTTTAATGTATTAAAATATTTAATAATTTAATTGACTAGTAATCTAAGACAAAATACCACTTAACAGAAGTCACCACTTAACAGAAACTCAATTAATACATATTTGCCTCTCCACACATCATAATTTGATTCTGGGTGAATATGCCAATGATAGAAACATAGACAAATTTATGCAGAGAAGTAAAATGTGTGAGGTGATTTTAAAGTCAGTATATAGTACTGTGGGGATCTTACTTCTGATAAAAGGGGAGGGTAAGGGAAGGAAAGAAAAAAATGTGATGCATCTATCCAACACAGTTAAAGGACTTGTTTAAATAGACTAAGGATCATGACCTTCATTGCTAAGAAACACCTAACAAAGAGGAAGAGCTTTTGTGTCTAATGAGTTCATACTACTATCTTCCTCCTACCCAAGATTGGTGTTTTCTTGAGACCATTCTTCTTTGGAATCCTGAGTTTCCTCTGGTTTCCATGGCATCTTTGGCCTAATAATTACCTCAAAACCTTTTTGTAGAGTCTGGAAAGTTTTAAAAGTCTAGTCAGCACAGGAACAACAAAAAAGGAATACCTTAGATTGGGCATGAGGTCATGGCTTCAGACAAGATTGGGAAGAGGTAGAGAACCCTAGAGGTCACACAGGCCATTATGTGTAATATGTTTCAAAGAGAAGTATTCAATGGTAATGACCTTCCTTGTCCTTTATGCAATGGAAAAACAATCTGTTGTGGTTCTGTATAATCCTAAGCCAGGTTTATGTAGAGCTGAAAAAGGCATCACGTTCCCAATGTGAATTGAAAGGTCTCAATTGGCTTTACAGCTCGTCTGTGACTACTGGGCCATTCCTAGCTCATTCATATGAGATGGTTGTTGTGTCCTTAAGAGACCTCTCCTAATAAGAAAGGAGAATGATATGTTTATCCATTACAGCTTTATCTTAATTAAGGATACTTTGGTTGCAGGTAAAACCAATATACTTCACATTTGAATAAACAAGATTACTGAAGAGTAATTGAGCTGCCTCTGAATCTAAGGAGAATATGTGTTAACACACACAGAGCAATGGCTGGCCGAGAGAAGCTGCATAAACCAGAAATCTCAGTTTTATTCTTTTTTTTACCTTTGCTCCTAATTCCAAGAATTCTCAGCTGATATTGCCCAATATCATTCAATTCATCCACCTCTGTGGAAGAATAAATGATGCAATTGAAGATGAGCAAGGGTATCAGATAGACATATCTCAAAGAAGACATAGTAATAGCCAACTTGTACATGAACAAAGTTCAACTTCATTATTCAAGAAATGCAAAATAAAACGAAAATGAGATCTTTATTCCATGGCTACTATAAAAATGAAAGAAACAGTTTTATGAGGTCCCATTTGTCAATTCTTGGTCTTAGAGCACAGGCCATTGGTGTTCTGTTCATTGCAAGGGAATATAAATAAAAGATAAAAATATCTATCTGGATTCCCTGAGGGACAAGCCTGACTGCATAGGGATTGATGTCAAAAGTATCCCCTCTCCAGGAAAAAGACATCGGGACGGGTATGGCCCTCATGCCTCACTGGACAATGACAGGGGGACTGGAGCCATTACAAGGTCCCCTTCAAATATCCCTGCCTTCGCAAGTTTAGAATTGCCACAGCCCTTCTATATTTAGAGAAGGGGGAGATGTCAGGGGCAGCCCTGCTTACACACTGAAGGCCTAAAATCAGCCATAGGCCTAAAATCAGCAATAGGCATGTCATACATGTATACTAACACCAAGTCTTGGGTCTCAGTGGAAAAACATTGAGACAGATGGCTATAAGCTAATGTCAACAGGCAGCTTTTCTGGAAATTTATAAGCCTGAGTAGTCATAGACCTTGTAAATAGGTAGCCTTGGCAGACAATACCAACTTAGATAAGGACAAGCGAGTCACAGGCAGAGTCATAGTGACTTGTCTCCTGAACCTTCACCTAGCTGATTCCCGGTTCTGAAGATATCTGTATTCCCCCTGAACACCCACACTCCAGTGTCATTACTTTCCCCACATCCTGCCTTTCTGTGTTTATAACCCCTGTGTGAATTAATTACGATTTGAGAAAAAAAAAGAATTTTCATGTGTAAGAAGTAAGGACACTTGAGCCAACCACACTTGCGCCCTGTGGGTGAGACATACAGCCATTATGGAAAGCTATATGGAACATTCTCACAAAATGCTCTTAAAAAAAAAAAACTTTGTTTGGCAAATCAACACCATATAAACTGCATGGAACTAGCAACACAGCATGTTAGCCTCATATGCCTTATCAACACTGAACCAGAAACAGAGAAATCAATTCTGAGCCACAAGTCTCTCCATTTTAGAGAAAAAGGGAGGCTTACCAATTACATCCAAATTGAACAGTTGAAAGTTTATGGGCTACCACATGCCATCTCCTTAAATTTTAATATTTGCAAATGACCAGCTTTAAGCTATTAAAACTAAAATTCTATCTACAGCATACTATTATGTAAAACAATATTGAAATCTTTAGAAAACTCATCTCTAAATTTTTGATGAACCAATAAGCATCTTAATTTGTTTGATGTACAAAGGAAATCTGAGAAATTAATATTGGAACAGAATTGAATGTTCATGAAGAGAATGTGACTTCTCAAAATCTACTCATAAATTGAGCTATTTTGAACACCTTCTTCTAATGTTTTAAAGTAAATGTGGCTACAATAAAAGCATAGCAAGTCAATATTCTTTGCTCTTAGACTTTTTGAAGAAATGGGAAACCCTTCCAAATCACACATTCTCATATTGAAATGAACAATACAACAAATCAAAAACAAGCTGTGATGTTACTGGCTTTAAGCAGTTTAAAAGACATAGGTGAGCAATCATCAATGATACTAGACTGTCAAGCTCATGTTGAGGAACCATTCATCCTTAGACTTGCTTTTATTTACCTACTGAAGGCATGATATCACCCCCATTATAGCCTTCCTTTGGATGATGCCATCTTTTACTTTCTATATTGTACTAACATCTGGTTCCATTAGTGGGACCAACTAGTTAGGTCAATTTTCAATCAGGCCTTAAATGTCTTATAGCTGCTTAGGAAGGAGGAGGAGCTACATTAATAGTGCCATCAGAGGCCATCTAATTCTGTGTACCCTATTCTTCTATTACCTATACAATTTCTACTCTCCCTACTATTATTTATTGAGTCATTTACTAGTTCTTCAACATCCTTAAGACCTGTCATTTTTCCACTATGGCCAAACCATATGAAGAAAAATTTCTTTTTCTGGATCCTTCATATTACTGTGAAAATGTGGCTTTTATTTTCTCAGATGAACTGATGAGATGAGAGCCATATTCAAGCCATGCAAATACATGGCTAGGGTTGAGCTTGGAGAATTTTCTTGTCTATTACAACTATCATTATACCTAGTCCTGGAAGCTTCTAGCCTTTGTAAAATCTTCGGAAAGCCTCTGTCTGCTAACCTAGGCCTAGAATGTTTCAGCCTCCGAGACTTACTGCTGAGTAACTCATCCTTTCTAGGTCTTTTTGAATTCAGCTGGCTGGTTCAACACAAACTCCTCTCCAAACTGACTGATTCAAATTGCCTTCACTCAGCTTCAGACTGAATTTCTCTGCTTGGAAAGACTACCTCTGAACTCCATGAACTGAACTGAACTGAACTGAACTGAACTGAACTGAACTGAACTGAACTAAACTAAACAAATTGATTCTCTTAACTGACTGCCCCTCTCTCGCTCACTACCCTTTAAGCACCCTCTCTTTCCTGTCTGCTGTCTTGAGAGCTGGACATATCCTATCTCTGACTCATTCTGTCAAATCTTTCTTTGATTTGTTACATTGTCTGCCCCCCAATTACAAGTCCTTGTTTGGGATTGAAAGTGTGTACTATAGGTATATCTGTATTCCAGCCAGAGACATCGACGACATGTAATCCAGCTAGAGGAATTAAAGGTATGTGGTCATATCTGTAGATATGATCCCTTGTCAGAGCAGCCATGTTGCTGAATTAAACTTCATCTACATCAAGGTCTTTAGCCACCCATGGTTATTTGTTCTTTTCACTTTCACTAGTTGTGGCTTTCTTTTGGTTTTTATTTGATGCAAAGAGAAGCTTCTTTGATGAGGGGTGAGAGCTACACTTATCTGTAAGTGGAAAGACAGTTAATTAGAATATGGTTACAAATTAAATTGGTTTGAGCAACTAGCAGTAATAGGTCTTCTAGTGTATATGATTTCACCAACTGCAGGTAATTGATTTGGTTTCCAGTACTAGGTAAGACTTCCACTATTCAATATAGTACTCGAAGTCCTACCCAAAGCAATTAGACAACAAAGGGATATCAAAGAGATAAAAATTGAAAAAAGAGAGTCAAAATATCACTACTTGAAGATGATATGATAGTATACTTAAGTGACCTCAAAACTTCCACCAGACAACTCATAACCCTGATAAACAACTTCAGCAAAGTGGCTGGATATAAAATTAACTTAAACAAATCAGTAGCCTTCTTCTACTTAAAGGATAAGCAGGCTGAGAAAGAAATTAGGGAAATAATACACTTCACAATAGTCACAAATAATATAATATACCTTCGCATGAATCTAGCCAAATAAGCAACAAATCTATATGACAAGCACTTCAAGATCCTGAAGAAAAAAATCAAAGAAGATCTCAGAAGATGGAAATATCTCCCATGCTCATGGATTGGCAGAATTAATATAGTAAAAATGGCTATCTTGCCAAGAGCAATCTACAGATTTAATGCAATACCCATCAAAATTCCAACTCAATTCTTCACAGAGTTAGAAAGAGCAATTCTCAAATTCATTTGGAATAACAAAAAAACCCAGGATAGCGAAAACTATTCTCAACAATAAAAGAACATCTGGGGGAATCACCATCCCTGACCTCAAGCTGTACTACAGAACAATAGTGATAAAAACTACATGGTATTGGTACAGAGATAGGCAAGAAGATCAATGGAATAGAATAGAAGACCCAGAAATTAACCCACATATCTATAAATCACTTGATCTTTGACCAAGGAGCTAAAACCATACAGTGAGAAAAAAACAGCATTTTCAACAGGTGGTGTTGGTTCAACTGGTGATCAGCATTTAGGAAAATGCAAATTGATCCAAAGTGTGGGTGCTTCGGTCCTTCTTAGGAGGAGTAACAAAATACTCACAGGAGCAAACGTGAGACAATGTGTGAATGTGTGTACCAGAATCTGGAGGAAAGACCATGTTAGTTCTAAAATGTACAGTGGTAGTAATTATAATTAGAAAAAAGTTTAATGACACTTGCAGTGTATTTGGCATAATTCTAACACCTCTTGGGATGTTTTAACGATACATAGGAAGCTTATGAATTTCAAAATGATGCTCTGCTAAGTGTTGATGCAGTAGATACTGCCGATAAAATTACCCATGGCCTGAGGTCAATATTTCTATTTTGGTCAAGCTTCAAAAATGGCGTATAAAGCTTGATCATACTAGCCCTTTTTGTATTGGGAATACTTTTATTCCTGCCCATTGTGTTAAAGCCTTTCTTCAACAACATCAACATGTTGACAGCCAAGTACATGGCTTGGACCTGAAAATGGACCCCCAGACACAGTTATTAAATTCCCAGGCTGGGAAGTCAAGAATGGGTAAGATTCTGCACATAGCTTTACCAACCTAAGACAGAAATGCATTGCTTTTCATAATGCATGTTCCATGATGAGTAAGGAAGGCATTCTTGTCAGAATGACCTAAGACAGGCTCAGTCTTCTTAATGGAATAAAAAAGGGGGAGAGGCAGAGAGCCTTCGGAGCCACTTGGCAAGTATCTGACATGGGCCAAGGACAAGGAAATGGGCTGCTTGGCAGGAATATGACATTGGGCAAGGACAAGGAAATGGGCTGCTTGGCAGGAATATGACATTGGGCAAGGACAAGGAAGTAGGCTTCAGGCAGGAATCTGACAGTAGGCTAGAACAAAGATGTAATTTCATGTAAGTATCTAAATCTTAGGCTAGATCAAAGAAGTAATCTCAGACAGGAATCTAAATTTTAGGCTTGAACAAGGAAGTAGGCTTCAGAGATGAAAATGACCTTGGACTAGAACAGGGAAATAGGCTCAGATAGTTTGGTAATCCTGATAAGCCCTTAGAAACAGTGATCACAAGAATGTTCATGTAATTGGGTTTAATGCCTTGCTTTTTTTTTGACTATTTGTGTTTATTGTATTGCTTGTTGCTTGACTATTTGCATCTATTGTATTGCTAGATCCTCAACCTAGAACTGACCTTAATACATGCATGTGATCAAAATGGTATAATAACATAAAAGAGGAGGGGGGATGGGATAGGGGTTTCTAGGGATGGGAAATGTGGAAAGGTGATGACATCTGTATTGTAAATAAATAAAATATTCAATAAAAAAAAGGAAAAAGGGAAAAAAGAAGGAAAAAAAGGCTTTCCTCCTATTGAGTTGGCTTTATGCTCAGTTAGATAGCTGTTGTTACCCCCAAGATATATATGTTGATATTTAACCCTGTGTATACCTCACCATGCTGATCATTGTTGGGGTTCATAGGTACTACACATTCAAAGGCTAGGATGACTTATTGCTTTTATTCCTTGGAAACTTGCGCAGAACCTCCCTGAACTATGAAAGGTAGTCCTCATGGAGGAGACTCCCACATCCGTTCTAGCTCAATTCTGTCAAGTCCTATTTCTGAAGAGTATGGTGTCCTTACCTTCAAGTTTCCAGAACCAACCCAGGACAATAGCAATAGCTTAAAGTATTTTTAAGTTTTATGGACTTTGTTTATCAACTGCTCAAAAGGATGTTGGAATTTTTGTTGAGTGTAAAACTCTTGGGGATACCATTACCACCTCAAATGGAATAACACACACACACACACACACACACACACACGCACACATCATTTCTCTACAGCTTTTTCAAAAAGCCTTAGTTTATTCTTCCCATCCTCCTTCCTCTTTATTGCTTTTTTTCTCCATCCCTCCATTTTCCCATTTCTTCTCTCATAGCAATTCCAACTGATAAGCCCAACTCCTACAACTAAGCCTCTGGGAACAATACAAAAGAGAGCACGGGAAGATTGTAAGTGCCAGAGAACCTAGACATGTGCTGCGAGAGAGTGTCTTGCATTATGACAGGGAAGCTGAACCCATAGGTGAACAGCTACAGGTAATACATGACTGTTGAGAGAGGGAGAATTAATCTTCTCTTGGTATGAGTCTCATGATAGATTGTCCAATCCCAAGTTATCAGCCATAAACACATACAAATCAGTAACACTAAATGAATTTGGTAAAATGTCCTTATGTGCACGTGTATGTGAGCACATAAACAAAGTTAATTAAAGAAAAAAGAGGTCATGAATTTAAAATGGAATGTATAATGCAGGAAGAGTTGAAGGGGAATAGAGAAAGGTGGAAATTACTTAAATGTAAATAGGACATACTCATGAATAAAATCCTCAAAAAAATAAAAAGAGCTTTACCACCTTCAGATAAGTGAACAAATGGAAGTTGCAGTGTATGTACTTATACACATACAGACCGTAGATCAATGCCTTGTTTGCCTTGAGGTTTCCAGTTTTGCAGGCATTATACATGATCTTCCAATGGCTGATGCTCCCAGCATCCTAGGCTGTCAGTGAATACATCCATAGCAACTATGGGACTACATTCAAGGGCATGAAGCCCAGCATTTACCTTGAGTGAAATTATTCAAACATGGTCAGAGTCCAGCTTGTGATGTCACCAAAGTCACCACTGTCATTGCCCTGTCTGCTGCTACCACCACTGACTGTTCCTATCAGATTGTTTTAAAGTGTTTGTGTCATAACCATGTCAATGATAGGATGGAATATCAAATCAAGGGAATGTCAAATAATAAATGAGAAAAAGTCTGATTAGAAGAGAACTTAATATGTTTCCTTCTTTCAAGGAAATTCTTACTACCTGCACATAACCATTGCAGTAGAATTTGAATAATGTAAAATTAAAGCAAATAAAAATTTGATGAAGTAGTTCTTCATCAATATGTTTTAAATGAACTCCCAAGTTAACGTTCATAACTATCTGTGTTTAGTATTTTAAATCCATTTTCATGTTTTAAGAAAATGGAGGCACAGGCAAGCACAGGGCTCATGATCATGTAAGTCACTTCTAAAGAAAATTGGGGGGAGGCGTGCTGTAGAGGAACGGCTGTTAGTGTTTAGGTGTGGGCAGCCAGAGGTTAGGGTGTCTTCTCCGTTCGGTGAACCTCTGCTTCAGGAGGAGCCATGGCGCTCAGGGTCACAAGGAACACAAAAATTAACACAGAAAATAAGGCCAAGGTCAGTATGGCAGGCGCCAAGCGTGTGCCTGTGGCAGTTGCTGCTGCCTCCAAACCCGGGCTGAGATCGAGAACCGCTCTTGGAGATATTGGTAATAAAGTCAGCAAACAGGCAAGAGTGCCTCTGAAAAAGGAAGCAAAAACGTTAGGTGCTGGAAAAGGTACTGTTAAAGTCCTGCCAAAACCTGTGGAGAAGGTGCCTGTGTGTGAGCCAGAGGTGGAACTTGCTGAGCCTGAGCCTGAACATGTTACAGGAGAGAAGCTTTCTCCTGAACCTATTTTGGTTGACAATCCCTCTCCAAGCCCAATGGAAACCTCTGGATGTGCACCCGCAGAAGAATATCTGTGTCAGGCTTTCTCTGATGTAATTCTTGCAATGAGCGACGTCGATGCAGATGACGGAGCCGATCCGAACCTCTGCAGTGAATACGTGAAGGATATCTACGCTTACCTCAGACAGCTGGAGGAAGAGCAGTCAGTTAGACCAAAATACCTACTGGGTCGTGAAGTCACTGGAAACATGAGGGCCATCCTAATTGACTGGCTAATACAGGTTCAAATGAAATTTAAGCTGCTGCAGGAGACCATGTACATGACTGTGTCCATTATTGATCGGTTCATGGAGAACAGTTGTGTGCCCAAGAAGATGCTACAGCTCGTTGGTGTAACTGCCATGTTTATTGCAAGCAAATATGAGGAGATGTACCCTCCAGAAATTGGTGACTTCGCTTTTGTGACTAACAACACTTACACTAAGCATCAGATCAGACAGATGGAGATGAAGATTCTGAGAGTTCTAAACTTCAATCTGGGTCGCCCTCTGCCTCTGCACTTCCTCTGTAGAGCATCTAAAATTGGAGAGGTTGATGTCGAGCAGCATACTTTGGCCAAATACCTCATGGAGCTCTCTATGCTAGACTATGACATGGTGCATTTTGCTCCTTCTCAAATTGCAGCTGGGGCTTTTTGCTTAGCACTGAAAATTCTTGACAACGGTGAATGGACACCAACTCTGCAGCACTACCTATCCTACACTGAAGAATCTCTGCTTCCTGTTATGCAGCACCTGGCTAAGAATATAGTCATGATGAACCGTGGCCTTACAAAGCACATGACTATCAAGAACAAGTATGCAACATCTAAACATGCTAAGGTCAGCATGCTGGCACAGCTGAACTGTACACTAGTTCAGAATTTGTCTAAGGCCGTGACAAAGACATAACTCCAATGGACTACTGCATCTGCAAATGCAGTTGGCACCATGTGCCGCCTGTACATAGGATACCGTGTTTACTTGCTCTTCAATAAAGGTTGTGAATTTTTAAAAAAAAAAGAAAAAAAAGAAAATTGGGTGTGCATACTAACAATTGACTTCAGGGCACACAGTCTGAAGCATTGTACTACATTGACATTGGGTTAAAGCTAGAGCTCTTTCCAAGCTTAAAAAGTGAGAGAATGCAAGAAGATAAGTGATATTTATTTAGGTCAGTTTATCAAATTAAGTTCTATTGAGCATTTCTATTATAGTAAACATTGCCCTGGGCACTAGAGACACAACTGAGAACAAGCCACAAGGAACAACCACTGGTGTTAGAGTACAGTCAATAAGCAAACGAAATCATGATAATGCGATATAACATATTTTAATTCAAAGAAATTTAGCAAAACAGAGGCTAGCTGTTAGCACATGCTGCTCTTAGACAGTACTCAGTCAGTTCCCAGAACTGACATGATAGCTCATAACCATCTGGATACATCTAGGGTATCTAATGTTCTCTGCTTATCTCTGTGGTCATCAGGAATAGGCATAGTGTATAGATATGCCTATAGCTAAAACAATCATATACATAAAAGTTTTTACAAATTAAAAATCTTAAATATCAGATATATAGCAAAACAAAGAAAACATACATAGATACAGAAAAGGAGGCAAGGCAGTTTTACTCACATGTCCAGGAAAATGAAAAATATCATTCATACATGTAGATGAGGGACTTGTGGAGATCCTTTTGTGTCTCAGTAGAATATATTAAGAGCAATGAATCACATCAAGTCTGAATAAAAACATAAAGCCCCATGTTGATACCTATAGCGGATTTATACACACATCTCCCCTTTCTGAAGAAGCATCACATGATGTGATAACACATACCCTACAGTGCATGGCTGCCATGGGAAAGCCACAGATCATTAAAACTGACAATGTCCCTGGTTATACAGGAGCTAAGTTCCAACAGTTTTGTTCTCAGTTTGACATCAAACGTGTCACTGATATTCCCTATAACCCTCAAGGCCAAGGCATCCTAGAATGAACCCATCAGACTTTGAAAAATATGCTTCAGCACTTGACTGAAGTTACAGATGCTTATTCTCACTTGACACCTTGAAACAGGCTCAATCATGCTCTCTTTGTCCTTAACTTCTTGTCCCTAGACAATGAAGGCAGGTCAGCAGCTGACCGCCTGTGACATCCTAATTCACAGGATTCTCACTCATTAGTGCAATGGAAAGATCCCCTCACTGGACAGTGGAAAGGACCAGATCCCATCCTTATCTGGGAACAAGGGTCTACCTGTATCTATGACAAAGAGAATGCTGGCCCAAGATGGGTACCAGAGAGGCTAGTGAAAACTGTTAACCCACCTGTGTCCAGAATGGAGCAACTGTCTCCTCCTGAGACAAATCTCATTTTTTTTCCAGATGCTGCTCCAGGCAAGGATACTCATGATCTTGTGGCTGACTGGAATAACCATCAACCTTCAACTGCCTCTGCCCAAATCTCCTAAAAGACACATCCCTTGGAGTTATACTTGGGTAGTCCTCTCGGAGAGAGGTGATGTTGTCTGGGCCACTTCCAAACCTTCCACCAGCATTAGGTGGTCGGCATGCCTTACTAGCACTTACTAGCATTAGTGAAGGGTTAATAGAAATTTCACTTCTAGCAGACTAACAGTAAAAAGAGTCAGGAGAGCAGGTCAGCTAGTTCTAGGGCTTTGTGCTACAAGAACAAGAACTTGGCTAACCACAAAGTAGATGGTGTAAATGATATGGTTGAGTAAGATTGAGCCTTGAGAAAAAAAAGACCTATACTTCCCCATGATTGTTCCTCAAACCCTGTCATATGCTGAGTAATGGGCTGGCACTTTCCCCATGATTGTTCCCTGAACCCTGGCACTTTCCACAGTTACCCCTCCCCACTCCCCCTGGGTTGTGGTTTTTTTTCTTTAAATACCCTACTCTCCCCGAGCTGAGGGGTTGAGCTCCTCTGCCCCTGTGTGGGTTATGGGGTCTCGGCCTCAGCACACTGATTGAAATATACCTCTTGCTGTTACATCAAGATCGGTGTCTCTGAGTCTTTTGAGTGGTCATGAGTTCTCGTGGCTTGAGTGGGAGTGTCCCCTCCCCGGTGGGCTTTCACTAGCATCTTTGTAAACTAGCACAGGGAGTGGCGGCCCCTTGAACATCAGCTAGACCTTTATGAAGCTGGAGAGGATAATATGCCCAACACTTAGATTTATAGTCCTCAAAATGTTTGGGTTTTGGCTCATCGGTTAGTTAACCCTGACTATGATAATTCTATCAGATGAACCTTACTTCAAGATACAGATTTTTATGTTTGCCCAGGGCTCCATCGTGGCCGCTCTGTCCATCATAAGTTCAGTGACAAAACTGACTTTTATTGTGCCAGTTGGCGTTGTGAGACCTCAGGGGCAGTTTATTGGAATCCTACCTCCTTCTGGGATTATATTACTGTCTCATGAAATTTCTCGTGTCCCCAAAATCTCTTTAAATGCCAATCCTCTTTGTAAAACTTCTGACCATCACCTTGGGTTGGTGCCTCCCTCTGTCTGTTACATTTACAGACCATGCCAGTCCTAAGGTTGGGCACGGAGATACCCATGGGGTCTCTGCCTTTATCAATCAGGCACAGATACTGGCCTTACCTTTACCATTAAGCTCCTCAAAGAACCAGTTCATGTAAAATTACCAGTCCCTATTGGCCCCAACCTGATTCTAGTCCCCCAGGCACAGCCACACAAAAAAACCTGACCCTCCATCTTTTACAGAAACTGTTCATACAATGACTTCAGTAACTTCCCTTGTCCCCATAGCCAATTCTCCCTCCTTTGTTCAGACCGATATCCTTAGTGAATCAGACCTTCCTTACACTCAGTGCTACCTCCCCTGATCTTGTTGATGATTGCTGGCTGTGTTACCATTCTCAAACACCTTTTTTATGTAGACATTGCTGTTCCTGGCAGTTTTACCCCAACAAATAACTCCCATCATTGCCGCTGGCAACCTGGAGAATGGAATGGATAGTTCCTCTCTCAGGTCTCAGGATTTGGCCTCTGTGTGACTTCTAATACATCCCCTTCACAATATGCCCACCTTTGTAATGTTACCCTTGCACCTGATACTAGTAGCCAGTATTTAGTTCCCCCAAATGATACCTGGTGGGTTTCCTTGATGGCCTCACCCCTGCCTCTCAGCCAGCACCTTTCTGCAAAAGATTCTGATTTTTGCATTCTTGTACAGTTGGTCCCTTGACTGATTTATTATCATTCAGAAGAATTTTTTCATTTGTGGGCTCAGTCCACTGATTCCTCTCCTTCATTGGTTGGCCAGCAAAAAGAGCCCCTAACTACCATCACCATTTCAGTCCTCCTAGGCCTTGGTGCCATAGGCACAGGGACTGGTATTTCTTCATATGTTCTCTCCAAATCTAGGTCAAGAACTCAGTGTCACCATTGACAGAGATGTCCAGTGTCTCTGCCAAGGCATTGATGATCTCTCTGATTCCTTCTCCTCCCTAGTTGAAGTCCTCTCAAGAATTGTAGAGGACTTGATTTACTTTTTTTTTTTTAACAACAGGGAGGGCTGTGTGCAGCTCTTAAAGAAAAATGTTATTTTTATATAGACAAGACAGGAATGGTCAAAGAGAGCATGAAACGGGTCAGAGAAGGCCTTGAGAAAAGACAGAAAGAGAAAAAGACGAGAGCTGGTACAAAAATTGGTTTTCAACCTCTCCATGGTTGTCAGCCCTATTTCCTTCCATTTTGGGACCGTTAGTTGGGTTGTTTTTGCTTATATCTTTTGGCTCCTGGGCCTTAAACAGGCTTACCAATTTTGTGAAACAAATAGATAATTTAGAAGCAAAACCTATCCAGGTACACTATCATAGGTTAGCTATGGAGGACCAAGAGACTCAAGATGAGGTTGATATTCCACCCAGGGTGTTCCCAAAACCCATCTCCACCCAATCTAAAAGAGGGGACTTCTGCTCCTGGACCAAGCAGAGAGGGATCACCCAGAACCCCCTCTGACTGGCGATCTAAGTTCTTGCTTAGGCTGCGAGGCCAAGAACTACGAGGGAATATAAAACAAAAACTAAAAACATCTTTCTAGGTTCCCTGAGGGACAAGCCTGACTGCATAGGGGTTGATGTCCAAACTATCCCCTCTCCAGAAAAAAGACAACAGGACAGGTATGATCTCCAGGTCTCACTGGACAACATCAGGAGGATCCAAGCCATTACAAGATCCCCTTTAATTACTGGAGGTCAGGCCTCTATCCTCACCTTAGCAAAGATCTGAATTGCCACGGTCCATCTTGACTAAGAAAATGGGGGAGATGTTGGGAGCAACCTTGCCTAAACATTAACTGCTTTGTCAGCCATACATGCTTACTGGCACAAAGTCTTGGCCTCTTTGGGAAAGTACTAACCCAGTTGAGAACAAACAGCTATTGATCTTGTGGGTGGGTAGCCCAGTTGAGAACAAATATCTATAGGTCTTGTGAACAGGTAGCCTTGGTGGGAAAGTACTAGCTTAGTTAAGAACAAATGACTGTAGAACTTATGGGCAGGTACCTAGCAACCTGTTCTGCTCTGTTTCTTCTGCTGAACTTTCCACCCAGCCAACACCCTGTTCTTGAGAACACCTGCACTCCCCCCTGAGAACACCTGCACTTCCCAGAAACAAAGAAACCCTACACCACCCCCCTACCCCATATCCTGCTTCTATGTTTATATAACCTGGTATGGGAACAATAAGAATTTGACAGCTTGATCAGACTTCTTGACTTACTGTCTGTTCTTTGCACCCCTTGTCCCCCAGTTCTCTCTTTCAAGTGGTCCTCCAGTCCCAGCTCACCGTCCCCCGAGTTGAGGCACTCTTTGTGTCTGGATTTTTGTTTGTCGGCTTTTGTGTTTGGTGTGTGTGTGTGTGTGTGTGTGTGTATGTGTGTTTATAAGCCAAGATAATGAATGTCAGTTTTAGTCTAAGCCAATAAGGGACTATTAAGTTTTGAGCTGGGGAAGTGAACTGCTCCACTTCACAGGATATAAAGATTATTCTTAGCTATGTGGAAAGTAAAGCTGTGAGGATACACATGACAAACCTACACTCTGGGTACAGATCTTCTCAACTCCAGTCAAACTGGACTTGTCTGCCAGGCATCGCAACCTACTCCAGATCCCTCTTCTTCCCTTTGGAGTCCACCAAGTTCTGAATTCCTCATTCTCAAGGACCCTCTATTTAGCCCATGTGGTTCAGAGAAAAAGGTAACCTACTTGCACCTCCGTGGAATATCCCTTCCCAACTCCCATCACACTAAGCTTCTTGGGCCAGATCCATGCTCCATCCCTTACTAGGTCTAAACATCATAAGATGGCTTAATCTGATGAGTCTGTCTAATCCTACCTTTAGCACACCCTCCCAAGCTCCCAGTTTTCAGGCCTAACCTAGGCCCCACATTGAGGTCCCAGGGTTCAGTTGATGAGTACCACCTGGGCTTTTTCTAACCTGCAGGTTTGGGCCAGGTGGCATACCCTGTGTATCTACCCTGCTGTGGCAACAACAGATACACAACCAACACAAGAAGCCTAACTGAAAAACAGTATAAAATGGTCAAGACAGTATGATAACCACACATACATCCAAACACATCCACACACAGTCCTAAATTTACCAGTCCTATAGAAATATTTCCCAATGAGAATTACTTAGATGAACTCCAGGACATGTAACTTAAAAGAACAATTATAAGCCTCATTGAAAAAGTCAAAGAGTTTTAATGAAACACAAAGAACAGTTCAATGAATATAAAAGGAGAACAGCAATAAATAAATAGATAGAGTTGAAAAATTCAATATAACACAAATAGAAGATTCAGGAGAAAGTCTTACAAGTAGAAGAGAGAATAGCAGGACTTGAAGACTAATTAGAGGATTAATAACAAACAGCCAAAGAATATAAAGAACAAATAAATAAACTAAACCACAGGACAGAAACATGCAGGAACTATGGGATACCATGAATCTTAAAATTACAGTCATAGATGAAGGAACAGAATCTCAGATTGATGGCATAGAACAAGTTCTTAACAAGTACATGGGAAAAATGTTTCTCCAAACTAAGAAAAATCACACTCATACAGAAACTGGAAGCACATAGAACACCAAGTGGATAAGATCAGAAAACACTTCTTCCACTTGTTAAGCAGTATAGTTAAAACACTAAATATAATGAACAAAGAGTAACAAAAGCTACAAGACAAGAAACAAGGGTCATAAGTGTAGGAAAATCCATCAGAATAGCTTCTGATTTCTAAATAAAAAATTTAAAAGTCAGAAGAGTCTAAAGAACTTGTACTTTCACTTTAGAAATTTTACTTCATGTTCCAAAAGATCATGAAGGCCAAGCCAGACAACTGTACCCAACAAATCTATCTGAAATAATTGAAGAACTCAGAACAAACTTAACAGGTTCAGAAAACTTGAAATAACTTCGTGTATCCTTTGTGACCATAATGTAATAAAACATAAAACTGACAGCAAACAAATCTATAGTGAGCACATAGATTCATGGAGAGGAAACCACTCAGTACTAAAAGAAGATTGTGTCAAGAATGAAGTAGAAAGAATTCCTAGAGCTAGATGAAAATGAGAAGACAATATAAAACCTCAGGAACAATTCAAGAAATAATGAAAGTCTGCACAGAAATGTATAAACCACAAGGAAAACAACACAAAAAAATTAATGAATCCAAGAGCTAGTTGTTTTGAAAAGATGAGATTTGTAGACATTATGGCCAAAAGAAAGAAAAACAGGCCAAATTAACAGAACCAGAAACAAACAGCAAAACATTACAACAGACACCAAAGAGAGTCACAATATCATAAGGGAATATTTAAAGTCCTGCCCTTCATTAAGTTGGAAAACCTAAAAAGAAAAGCATGAATTTCTAGATTCATCCAAACCATGAAAATTAAAGAGCCTAACAACCTAAACAGAGTCCTAACAATAAAACAATAAAGGAGATTGAAACAGTAACAAAAAAGTCTTCTGATTTTAAAAACCAGGACACAGTCTAGTTCACAGAAGAACTCTACAAGACAACAACCAATACTTTTTAAATTATTTTTTAAAATAGAGGGAAAAGGAATAGGTCTAAACTCTTATAGGAAGCCAATATCACTGTATTATAGAACAGGTAAAGTGTTAAGAGAAAAATAGGCCTATATCCCTGATGAACATAGATGCTAAAATTCTCAATAGAAACCTTACAAACTGAATACAGGCATATATCAAAAAGTTTATCCTCCATGCCCAAGTAAGCTTTATTCTGGAGATGCAGTGGTGGTTCAACGGTTCAACACACACACACACACACACACACACACACACACACACACATATATATATATATATATATATATATATATATATATATATATATATAAAATTACATAAATGGATTTCAAAATAGAAATCACATCATCATCTTAATGGATACTGAAAAATGTCTGGCAAATTCCAATATGCCTTCATGGTAGAACTCACAGAGAGGGGAGGGAGTATAAGGAACATACCTCAACAGAATAAAGACTATATATGATAAATACAAAGTCAATGCTATCTTAAATAGAGAAAAACTTGAACAAATCTCAGCAAAATTAGGAATGAGACAGGGCTATTTATTATGCCCACTTTTTTTCAAAACTCTTCTTGAAGAACTAGCTGGAGCAGTGGAAATTAAAGTAATGCAAAGAAGAAATCAAGTTATACATAAGATTTACAAGCAAAAAAAAAAAAAAACAACAACGCAAAAAGTACTCAAGGTATTAGCTTCCAGATTTCAAGATGTGTTACAGAGATATAGCATTAAAAACAGTTTAGTACTGACATAAAAATAGACATGTAGGCCCCTCCGGAATTCCACTTCCCTTCTGCCCCTGCCTGGTCCTCTGGGCTGGAGCAGACACAGAGTCGGTCTGCTCCCGTCCTGTTGAGAAACTGAATCCTGAGTCATCCAGGAGCCACTGCACTCAGAGCAGCTGGTAAGATCTCCATCTCACTCCCTAAACCCCAGAGATAGATCGGGGAGCCAGGGACATCCAGGGCACAGCAGCTACCCAAACCCCGCCCCTCCGGAATTCCACTTCCCTTCTTCCCCTGCCTGGTCCTCTGGGCTGGAGCAGACACAGAGTTGGTCTGCTCCTGTCCTGTGGAGAAACTGAATCCTGAGTCATCCAGGAGCCACTGCACTCAGAGCAGCTGACACGGAGTCAGTCTGCTCCTGTCCTGTTGAGAAACTGAATCCTGAGTCATCCAGGAGCCACTGCACTCAGAGCAGAAGGATTTCCAGATCCAAGAGGTGGCCTGAGTCCCAGGAGTTATTCCACCCAGGAGATTAGGAGCATAAGACCACAGAGACCTCTGGACTCTGAGGAGCTCTGCAATAAGCAAGATAACTGGAAATACAGACTCCAGTTTTACACAGTGAGGGCAGGTACCACTAGAGTTAACCAGATGGCGAAAGGCAAGCACAAGAACATAAGCAACGGAAACCAAAGTTTCTTGGCATCATCAGTGCCCAATTCTCCCAATATAGCAAGCCCTGAACACCCCATCACACCTGAAAAGCAGGATTCAGAATTAAAATCACTTCTCATGATGATGATAGAGGATTATAAGAAGGAATTAAGTAACTCCCTTAAAGAAATACAGGAGAGTACAAGTAAACAGATAGAAGCCCTTAAAGAGGAATCACAGAAATCCCTTAAAGAAATGCAAGAAAACACAAAGAAGGAATTAAACAAAAACATTCAGGATCTGAAACTAGAAATAGAAACAATAAAGAAAGTTCAAAGGGAGACAACCATGGAGATAGAAAACCTAAGAAAGAGATCAGGAGTCACAGACGCAAGCATCACCAACCAAATACAAGAGATAGAAGAGAGAATCTCAAATGCAGAAGATACGGTGGAAAATATTGACACAGTTGTAAAAGAAAATGCAAAATGCAAAAAACTCCTAAGTCAAAACATCCAGGAAATCCAGGACACAATGAGAAGACCAAACCTAAGGATAATAGGTATAGATGAGAATGAAGATTCCCAACTTAAAGGGCCAGTAAATATCTTCAACAAAATTATTGAGGAAAACTTCCCTAACCTAAAGAACAAGATGCCCATAAACATACAAGAAGCCTACAGAACACCAAATAGACTAGACCAGAAAAGAAATACCTCCTGTCACATAATAATCAAAACATCAGATGCACAAAACAAAGAAAAAATACTAAAAGCAGTAAGGGAAAAAGGTCAAGTAACATATAAAGGCAGACCTATAAGAATTACACCAGACTTCTCACCAGAGACTATAAAACCCAGAAGAGCCTGGACTGACATCATACAGACACTAAGAGAACACAATTGCCAGCCCAGATTACTATACCCAGCAAAACTCTCAATCACTATAGATGGTGAAACCAAGATATTCCATGACAAAACCAAATTTGCACAATATCTTCCCACAAACCCAGCACTTCAAAGGATAATTGATGGAAAATGCCAACACAAGGAGGGAAACTACAACCTAGGAAAAGCAAGTAAGTAATCTTCCAACAACCCCCAAAAAAGATACAAACATAACTTTACCTCTAATAAAAAAAATAACAGGAAGCAACAATCATTTTTCCTTAATATCTCTTAACATCAATGGTCTCAATTCCCCAATAAAAAGACGCAGACTATCAGACTGGATACACAAACAAGACCCAGAATTTTGCTGCATACAAGAAACGCACCTCAGTGACAAAGACAGACACTACCTCAGAATAAAAGGGTGGAAAACAATTTTTCAAGCCAATGGTCCCAAGAAACAAGCTGGAGTAGCCATTCTAATATCAAATAAAATCGACTTTCAT
>NW_021604676.1:3609479-3631795 GCF_004785775.1 Grammomys surdaster
TGGGGTAAGGGGACAACATAGGAAATGTAAATAAATCATCGAATAAAAAAAAAAGAAAAAAAATAGACATGTAGATAAAACAGAACAAAATAGAATATTCAAGCCTGAATGGTTATAACTACAGCACTCTGGTATTTGACAAACTTGTCAAACTTAACACTGAAGAAAAGGCCTCGTCTTCAACAAGTGTTGCTGGGAAATCTCATTGTAAAACCTGAAGCACCAAATCTACTAGTGGAATTCTTAGGTGGCATTATCTACTACTTAGGTATGGGAAAGGTCTCTGAATAGGAGGACTCCATTTGCTCAGGAATTAAGATCAATAATGGATAAGTGGGATCTCACAGAACAATAGGCTTCTGGACAACAAAGAATCATTCAATTGAGGAGGAAGCCCAGGAGTGGCAAATAATCTTTACCTACCAAAGGGTTAATATTCACAATAAATAAAGAATTCAGGAACCAAAAACGTCAAGAAAACAAATGATCCAATTAAAAATGGTCTACATAATACGGGTCTGACTTAAGTCCTCACATATGTATATTAAAGCTGTATAGGTTACTGTTCTTGTGGGACTCCTAATAGTGGAAGCCGGGGCTGTCTCTGACTTTTTTTGCCTGCTTTGGTGACCCTTTTCCTTGTACTGGATTGGTTGTTCAGCCTTAATATGAGGGAATGTGCCTAGTCTTTATATGTCCTATTCGGTTGATATCTCTGGGAGGCCTGCCTTTTTTGAGGGGAAAAAGAGTGGATCTAGGGGATAACAGAGATGGACGTGGGGCTGGGGGGGGGAGAGGAGGGAAGGGAAATGGCATCTGGGATGTAATATATGAAAGAAGAATAAATAAAGAAATAAATGGACTATCGATCCCAATAAGAGGTCTCAATTTTTTTCAATTATGTGAAGTATGTCTTTATGATTTACCTTGAGATGTGTTGTTATGTTGCCCACTGCTCCCTTTGCTTCTGATTTTATTAATTTGGATATTCTCTCTGTGTCCTTTAGTTAGTTTGGATAAGGGTTTGTCAATCTTGTTGATTTACTCAAATAATCAACTTTTTGTTTCACTGGTTCTTTTCATTGTTCTCCTTGTCTCTATTTTATTGATTCCAGACTTCAATTTGATAACTTTTCCCTCTATTCCTCTTGAATGTACTACTTTTTGTTTTAGAGTTTTCAGGTGTGCTGTTAAGTTGCTAGTATGAGATGTTTGCAGATAGACACATAGTGCTATGTGTCTTTTAAAGGTAGGCACATAGTGCTACAAACTTTCCTCTTAGCACCACTTTCATTATACCCCATAAATTTAGATATGCTGTGTATTCATTTTCATTGAATTTTAGGAGTCTTGGATTTTTCTTTATACATCTCTTCTCCCATTTTGATTGAGTAGAGAGTTGTTCAGTTTCCATGTGTTTGCAAGCTTTCTGTTCTTTCAGTTGTTAATATCCAGCTTTAATCCATGGAGGTCTGATAGGATGAAGAGGTTATTTCAGTTTTCATGTATGTGTTGAGACTTGGTATATTCTCTTGTGTTTGGGGGGAGATGTTCTACAAATACCTGTTAGGAATATTAAAGAGGTCAACTCAGGAACTTCGGTAAATTCCACCAGACCCCTCCCCTACTGGAAGAGAAAGGTCATAGAACACTTAGGCACCCCTCCCCTCCAGGAGGGAGAGGCTAATTAACATTCCTCAGACCACAAAGGGGATGTCCAGAGCACATGGACACATTCCACAGGACAGACCATTGCCCACCCACAGACAAGGGAAGTCCTTGCAACCTCACTTAAAGACCAATCAACTTAAAAGTCACGCTGTTCTGCCAATCATCTTGTGCCTAGTCACTGTCTTTCTAGTCTACCCCTAAAAACTGTATAAAGACTCACTGAACGAGCTTCACAGGGTTGCCAGGTCTCCTTCGGGTGCAGGACCACCCCAACACGTTGGAACAATAAATTCCTCTTGCTTTGTGCATCAATTCTTGGCTCCACATGGTTCACTAAGGGGGTCCCCAATAAGCTAAGGTCACCAGAGTCTTACAATATATCCTCAGGTGTCTATAGAAACCAGGCAAGTAAAAAAGACTAGAGTGAGAGGGAAGCCATAGATAGGGTAATAGCAGAATTGAGGTGAAGGAAGAAATGAAGGAAAATAGGGATTTGCTTTGAGGTGGAAGGTCAGTACACCTGCAGAGGGAGAGAGAAGGATAAATAGCACCAAGAATACTTGAAAAATCCATGAGGAATCAGATTTCCTCATATTTAAATTACTTTTCATGTGTATATGTGTAGTTTAAATAAAATGCCACTTTTTAGATGACACTATTCCTTCCTAAAGCCATAGAGTATCTAACAAAATCCCAGTTCCAGGAATGATAGAAAGCCCACTTTGAATTCTTGGTCAAAGGATTCCATGAGATTTCTCAAATAATACAGGCTACTTCTTTTCCCTTATTTACCTCCCAAACGTTGAATGTGAAGACACCATATTTCAGAGAGAAAACTTGGACTCCAAACCCCAAAGCTAGTTTTCAGAGGATCAGAAGGTGTTATACAACCAGCAAAGGGAGGTTGTGATAAATATGAACCACAAAAATGGCCAATATGACAAAATATCCCTACAGGTACAATAGTGGTTCTCATATCTTGGCAGTAACCAAAATATGTATTATTGAACTAGAGGCTCACTTAACAAGAAGGAAATTAGAAACTTACATAACTACCCAGGGCTAGAGAGGTCATGGATCTTAGACCAAATCTACTACTGCCACCTTCTAGGTTACTGTGATTCCTAAATATATCCTGAAACTTATACCAACAGATAAGTATAGCTGTTATTCCTCATCTAAGAAGCTTTTATTTCTGCTGTAAATGGGGACTGCTACAGAAATTCACAGTCAAAATGCAGGGATCAACTAATCATGGCCTGTCCAGCTGCAATTGGCATACTTGCAATGCAACCCCTACATTCCTACATTTAAGGTTCAAGAAACTTTGCAGAAATGTGGTGGAAAGATTATAAGATCCAGAGGACTCAACGTGTAGGAAGATTGAGGCTTTTAGATATGACACAGAAACTCTCGCCATGATATCTCAACAGTATGGTCGCTTGACACTGGTAGACATGTTGAGGCTTTTAGATATGACACAGAAACTCTCGCCATGATATCTCAACAGTATGGTTGCTTGACACTGGTCGACATGTTGATGTGAATGAAGGAGATTAAACCTCTAGATGAAAAATTACCAACAATTAACAGCCTCTGAGAAAGAGAGAGTTAATCTTCCCCAGAGACAAGCACCCTAAATGGTTATCCAATTCCAAGTTGAAGCTGCCCCAAAACTACAAACAGATCACCACCATCAAAATTCCCAGACTACATAGAAGCAACATACGCAACAGGTTACATTTACATATTTATTCATCTATGTCCATGTAACAATACTCACAATAAAAGAATAGCAGACTATGAATTTGAATGAGAGCAAGCAGGGTGACATGGGCAAGGTAGAAGGGAAGAAAGGGAGGAGAGAAAGGGTGTAATTACATTTTAATTAAGAAATATAAAAATAAGGACGCAAAAATGTTTTCAAATTTAAAAAAGAAATCCTAGCAAGTTTTATGCAGTATACAGGAACAGACACATATTTATGCATCTTCTTATGTATCTTATTAAAACAAAAATTCAATAAAATGTCAAGAAAGCAGAGTAAGCTGTAAAGGTCAGAAGATACACAAACGGAAACATCATTCAGAAAATCATTGCTGTCCTCCACCTTAGGGAAGATGGAAAACCAGTGACAGCAGTAGTGATGAGATGCCATAGTCTGTAGACATGTTTAATTAAATTATTTCACCAGTAGATGATGTATGTCACCTCAGAGAATAGAAGGCTATACATAAGATCGTGATTCTGCCCAATGAACGGCAGAACTTCCCAGTAAGGTGAATAAAACCAAGCAAGGGATACATTTTGTGGGCACGGAAACATAGAACTGCGAAAAGTATTCTCTCAAAACTAATGCATCATCACAGTAAAAGTATAGGCTATAATGTTAGTAGATAAATTACTCTATTTTATTCAGATCCTAATGACTGACCACATCAAAAATAATACTCAGTCAACTTGCACATATACAAATATTATTTATGGCTATTCTAGTTTCCTTAGACCAAACACACATGGTAGATTTTGTTGTTGCTATTGTTTGTTTAAATTCTTCACTATGACTGAAATATTTGATGCATTTCTTGTGCTTTATTGTAATTTAATTTTCTCTTTCTGTAAAGCTATTTTATTCCATGGTTAGAGATTTTCACCCTTGATTGACTGCTGTCCCCTGATAGGCAGTGATTTTACTTTTCTTACTACCCAAGCCTTTAAAAAAATAATTTTGAAAAAAAAAATATTAACAAAGATGCAGTCATTGCCTTGATTGGGTACATACTTGTATCTATTAATTTTTTCAATTCATGCTACAAATTTACAAAATCATAATCTTAAAAATTATTTCCATTGCCAACTACAATCAGTGTGTTCATATTAAGGAAAATTAAAAGCTAGTTTCTTACAGTCCACTTGACAGTCTGTACTTGGGATGGCTGTCTTTAACCTGGGAGCACAATGAACTAAGCAACTTTCAGTATTTGAAAAACTAAACTCAATGAAAATGTCAGGAGATCAGGTCATCTTTCTAATGTTATTTAAAAACACATGGAAATATGTTTTTCTACACATAAAAATAATATCTACCTTTTTCTCTGTTGGTGGAGTTAGTAAAAATTTGAGTATCTCTAAAACAGAGTGTGGGCTACACATCCCACCCATCATGTATTCTATTCCCTTGTTATTGTTAAGGCAATTATATAACCATACCGTGCACAGATGCCCCGTGGGCATATGAGGTCTTTCTTTTCCTTGCCTCATCTTTTTCATGTTATATGCATCATCTATTAAGCAGTTCTATTAATTTTTTTTCGGATCACCAAAGTAACCATTTCCTTCTACTCCTGTAGTGCTTTTTGTTTCAGAAAAGCTCTCTGTGCTCTAATTTCTCTCTCTGGAGAGGCTACAATTCTTTTTTGTTAGTTGAATTTTAAAATATTTTCCTGCATTTTCATCTCTTTTGGCCATGATGGGAACCACCTGTTCTTTTTATTCAATTAAGACTTTGGCCTTGATTTTACTGAGTCTTTTCTAGACACATCATTGCTTTTCTCTGTCTTCTTATAAGTTTAGAGGACATTGCATTGGTCCTTTTAAAGCAAGGTTACAGAAACTGTGACTTTGTATCACTTCACTAGGAAGCAGAGTATATAGTCAGCTGGCAACATTGTAACTTTTTCTACAGAAGCCTATGAAGAGACGACATTCTGAACACAGTGTTCATAGCACAGGCAGTAAGATCAAGAACTGATGAATGGAACCTCATGCAACTGTAAAAGCTTTTGTAAGGCAAAAGGCGCCATCAATTGGACAAAATAGCAGCCTACATAATGAGAAAAGTTCTTTCCCAACTCCTCATCCAATAGAAGACTAAAATCCAAAATATTTAATGAGCCCAAAAACCCAGGTATAAAAAAAAAATCCAATTAAAAAAATGGGATACAGATCTAAACAGGTGCCTCAACAGAGGAAATCTCAAATGGCTAAACAACAATGTTCAACATCCTTATCCACCAGGAAAAAGCAAATCAAAATAACTCTGAGATTCCATCTAACACCAGTCAGAATGGCTAAGTTCAATTACACAAATAATAGACAAGAATATGGAAGAAGGGGAACCCTTCTCCATCGCTGATGGGTGTGCAAACTTGTAAAGCCACTATGGAAGTCAATATGACAGTTCCTCAGAAAACTCGGAATTGTTCTACCTCAAGACGCGACTGTATCACACTCTTTGGCATGTACCCAAATGATGCTCCATCTTACCACAAATATACTTGCTCAATTATGTTCATTGTGGCTTTACTCATAATAGCTAGAAATTGGAAATGACTACACAGATGTCCCTTAACCAAAGAATGCATAAAGAAAATGTGGTACATTTAGACAATTAAAGGGTCTGCCCTAGGTTCTCTGTGTGGATGTTTGGACTGTTAGCTTGTTTTCTTATGGGACTCTTAATAGTAGGAGAAGGTGTACCTCTGACTCTTTTGCCAGCTCTTGGGACTCTTTTGCACCTATTGAGTTGTCTTGTCCCAGCCTTGATAGGAGGCCTTTTGCACTGTTTGATTGTGTCTTATTTTGTCATGTTTGGTTATTGGCTTTTGGAGGCCTGCTCCTTTCTGAAGTAAAATGGAGGAAGAGTTGATCTGGGAGAGAGGGGAGGTTGCAGGTGTTTGTTGTGGAGAGGGCTGTGAGGACTAGAGTTAGCAGAAACTGTGGTTAGGATGTATTATATAAGAGAATAATCTAGTTTTGATGATGATGATGATGATGATGATAAAGATTGCTTTGTGTTTCAGACTTCTCCAACTCTTTTGATGTAAGAATCCTTCAAATTTACATGATATGGCCAGAGAGAAATTAAACCTAGCTTGGGTTGCAGAGGCCACATCAAGTCTGAGACTTTGACAATTTTTATTAAGGACAATCAGACATTTTATGTTCTCATCAAAAACAGAATATAGTGGCAATTGTAAGAATCAATACAAATGTAGTTGCCAAGATGCAATGATGTTACCAAGCTATACAGGTTACACAAGATTAATATCTAAGTCCAATGGTCCTGTCAAGCTTCCATGCTTCCTTGACTTCCAAGGGAACATACAGAGAAACACAGGGCTGCCTGAACGCTTCACTGCCTGAGAGTTTCTCAGGAAATGAGACACGCAGTGCCCCAGGAGCCATGAATTCCAAACTGGAAAACACAATACATGAAAATATGACACATGCTTCTCAAGGCAGCTTGTTCATGCCAACACCATGGTTCCCTGTATTTTAGGAAAAGCTACCTTCTTCAAATTTCATGAAAAGTTTGTGTAGCCTCTCGGGAGATATACTTTCTGAGACACTAGGAGAATGGAGCCTCCTCTTCAGAACGTGCACTGCCAACTTTCGTGTATCAAAACAACAGCAATACATTCTGACCTCGGATCTATGTCTTCTCTAGCCATTGGTTTTGACTGTGTTTGCAATGCTAGGCATCCATTCTTCCTGTGCATCAAGGGCTGAAGCCCAATCAAGATAGTGGGAGATTACTCCCATAAATAATCATACCACGATTGTACTAGTGGGCACACCTTGCCTGGCAAGTCACTACTGTAATATGCAGCGTCCTGCACTGGGTAAAACTATTGATGTCTTTTCTTCTCCAGAAACCTGCATAATATTTTCAACGAAAGCTAGTCAGAGGGGTTCTGGCCAGGTCAATATTGATTTGTCAAGGTCCTGCACAGTAAGTTTATAATCTCTTCAACAATAGGGTCTTTCCAGGCAGCTTTGATGGGAAACTAAGAAATGACAAGTTGTTGTTGATGATTTGTTTTATTTTTCTCTTGCTTTGAGTGCTTCTCAGGCTTTCCTGACAAATAATTGATAAGTAAGTAACCTGTGCCTGGCACTGAGATTTACATTTAATAACTCATGGGATATCTCTGTTTAAAGTGTTTTTAAAATATGCTTTAGCTAATTTACAAACTAACTAAAAATTCATAAGCCTTCTTTATGCATCTTTCATTTTTGTTAATGTAGCCCCTACCTCATATTTCCTTCCCATAATTTCTTCTGTGCCCACTTAAGACTCTAGCTCTTGGTTACCTTTACTAATTATTTCATATTACTATGTTCTATTGTCGCCTTTTATTATATTTTTCACTCTTAGACTAAACAATTAATAGATTCTTGGACTTTCCACTGGGAAATAGCCATTGTTGGACTAGCAAGACCATAGCCTATAATCTATTATAACTCCATATATATAATATAATATTATATTATAAATACATTATATAATATATAATATAATTATATAGTATGCATATTATACATTGTATAACATATTATAGCAATATTACACTATATAATATATACATAGTATGTATATTATATACAATAATAATATATGATGTATAATATTATATATGTTATAACAATATATTATAATAATATCATATTAAGATAATTTGGCATACAATATGTTACACATAATATATTCTAATATAATATGTTCTAATATATATGGTCTTATCTGGTACTAGACCCTACATATTAAAATATAATAGCACCATATATACAGGTGTTTATTAGGATGAATATATATATATATAATATATTTATTATATATTGTATATTGTATATTGTATATTGTATATTGTATATTGTATATTATATATTATATATTATATATTATATATTATATATTATATATTATATATTATATATTATATATTATATATTATATATTATATATTATATATTATATATACAGCTCTGTTTCTCTGGAGTACCCTGACTAATTTATCCCACAAAAATTGAAGTAGTAACCGAAGTATTCCATGAAAACATATCTCAGGCTATGATAGATTTACTGCAAAATTCTACCAGAACATCAATGAAGAATCATCACCAATATGATTCAACTTATTCTTCAGTAAGAAACAGAAGGAAAGTTTCCAAATTCACTTCATAAAGTCACCATTATCCTGGTAACAAATCCAGATAAACTCAAAAGAAACAAGGAAAATCAAAGGTTGATCTTCCTGATGAATTTAGATACAAAAAATTTTAATAAAATACTACCAATCTATGGGACTGAGGAGATGGCTTACCAGTTAATAGCACTACTTGCTCTTGTAGAGGACCTAGGCACCCTAGGTTGTTTCCTAGCACCCCAGTGGTAGTTCAAAGTTATCTATAACTTGAGATACAGAGTAATCAGTGCACTCTTCTGTCCCACATGGGTATCAGGCACATGTTACACTTGTATACATGCAGGTAAAACACTATCCACATAACATGAAAATAAGTAAATCTTCTTAAAGAATACTGACAAACCAGATTCAAGTTCATGTCAAAAAGGTCATTCACTACAAATAAGTGGGTTTCATTGCAGAGGTTCAAATATGGTCCAGTATGTATATTAGCCAATAAATGTTATCCATCATCTAAATATACTCACACAGAAAATTACCTGACTTTATCCTTAGATTTAAAAAAAGCCTTTTATAAAACTCAGTATTTCTGTATGAAAACAGTGATAGAGGGGTTAGAGTTTGAGGGAGTCAAGATAATACTGGCTATATGCTAATAATGGGTACAAACAACAAACTTACAGCTAACATCATACTAAACTGAAGAAAAACTAAAAACCTCAGAGTTCTCACTAAAACCAGGAACAAAACAAAGGAGTCCATTCTTCCCACTCCTAGCCAGTCCAATGCAGTGCTTGAAGTTTTACCAGGTGCAATAATGCAAGAGAAGAAAATACAAAGACACTACTAGGAGAAGAGAATTCAAATCTTTGCGTACAGACGACGTAATTATTTAGGAAACAATAAAAACTCCACCAAAAACCTCTAAGAGCTGAAAAGTTCAGCAAAGTGGCAGAATCAAAAGTAACATAAAAATCAGTATATTTCCTATATGCCAATGATAAACATACTGAAAAATAAATCAGGGCAACAAACTTATTCAACACACACACACATTACTAAAAATAACCAAGGAAATGGAAGACATATATAAATATAACTTTAAAACATAAATAAATAGATAAATAAATAGAGGAAATCAAGGAAGACTTCAGATGAAAAACCTTCCATATTGTAAAAAAAAATGGTTATCCTAGTATTTTATAATGACACTCTATTGTAGACTTTATTTATTTTTTTAAAAGATACGATTGTTTGCTGTCTTAACAGAAAGTTTTATTTTCATACTCTATCTTGAAATTTATTTGACAATCTGCCACTATTTTTCCAGTTTTCAATATTCCATAATTTTCCTTCAAAGAGAGTGATGTTCTCATGGTTAACCATGAACTATTCAATGTCTGTATCTCTTTATCGTGAAGTTCTAGCTCTAGTAACTCATGTCATTTCTGTACTTGAAAATTGCTACCCTTCACTGCTGCTATGAAAGCATGTCTTATAGTTTATCTTTGTCAAAACACTTTTCTGTGTTCTCTTAAGCCTACAAGGTATTTTCAAACCCTGAGCACCTGCTTGTCTATCTTCATGTACCTTATGATACCATCTTCTTTTCTCCTCTTCTTCCTCCTTCCTCTTCCTCCTTCTTTTCCCTCTTCCTTCTTCCCTCCTATATTGCTCTTTACTAAGTGAAACACACAACATGTAAAGCAACAGAGAAATTAAAGATTAAAGCATTTTGGAGTAAAATATTAAATCTGCCATTTATACTTTTTTCTCTTTGCATAAAAGGTACGTACCTAGTTAGATTTAAGTAAGTTTTTTACTTTTTAAAGTAGAGTATATTCCATAATGGGAAAAGTGGAACTTATTTAAAGGATAAAAGATATGTCCTATATCCCAGTTAAGTGACAAACAAAAATATGCAATACAAACAGAGGGATGCATCCAGTCTTTTTTTTCAAAGTAGATAATTTACACAGAACAAATATTGACATAAACCAAGTTATTATATTGCTTTCATAAATGTAAACAAATATAAAAGCATGCTTTCTAAATTTTTAGGGATATACTATTAAGAATATATTATTCCAATAGATGAAGTAAATTAGTGTAATCATTTGAAGTGGTTGTCTGTACGCTGGGCATGGTTTTTTTCTCCTTTCTGGCATGTATGAAGCATGGTATATAATGTCTTTTTGGTCATGGTTAGTGCACCCATTTAGATGTCAACACTGGAATGACACCAAGCTTCAGTGGCTTTAACAGGATGCTAGAGTCCCATACCTTCTTCTTGTACTCTTTGACATCTCTGAGCATTTTCTGAGAGTTCTTGTTTTTCTTCATCAAGATTATGATGTTCTGAATTAGATACCAGTTTCATGTCCTATACCTGCTGGCAATAGATTACCCGTTTCACTTACAGTAGCTTTAGACCTACCCTACAGGGATTCTCTTCCAGGTTACCATTACTGGTTATTTCAGAACATATCTCTCTTATTACATAAAAGGCCAAGCTTCAATCAAATGAAACAGAAATGCTAGCAGGTTTCTGGTAGTATCTTTGTAACAATATAATCCACATGAATTTTTTTCTGTTTCACTGATCTTGGATTCTAGGTGAGGCAGATGCTCTGGAGGTGGGAACCCTTCCAGCAGCTTTTGCACAGGGTAGATTTCACCACTTCCATTTTCAAAGTGACTCCTATTCTCACTCAGTAATGTGTAAGGTCTCTTGACTCCTGCTGACAGCCCATACGTTTCTGCAGATCAGCATTTATATTTTATTTTTTTCAGTCCTTTTTCCAGAAAAGCTTAGCATGCTAACCAAATCTAAGTATTTTTCTTGTTTTATAGAAAAAAATTTCTTCTAGAGGACAGTACATAAACTTGTGTATCTGGACCCATAAGCATGCCCAAGATATGTTCTTCTTCCACATGTGCATCAACAGACATTAATGACTTCTGAAGCCTGCCTTTGATCTAGCCAGGCTGGCCTGTTTCAAATCTGGAATAAACGCTTGCCTGTTGGTGTTGGGTGGGGCTCTGAATCAGTGTAGAGAATGTGTCTGCTTGCAGTTGCTAGTGAAAGTAGCTGGTCCTCACCGACTAGATACTTTTCCTTTGTACTAGCAACCAACAGGGGTCTTTCAAAAAGCTTCATTTCCCTATACTTATGTGGCCCAAGCTCTAAAGCAGTCCAATGCATGGTGAGAATGGAGCCACATAGCAGCAAAAAACCAGAAACCTCAGTGAAAAGAACAGCAATTGCCCCTCAAGCTCCACTTGTTGCTCTGTCTTCCTGCAGACACTGAAGGCTGCATAGATTCCAAAATGAGCCAAGGTCCTTGGGGATTTCCCTCTACCCCAGGTCCCAACAGCTGCACCTCTCCTGTTCAATCCTGTCATGACTGAACTTAGTATCATATCTGTAGTTTTTCTGAAAATTATCGTTGTTCTGGCTTTCAGAAACAATTTGAAATAGCATGTTATTTGGGTGTGTCTCTGGTAAAATTAAGTCAGGACAAACTACGCTTCATCTTTTACCACTAATATAATGAGTAATAATGTTATTTGAAAGATTCCAGGAAACTTGAAATTACCTCACCACTGTTCTTTTACTCCAGTCCTGATACTCACGTGGGTGATGTTAAGAGGTAGAGTTGTCAAGAGATAATGATACTAAGGGGAGGAAGATTTACATAACTGACACCCAAGAAGTGGCCATATTCAGGGAGTGTTAGGATACTGACTAAACAAGGAGAAGCATTCATCAGATACTGTTCAGGCTTCAGGTACTACTCTGATGTAGATACCCTCTCCTTTTCTCACCTCACCATCTGTAAACATTGGATGCATTGATTGGCCCCCAAATGTGAGTATAAGGCTTGTAAACCAAAATTGGTTTGATATGTGCTGAGCTTGCCGTTGCCCAAGAATATGCCTCTTATGAAAATGAGAATCTACAGGCATATGTCTTGCTTCCTGAACAGCACGACTGACATAAGGAACAGAACTTCCAGCTTTGCTGTTACTCCACTGATGGAACACAGAGGTGACGATTTCGTGTGAGCAAATGGTTTATATTTTTTCCTTGAAGAAAATTGCTGGAGACATTAAAAATGCATAGCTACATAGAGATAGCTAGTTTCTGAGCATAACAAAACTTTAAAAACATGTTCATCTTCGAGGTTTCAATTAAAAGACTAAAGGGAAATGTTGTTTCCTGATTGAACATATGTGCATTATTGATTACACCTGCATCAAATATTCTAAGAGAATCACAGAACACTTCAAGTCCTGATTGGACTATAATTTAATGCTTTTTCATGCAACAGCAGATGTAATTTTGATCTTAAAATGTTGTACAAATTATGTATTTGAGATCTCAAAGAGCTAGCTAAATGTTATCTTTACTGAAGTTACAAGAGAGAATATAAAAATTAAATTTCTCATGTTTTGGTATGCATGAGCTTAATACAGCAAAGGATTTATGTCTGAAAACTTCTTGATTATGCAATTCTTTCAATTTGTCTGTTATTGGCTGAACACACAGTCTGAAGAAATTTCAACTTAATTGCATTGTATGTTTCCAACAGAATTCCATTTGGCTTCATGAAGCAGGAAAAGGATTGTAATGGTTTAGCTGAATTTGTGTCGCAGTCACCCCATCACTATGTGTGTTTGTGTGTCCACTTGTCAAGTAACACAGAATCATGACACACAGCTAAGACTTCACTCTCAGGTGCAGTGAGAGACCTGAATTTCACTCCCACCACACAGCCTCCATGTTCATGGTGTTCATAAACCCTCGGGAAGAAGGAAGAAAACAGATAATAAAACTTCCCAGATGGTTTATATTTTTGCAAAATTATTTTCCTAAGTACTTTATAATGAAGTAACTAACTACATAACTTCTGTATAATCAGTTTTTTAAATTTTTTTTTCTCAAAGTCTCAAAAAAGTCTCCTCCTTAACTCCGATAAGTAATTTTCCAAAAGTTAAGCTCAGGGCTGGAGAGATGGCTCGGAGGTTAAAAGCACTGGCTGTTCTTCTAAAGAACCCAGGTTCTCTCCTCAGCACCCACTTGGTGACTTACAACCATCTGTAAATTTAGTTGCAAGGGATCTGACACCGTCTGTTGACTTCTGCAGGCTCCACACACACGGTATATAGATAAACACATAGGCAAAATACTCACACTATTAAAATAAAGCTAAAAAATTTTGACTGCTTTTTCATGTTCTTGTCTTCTACTTTTTAACCTACTCTTTTATGTCTCTTGAGTATTTTAACTATACTTAGTGGACTGACTTTTCTTATCACCTTATGATCAAATTCTTGTTGCATTTTATTGAAGTTTTTTGCAACTGTTGTGAGATCATCTTGAGAATCACACTCTGAGGAGTAAAAAAATATCCCAGATAGTTTTGTCATTTAGCTCTGTGAACTGTGTCCCTGTGGGTCACTCAGACTAGGCATTCTTGCACTAATCTCTTGGCTTGAGATCCTCACAGCTCATGACTATTGTGTAACTAGATCTCATTTACAAATATAGTGTAAACACAAGGCTTTAAATGCTTGTGAGCTGTACCTTTATCCTGTGAAAATGTCAGGTAGTCTGCAATCTCCCTAGAGCCTCTCTGCATTTTAGTTGGTGCTTCTTTACATTTATATGGACTTTCAGAAAGTTAGTAGATGTTCATATTCTTGTGGGTCTGACATTTAAGTGGGGGCTCCTTCCAGTCTTAACACGTGTTTTCCCTTCTGCCTCCTGTGGAATAGAAGCTTCCCTTAAAGCTAAGATTTTGTCAGATTTACCTATTTTTCTTTAGGGTGGGCTAATATTAATCTATTATAAACTTAATCAATAAAAAGATAAGTTTAAGTACTCCCAGGCTAATTACTTTTATGTCTTCGGTAGTGATAATAAACAAGGTGGGTGGGTGTACATATCTAGGCATTAGTACATTACTAGAGAATACTTCCTCAAAAGTGGAAAATTTCTATGTGTGTGTGTGTGTGTGTGTGTGTGTGTATGTGAATAAAAATTGAGGACACTTCCTTAATAAAAGTTAAGCATTTATTCTATGCTTTGGAAAGGGAAGAATTCCACTTACATCAGGAAGAACTTACTGCTTTCAGAGTCCAATGAATAAAAGGGAAAGAAGGGCTTCAGTAGGCTCATGTTTGCAACTTGCTCCATTTCACAGTGTTTCCCCAAGGCTCATTTATCTTTAAGAATACCATGCCCTGAAGTTCCTTTCTTCTTCTCACATAGTATCTGAAGTGCAGAATTGTCAGCGCTGCTTCTTTTCTTATGTCAGGTCACTCTGTCAGCCTTGTACTTGGCTAATGTTCCATTGTCCGTTCAAGTCTGAGCATGTATTTCCTCCTTTGGAACACTTCAAGATTTATTTCTTAAAATTATTGTCACAATAGAGACTTTTTAAAATGTATGACTGCATTCATTTCCATGGCTATTTTCATACTGGGCAGAATTTCAAATTCATAATATCAAAATTTGTTAATTTTTTCACATCTTGTCCTTGGGTTTATCTAACTATAAATCAGTAAGACAAAAAAATAAAATAAAATAAAATAAAATAAAATAAAAGCATCAACACATAAGGAGTAGTGAATGAAGCATTGATCACTTGGTTGTCCCCTCTGTAGGAAAGTGAATGCCATCAATTAGGATGGAGTTCCAACTGTGTTACTTCCTTATCTCGTTCTTGCAGAAGGAAATGAAACTTGATGTTTGTTAGTTTCTTCATTGTCTTTGTTTATCATCTGCTTATTTGTGCTTATTCCTAACTATCTACTTGTTTAATGGGTAAAATCTGTGTTGTGATATACAAATACAAGTAAGTATCCACCATGCATTGTTTACTCGCTACATATTTGCCTATAACTCCCTTTTCAGTACTTCATGCTGCTCTTCATTTGTGCTGTAATCGTGATTCATCCACTTATTGTCTTGTTTTGTACTTTGTTTCTTCTGGCTTTTTCCTGCTTTTATGAATAATACGACATACTTTGGAATAATAAACATATTTGGATGTATGTTTATGCCCATGTTAAAGAATTTTTGTATGGTTAACAATTTTCATGAGTTAGTAAGGAAATTGAGGCTTCCCTCCTCAGTAAATACCCTAATTAATAAAAGAGTTTAAGAAACAGCTGCAGAAGGAAGATTCGGGATTATTTCCTCAAAGTTTGGGTTGCAAACAGTGGTACAGACAAGATGAAAATCTCAGCAACAGATAGAGGTTAGGGTGTGAGGAGTAAAGTCATGATGTTTAAGTGAGCTTTGAAGTCAGAGAAATAGACCAAGTCCAGAAGATCAGGGTAAGCTTGCTTCAGAGTGCTGGCTCCAGAATCTGAGGTCAGAAAGAAACCATCCAAGGGTTTTATTACGGACACATCCTTAGAAAATGAAATAGGGCTGGATGTGGTGGTGTATACCTTCAATCCCAGAACTAGGGAGGCAGAGGCAGGTGGAGTGAGTCCCAGACCAGCCTGGTCTACAAAGCCTGTTCAGGACAGCCAGGGTTTCACAGAGAAATCATGTCTCAAAAACCTAAAAACCAAATGAAACCAAACCAACCAACCAACCAACCAACCAACCAACCAACCAACCAACCAACTAAACAAACAAACAGAAACCCAAAGAAATGGAGACAGTTTATTATGAAAAGAAAATTATTCTTGAAAACAGGCCTAGTAAGCAGAGTGAGGAGGCACAAAGCATCTGGCCATGCTGACTGTAAAACTTCTTAGGACCTTATATGCAACATCCCAGAACTTCCCGTTAGATTTTATTTATTTTATTTTTATGCTTGCTGGTCCTTAGATGAAGCCCAGGTAAAGAAGGACTTCCAGTCTTCCTTTGCAAACTGGATGCTTTCACGTGAATCTTAATATTTCAGATCAATCTTTGTAGATTATATATAATGCTAAAGTGCACTAGTCATCTCCATCACAATATTGCTTAGCAGGGTCTGGGTTAGCTAACAACAAAGATTACTTGATTCATGCATTACTTACCCTAGTGCACTCTTTTAGTGGAAGACCAGAACACAGCACAGTGTAATACAACAGGCAGGGTGTCCTCCAGCTCATGTGCACTCGTGTAACAAAGGTACTGGTAGATACCTAAAGAAGTTTATTCTCTGTCATGAACCATGAATTGAGAGACCATACAGAGGATCAAGATGCAGAGAAAAGAAAATTAACAACTGTATATTTGGGATAATATTCCCATGGTTGGAAGTTCACCAAACAAACACTATCTTAGGTATATCATAAGGTCTCTGGCTCTTCCCCTTTCCTCTATAGGTTATGTCTAAATACCTATTCCTATGCCTTTCTTCTGTTTCTTCTCTCAAAGTCTTGTGGGAGCAAGAAGTGGCCATCTCAGAGAATATGTCCTCAGTTTATCTGCCTACCCATGTTCTTCTTGTTCTTTTTTACTCAAGTATTTTAGGTTCCATCACAAACTGTGAAAGCACATTACATATACTTTAAAGTCTGATAGTCAGCTATGGCATTCTGTTATGTGTTAAAGTACCTTGTATTATAGCTTAAGTTCTAAAGGGCAGGGGACATAGCCCATAACTCAGATTGGTTGTAACTGGAAACTGTTGGCACTCCAGATAGCGTTCCCAAAGTGTACTTCAAATATACCAGGCAATTAAAAACAGCAAAAAAAAAAGTGTTATCATTTATATGTAATGCCCAAAATTAACCTGTAAGTCCCTCCTGCTCACAGACCTCATAACTTCCTGGAATGCTGGGAATTGTAACTCTTGGAAAATTATTAAGCTTCATGGATAAGTACAGTGGTTTATAAGTTTGTCCATATAAGGTCCTGTAACATATGATTCAGAGCCATTCTCAGCTGGGAAATCCCAGGGAATGATCCTGATCATTGTCCGTCTCTCGGTCAGTATTTAAAATGTAATAAAGCATGTTTTATATTTGGCCCAAAATGGTGGAATAGTTTTGTCTCCAGCAAACCTCAGGATTAACAGCATTGTACAAGTACACTACTTTTGGAATAGATAATATGAAAAAGACCAAGTAAATTCAAATATACTCACATATTCTTGTAAAATTTGGCACTGTACCATTAGAGGAGGAAGATCTGCTCTGTGCTCTCATTATTAATATTTTAGGTTATTTGAGAATTTCATGAGTACACGTATCTGCGTCATTTCCACACACCTCATTTCTGCTTCCAATCCTCCTGCGTTCACCCCACCGTGTTTTAAAATTCATGAGCTCTTTTATAGTTTAGTGTGTGTGCGTGCGTGTGTGTTTGTGTGTGTGTGTGTGTGTTTACAGCTAACTATTTAGGACTGGAATTTCATCCCTGAACAAATCTGCCCCCAACCCTTACTGCCTATGGCTCTTCATCTACTGGTGGGACCTTGACAAGTTTTCATTCTTTTGAGGGGGTGAGGTGAGAGGATGCCAACTAGAGTAGCCTTTGCAGGTCTTAGGGAGGCATCCATATTGTTGAGAATTCAAGGGTTGGAGAAGAGGGGTTGTAGGTCCATTCCTTACAGTTTTCTCTGGGTCATACTCCATCAAAGTCTCTTCTGGTCCAGCAGGTCTGGTACATGTGAGGAGCAGCAAGCCCCTTGCCATTTCTGCTTTTTTTTCCTTGCTAGCTTTATTTGGGCAGCTGGCAGGAAGTCTTTGTGAGAGGGCTTCCAGCTGAGCTCTAATTCACAGCTTTCTTGTCTGCTTTCTTTTTCTTGAGGCTGTGAGAAAATACCTAAGAGAATAGAAACAGGAGTTATTTTGAGAAGGGATAGGGTCCATTCTGACAGGAAGGAATGGTGGCAGGAAAGGCAGGCAGTTGATCACACTGCATCCACAGTTGCACAGAAAGAGCTAAACAACCACTTTACAATATTCTTGTTGTCTCAACATACAGATGATGTACATAGCAAGTAATTATTAAAAGGAAAATACTAGGAAAAAGTGGCGCTAGGGAGATAGTTCAGGAGATAAAGCACTTGCTGCATGATCGGGAGTTAGCTATGGAATAGTGTAATGGAAATCTCTTTCACATCTAAAAGGCCGGAACTTCCGTTGGACCCCACAGCCAGAGTTAATAATACACATGGAGGTCACTCTGATATTTTACTGTGTAATCAGTATGTTTAACTTCCTGTTAAGAGACAAGAGAACCATCAGCCTTACTTGCCTTGGATTTACCAAGTAATCATTGTTTATTTCTCAAACTAAGGCATAGCCGTAAATTTACTCATTCATGCCCCATCTAAGAGTTATTGTGACATTCATTTTCTGGAACCAGAAAATAGGCTGAAATAAGTATTGAGAATGAAAATTCACCATAAATGATAAAAGCAATATATGAATATTGCTTGATAAACAATGATATTTGTTAGCTCGGTCATTTAAGGTAGGCAGATGTCAGTGACTTAATCCCTTATACAATTCTGCTAAAGATTTCTATGAGATATCCCCCATGTGATCCTTTCTGTGTTGTTCAACAGACAGAGCAAAGCCCTCTGTTACACACAGACAGAGCACCAGGCAGCACAGGTACAAGGACAGATTCATAGTCTTTAGGCAGGCACAGATTCAGAATATACAACTGTAAATGCTGTTACTTCCTCAGAGGAAGTGATGAGATGAGAGCCATACCCAGGCTGTGTGAATACATGGCTCCTACTGAGTACATGTAGGGTTTCCTTCTCTGTTCTACCTATCCCTAGGGCAAAGCTTTTGAAGCTTCTAACCTCTGTACAACCTAATCTTCCAAGATGACTGATTTAATCTGGCTTTTCTTGGCTTCTGAATGAATTGTTCTGCCTGACCTCATACTTTTTAAATATGTTTTAATCTCCTGGCTCCTTCTCATTCTCTAGCTCCTTCTGTCTTTTTTCTGTCACTTGTGTCTAGATCATTATCTGTATAAATTGGTCCCTATTGAACTGTCATACACATACTACACACCACGTACCGCACATCATACTTTTCTACCTCTCAATGCTCTTGAGTCCCCTCTTTCTTGTGCTGTTCTTATAAGGGTTCAGTGTATCCAATCCGTGACTCATTTTGTCAGATCAAAGTGACCACTTTGTCTGTACCTCAATTAGATGTCACTTTCAAATATGACTGCTTTCTTCTACAAACTAATCTTACTTTCAATTTTAGGGACTAAAGGTGTATACTAGGGCATGCCTGTATTCCAGCCAGATCATACTGTAATTTAGGGTGTGTCTTCATCCCAGCATATTATATCTTTGGGTGTGATTGCTTGCCAGAGCAACCATGTTGCCAGATTAACATTCCTCCACAAACAACAGACATGCAGAAATGATGAAAGATTCAGGGACCACCCTAAAGTAGAGAATCCAAATCTAAACTTGTTCTTCTTTAAGTGGCACCAAGGTGGGTGCTTTTATTTCCTTTGTTTATGTGACACCAACACATTGTTGTTGACCCTGACTTTATTATCAATGTATTCAAAATGACTAAACAAGAGAGCCAGAGTTTGGATACCTAGAACCCACATAAAAGTCAGGCATGGCAATAACATCTGTAACCCTACTTCCAGGAGGGAAAGGGGGAAATTTGAGGATCCCAGGACTCCCTGGCCAGCTATTCTGCCCCAAACAGTATCTTCTACATTCAGGGAGACCTTGTCTCAATAAATAAGGTGGGAAATGGAAAGAGAATATTAAAACCTCTGTTTCTTCACATTTATGCATGTATGGGCTAGCACACTTGAACCTACATATATTATATTAGTCTATGGCTGTTGAAGCATTGAGTCCTATCTGTTTCTCTAATGATATTAGAAATTTCTTTTTCTTTTTTTAATTGGATATTTTATTTATTTACATTTCAGATGTCATCCTCTTTTCCCATTTCTCCTCCCTAGAAACCCCCTATCCCATTCCCCCTCCTCCTTTTTGCTTTTTTACCATTTTAATTACATGCAAGTATTAAGGTCAGGTCTAGGTTGAGGGACTAGCAATACAATAGATGCAAATAGTCAAGGAAATTTGAAAAGCAAGTTTCCACTTCTTGTAAGAAGAAAGTCACTGTGTGCAAAGGTGAAGTACATGTGCTTTACTCTAAAATTCACCTGTAAACCTGGATAGAGACCTAGGAGCTGCCCCAAAGTAAAAGTGAAGGATAATCATTGTTTTGATGACATAATGTATTTTTATTTCCCAGAAGCCTCATTTCAGTGCAGACCCTATTGGGCAGCACTGATGCCCACCAAGCAGTCTGCCCACCTTTCTGAGTTAAGACTCAGAAAAGCATAATTAATTTTTCTGTATCTCCATTTTGAACACTGGTCAAAGCCAGCATGCTTTCCCTGGATTACTGTTTTGGTTTGTTTTTTCTCTCCTCTCTCCATCTCTTATGTGGCTTATAGCTGAACATGCTGTATCCTAACTTAAAAGCCATGGCTCTCTTTCCCTTCTCCTGGAAACTTGCCAAGATTTACAGGTTACTACTCTGTCGTTTTTCTCTCAAACTTAAGTAAATTACTCTTAAGCTACATTCAGTCTATTTCTAAATTATGTTATTAAGGATATTAAGGACCCCAAAGTTTCCACAGTAACAGTATAGTACATGTACACATACTTGCACCTTGCACATGAGCGTGTGCGTACAAACACACACACACACACACACCTGCAATTAATGTAAATAAATAAAATATCCAATAAAAATTATAAATAAAACATTTAGATAATTGATTTTCATAATCTATTACTACTGTTTTAAAAATGGCAGCAATGGCTTATATCACCCTTGTATAAAGATGTATCCTACCATGTGAGCTAGAAAAGGTAACAAGGGAAAACCTGGTTAATTATTCAGTACAACAAATGCCTATGGTTTCAATAAAAAGTATCACTACATTAAAAGTCAGCATAAAGATTTTCTTGACTTATAGAATGTTTTGGTCATAGTTGTTAGATAAACACTAATTTAAATTACAATAGTTTTACTTCTATGAATACATTGTGTGGGTTTTTTTGTTTTGTTTTGTTTGTTTTGTTACCATCACGAATTATCAACGTGTGTTATCAAAATGACATTGCACACTCTGGAATTCCTACAATGGTACACTGGCCTAAGTCTTTACATACTCCCCTTTACAGAGGAAGATGAATAAAAGTTATTCCAATTAGAAGCCAAACTCTGGAGTACATACATACATACATACATACATACATACATACATACATATCATGATGAGTATGAAAGAATAGGGACAACCTGAGACGACTAAAGAGAATTAACATTCTGAGTAGAACTAAAATAATAGTGTAAGACATGAACAATAAGGTGTGAAGAAATTCTATTTGTTCTTTCTACTCCACACAAAAAGGTATTATAGAGCCTGTAGATTCCATAGTGCTGTAATGTATCCACTAATGACAACAAACCAAATCAAGAGAAAACACAATAATCAATATTTATAGAAAAAACAGCCATTATTACTTTTAACATGTCTGATCAGTGTAATCAAGAGATTATATCCCAATCAATGCTAAGAACACTGTGACAGTCCTTTCTGAGTTCTTTCATAGAAGACTTATAAATTTCATTTTTCTTCACAGCTGAATGAAATTGTCCTTTGTAAATGTACCATATCTTCATTACCCATGCATCTGTTTGTAGACATCTAGGCTGATTCCAGTTGCTTTGGTT